>NW_023270175.1:1189116-1411274 GCF_011800145.1 Mirounga leonina
TCAGCATTTTTGAGTATATTTAATATATTTACAGGACTGTGCAATCACCATCCTGTTCTTTGCAAGCATTTTTTTGAAAGTCAGTCTTCTGAGTGGCTGAGTACAGAGAGCTAGGCTAGGACATGCCCCTTGGGGAAAGCTGATGAGCAATTTACAGCAGATTTGCAATCCGAGAGACATACTGTTCCAGCCATCAGCCCAGCGCACCTGGCTCCCCTTGCATTTCTTTTCTTTCTTTTTTTTTTTTTTTAAAGAATTTATTTATTTATTTGACAGAGAGAGAGATAGAGAGAGCAGGAACACAAGCAGGGGGAGTGGGAGAGGGAGAAGCAGGCTTCCCGCCGAGCAGGGAGCCCGATGTGGGGCTCGATCCCAGGACGCTGGGATCATGACCTGAGCCGAAGGCAGACGCTTAACGACTGAGCCACCCAGGCGCCCTCCCCTTGCATTTCTAATGCATTTCTAACCTTACGTCTGGAGGAGATTTGGGCTTTTCCAGACATATTTTCTCCTCCGCACAGCACTGTACTGCTCCTCAGATCTGGAAATCACAGTACCAAGTGGTGGGCCGTGCCTCACCTGGCCTTGTCAGCCTGCTGTTCGGAAATGTTCCCACCTTGCAGGGAGGGGAGCCATCCTTAGACCCCCAGCCCTCGTCTGAGAGGAGTCACTACCTGCCTATTGGACATGCCCCCGGGAGCCACCTCTGATGGCAGCTCATTGCCAGGCTGGCTGGGCTGACTGTTCAGCTGTCTCGTAGGTAGTTAGCACCTGGGGCGTGACCCCAACCTGTGGACAGTGCCTGAGGATAGAAACCTCCAGAACTGAGAGTTCATGCTCCTGGCTTAGCATGGCCCTAGAGCACTTCTTCACTGAGGCTCAGAGGGTCGTGACGTAGTATTCCCCCAGCTGATCCAAAGTACCCTAGATCTAGATACAGCCACTAAGGCCTGAATTGAACCCATTCGACCTAATTATGTTGACTCTATATTGAAAGGGGCAACAGGGTCTATGGAAAACAGCAAGGGCTCGGAATCTGAAGGTAGAGACCATGTCTTAGCTGTGTGATCATGAACAAATTCCATAAACGGAGTCCCAGTTGCTTCATTTGTAAACTGACGATAATAGTACCTAGGTCAGGAGAGATTTGACAGGATTATGTGAGATAAACCCCATAAAGTTCTTTCAAGTGCAGAGCACATTTTTACTTCTTTCTATAATGATTGAGAGTTCACTTGGTGCCCAGTGCCGTGCTTTTTTTCTTAAATAAACAGCTTTTCTTTTAAAGATTATTTCTTTACTTATTTAGAGAGAGGAGCACGAGTGGGGGGAGGTGCAGAGGGGCGAGGGAAAGAGAGAATCTCAAGCAGACTCTGCGCTGAGCGTGGGCCTGACGCGGGGCTCCATCCCACCACCCCGAAATCATGACCTGAGCCAAAACCAAGAGTCAGATGCCTAATCGACTGAGCCAACCAGGTGCCCCTTAAAGAAACAGCCTTATTGAGATATAATTTTAAAGCTAGAAAATTTACCCATTTAAAGTTCACAACTCAGCATTTTTTTAAAGATTTTATTTTTTTATTTGACAGAGAGAGAGATAGAGAGCGAGTGCGCACACAAGCAGGGGGGAGCAGCAGAGGGAGAGGGAGAAGCAGACTATCCACCAAGCAAGGAGCCTGACGTGGGGCTCAATCCCAGGACCCAGGGATCATGACCTGAGCCGAAGGCAGATGTTTAATCGACTGAGCCACCCAGGTGCCCCAACTACTCAGCATTTTTGAGTATATTTAATATATTTACAGGACTGTGCAATCATTGCCACAATTTAATTTTAACCTCTCCTAAAACAAACTCTGTACCCATTAGCACTCATTCCCTAGTTCCCTTCCAGTGACCACCCAGCGCTAAGCAACCATGCATGAACTGGCTGTCTGGGTCATAGCTTTGCCTGTCCTGGACATTTTGGATAAATGGAACCATACAATATACAGTCTTTTTGTGGCTTGCTTTTTTTTTTTTTTTTTTTTTCCATTTAGCATAACATTTTCAAGGGCCCTCCACATTGTAGCATACATCACTACCTCATTTCTTTTTATGGCCAAATAATATTCCATTGTGCAGACAGATCGCCTTCCGTTCATCCATTCATCAGTTGATGGACAGTTGCGTTGTTTCTACCTTGTGGCTCTTATGAATAATCATGTTATAAACCTTTATGTACAAGTGTTTGTGGAGGCAGTTTTCATTTCTCTTTGGTATACAACTAGAGCGGAACTGCTGGTCAAATGGTAACTCTGTGTTTAACTTTGAGAAACTGCCGAACTGTTTCCCAAGAGGACTGCACCATTTTACATTACCATCAGCAATGTCGAAGGATTCAATTTCACCGTAACCTCACCAATGCTTGTTATTGTCCATCTTTCTTTCTTTCTTTTTTTTTTTTTTTTTGAACATCCATTGTAGTGGATGTGAACTGGTATCTCATGGTTTTGATTTGCCTCATCATAGCTGATGGTGTTGAACATCTTTGCATGTGCTTATTCGGCATTCGTATATCGTCTTTCATGAACTGTCTATTCAAATCCTAGGCCCATTTTTAAATTGGGCTCTTTGAGCATAAACATGAGGGTTTATTTTCTGGACTCTCAATTCTATTCCTTTGACCTATGCGTCTATCCTTAAGTCAGTACCACACCGTTTTGATTACCATTGCTTTGTATTAAGTTTTGCAATCAGAAAGTGTGGGTCCTCCTACTTTGTTCTTTTTTAAGATTGTTCCAGTTATTCCGTGTCCTTTGTGATTCCATATGGATTTTTTAATTACCTTGTCAATTATTACAAAGTCAGTTGGTATTCTGATAAGGACTGTGTTGAATCTGTAGATCAATTTGGGAAATACTACCATGTTGGAATGGAAGGCACACAAGACTGGATCTTCCAATCCATGAATACAGAATGTCTTTTCATTTATTTAAATCTTTAATTTCTTTCAGAAATGCTTACAGCTTCCATTGTACAAGTCTTGCACTACTTTTGTTGAATTTATACCTAAGTATTTTATTCCTTTTGGTGCTATTGTAAATAGAATGTTTCCTAATTTCATTAGCAGATTGTTCATTGGTACTGTATAACAATGCAATTAATTTTTGTATTGTCCTTTACTGTGCAACCTTGCTGAGCTTATTAGCTCGAATAATTTATTTGTGGTTTCCTTGGGATTTTTTTTCTGTACAAGATCATGTCATCTGCACATAGAGATAGTTTTACTTTTCCTTTCTAATCTGGATGCCTTAGATTTCATTTTATTGTCTAATTGTCCTGGTTAGATCTTCTAGTACGGTGTTGAATAGAAGTGTTAAGAAAAGAAATCCTGGGCTTTTTCATGAGGAAAGTTTTCAGTCTTTCACCATCAGGTATGTTTGCTATGGGTTTTTCATAGATAATATTTATCATATTCAGAAAGTTCCCTTTTATTTCTAACTTTTTGAGTTTTATCATGAAAGGGTGGTAGCTTTTGCCAAATTATTTTTCCAAGTCTATTGAGATGATCATATGGTTTTCTTGTCCCCCATTCTATTAACATGGTGTATTACATTAATAGATTTTTGGATGTTAAACCAACCTTGTGTTCATGTAATAAATCCCATTTGGTGTATAATACTTTTTATACTTTCCTGGATTCAGATTGCTAGTATTTTGTTGAGGAACTTTGTATCTATACTTATAAGAAATATTGCTCTGTAGTTTTCTTGTGATGTTTTGTCTGGTTTTGGAACCAGGGTAATACTTATAGAATGAGTTGTGAAGTGTTCCCTCCTCTTCTGTTTTTTGGAAGGGTTTGTGAAGGATTTGTTTAAGTGCTTTGAGCATTTAGCACAATTCACCAGTGAAGCCATTTGGGCCTGAGTTTTATTTTTAGTGGGGGCGGGGTGGGTACTGTTAATTACTAATTCAGTTTCTTTTCTTGCTATCGACCTATTCAGGTTTTCTATCTTCTTGAGTCAGTTTTGATCATATATTTCTAGGTATCTGTCCATTTCATCAAGGTTATCTAGTGTTTTTTAGTATAAGCTTATTTATAATAATCCCTTATAATCAAGTCCCTATCAGTAGAGTCAGTAGTGATGGTCCTTCTTTCGTTTCTGATTTTAGAAATTTGAATCTTCTCTTTTTTTTTTTTTGCTTGGTCTCTACAGCTATATGTTTGTCAATTTTATTGATCTTTTCAAAGAACCAACTTTTGGGGTGCCTGGGTGGCTCAGTCAGTTGAGCGTCCGACTCTTGATTTGAGCTCAGGTCGTGATCTCAGGGTCGTGAGGTCGAGCCCCGCATCAGGCTCCACACTGAGCATGGAGCCTGCATGCAATTTTCTCTCTCCATCTCCCTCTCCCTCTGCCCCTCCCCCCACTCACAGGCACATGCACACTCTTTCTCTCTCTCAAAAAAAAAGAAGCAACTTTTAGTTTCGTTGATTTTCTATTGTTTTTCTGTCTCTATACTTTACTATTTCTTCTCTTCTGCTTACTTTGGGTTTAGTTTGGTCCTCTTTTTCAAGTCTCTTAAGGTGGAAGGTTAGGTTATTGATGTGAAATCTCTTCCTTTTTAATGTATGTGTTTATAGCTATAAATTTGTCTCTAAACACTAATTTAGCTAGACCCCATAAATTTGTGTATGTTGTATCTTCATTTTCATTCATCTCAAAATATTTTCTAATTTCCCTTGTGATTTCTTCTTTGAACCATTGGTTATTTAGAGATGTTTGATTTAATTTCCACATACTTGTGAGTTCCCCAAATTTCTTTCTGTTATTGATTTCTAATTCCATTGTGCTCAAAAAAACACATATTTTGTATGATTTCATTTCTTTTAAATTTACTGAGGCTCATTTTATGACCTACTATATGGTCTATCTTAGAGAACGTTCCAGATGCCCTTGAGAAGAATGTATATTCTGCTGTTGGTAGGTGGCATGTTCTAATAGACTTTTGTGACTACTTAGTGTCTACTTAGTTTATAGTTATTCAGGTCCTTTATCTCCTTGCTTATCCTCTGTTTAGTTGTTCCATCCATTATTGAAAGTAGGTTATTGAAGTGTCCAATTAGTGCCGTTGAATTGTGTGTATTTCTCCTTTTGATTCAGTCAGTTTCTGCTTTGTGTATTTTGGGGCTCCGCTGTGAAGTGCCAGCACCATGCTTTTGTGATGGTTGGAAGCTCTAGTGAAAAGCAACACTGACACACTGACCCCATCAAACTGGAAATCGAAAGGCATTTTGAAGTTTTGTTTTCTAGCATCTTGACTGCCATGATGAACGATAGGGTACTCATTAAAAACATGGGCTTTGTAGTCCCTCAAACCTGGGATCAAATCCAGGCCACCATTTATGACTCATGTGACCTTGGATAAGTCACATAACCGAATGGATCAGTTTCTCCCTCTGCAAAATGGGGATAGTGACTGCACCAACCTCATTGGCTTGTGGTGAGGATTAAATGGGCTCGTGTATGATGACCTTAGCCTACGTCAGTGCTTACTTGCCGTCTGTCACTCTGTCTGCTGCTAGCAAAATGAACTGGTCTTGTCTGAGTATATTCTCCCAAAGGACATGGGGAAGGGCCCCCAAAACAGTCTACGAGAGAGAAGCCATTTAGAGAGAAAGCATTTCATTTGCTATGGTTAAATCTCAGATGTACGCACCTACCATCATTAAAAAGCTGTTGACTAGAACATTGTGTAGCAGGCAGGCTGGCCTTGCACGAACACAGAGAAATAAGGAGATGTGAGGAATTGGAAGAATGCTCCCCCCACCCTCCTCCCACATACGCACATCCCAGCCTACTTCCCATATACTTTACACATTCAGATGCCCAGAATACTACTAGTGGCGCTTTATTCTTCTAGGGCCGGTCCATGACAGTCCTCTTTGAAATGCGAATTCTCAGGCACCCATGGTATGTGGCCTGTTCTGCATTTTCCCACCAAGGCATGAGTAACTGGTCAGATTTATTTCCTTTTACTAGAAGAGATCCAGCAGAACCCAAGAGTAACACAGCACTGGGGGTTGGAAAGGCTCTGAGAAAGGTGGGGACAGGGGAGGGGGTGCAGGGCCAGTTCCAAGGGGGACGTAAAAACAATTTTCACATTTTTTTTTTTTTTTGGAAGTATGTGGACGGCTGACTTTCAGACCAGACATACCCGGGTGAGAGCCCAGCTGTACCCAGATGCCAAGGTGCTCAGCCCCTCCCCCATCACCCCATGCGGTTTCCCATGGGGCTGTTCTCCTCACTCAACTTTAAGGGTTGGCAGCAACATAGCTGCCCCTTCCCCTAACCTCTAGCAGCCAGGTAATGCTCTCTGTCAGTACCTGCCATCCGGTGGCGCACCAGAAACGCCAAGGGAGCTCAGCCACGGTCTTCGGCGCCAGGGCTCATCTGTTGATTCTCTTTCTGGGTTTAGATTACATGCACAGCGCCCACCGCCCTGTCCCTGGGGGCCACCTGGGGAAAAAGGAGAGTAGTTATGTGGGCAGCATGGGCACCAGCCCCAGGAAGTCGAGCCGCTGCACGCCCCCGCCTGCCGACTCTGAGCTTGTCAGCTTTTGCTACCTCCACATGCGGGAACAAAGGAAGGAACAGGAAAGCCGGACGGACGTCAACGAGAACTTAATCTTCTTTGAGGAGACCAGGCCCCGGACCAAGTCTGACCCCACGTCCAAAAGCTCTGGCCAAGGCTACGACGTGATCCCCGATGACTTTGACGCAGCCAGCCTCGACCATGAGCCTTGCGCCAGCAGGGCCCGGTCCTACACCTTGGACAATTCCCTTGGGGCCGAAGCCCTGAATTTCTACTGTGACTCTTGCAAAGCCAAACTCCAGGAGCAGCTGGGCCCTCGAAAAGGTGGGAGGCCCGGCTCCTCTCGTGACAATATGGTAGACTTGATGTCCCTGCCACCGCCTGGGAGCGAAGAGGAAGAGGAGGAGGAAGATGAGAGCACTTCCCTGTTGCCTGCCATTGCCGCCCCCCCTCCTGGTTTCCGAGACAATAGTTCCGATGAGGATGACTCCAAGCGCCGGGCGGCCCAGAGCCAGGAACAAGGACGCCACCTGCGTGGGCTCCTGTATGATGAGATTCCAGTGACACTGATCGACAGCGTGCAGCCCCGGACAGTCCGAGATCATGCCCAGGAGCTAGATGATGCCCTGGTGTCCACTCTGCAGGCTCTGGAAGCCCTGGCAGCCTCAGAGGATGGACCGCACCCCCCACCCCCACAGACTGCAGGTAACAGCCCATTCCTCCTCCCTCTTGCCTCCCCTTCCTTCTCCTGGCCAGGCAGGGCCAGGGGGTGATATTGCTTCTTCCTGAGCAGAGGTCAAAGTCACCGTGGTGTGCCAGGGCAGTGGATGGCCAGAGGTAGCTCAGATAGGGTCAGGGGATCAACAGAGCTGCGTCAGGGCCCGGCTGCTCAGCCCCAGCTCCAGCTCTGGCTCTCACCATTCCATCTCTGGAAATGTCTTGCAGCTGGACCCCAGGGACTGGGGCCATGAACAGCCACGGAGCCAGGCCAGGATGGAGGATCAGAGTAAAATTGTGAGAGATCTAGAAGACAGGCAAAGAACCTCCAGCATGCACATGACTGGAAGAAAAAACAAAACGACCAACTAACCACCTAGTGACCTGGGATCAGGGGAGCCAGGAGCCATCACTGCTCAGGGCTGAGGTCCTTACCTTGCCTAAGAGCATGGGCTCCCAGTCAGATGCACCCAAATCCTGGCTTCTTCACTCACTTGCAGTGTGACCCTCGGCAAGGCACTTAACCCTCTCTGAGCCTCACTTTTGTCATTTTCAATGGGTCTGATAACAATAGTCATATCGCGGAGGCTTGCTGTGAGCACAAAACAAGATCATTCGCGCAAAGCACTGCCTAGCACATAGTCAGGAGTAAAGCTATTAGTATTGATCGTAAGTAGTAGCTAGTAGTAGTTATTATTTGGTGGGACGGCCATACGACGCGCATGCTGTTCCCTGTTACAGACACACGTACACCCATCGTGTAGCCAAGCACGCGTGTCAGGCTGCAGCCCTATTCACGGCACATACCTCCATACACATACACCTTAAAAAGAACGGGTAAACGCTACGGCAACAGAAAAGCAACAGGAAGAAGGTGTATGAGAAAGCGTGTGAGGCAGGAGGGACGTGTGGACAGAGAAGAGGAAGAGCTCGGGGTCAGAGGCAGCCTGGCTGACCGGGGAGAGTCCCAGCCCCTCCCTTTTCTGTTCGCAAGGGCATCCTTGGTGGTGGGCAGCCCACATGCGTTTAGCCCCCCGGGGCCAGCATTTCTCTTTGCTCAGAGTCTGGAGCGCCCAGCACTAGCCGCTCCCTGGCTAGCGAGAGGCCCCCCGTGGTCGCCAGAGAGAGGACAAGTTCAGGCACAAGGGCCTCAGCTGTAGGCAGGCCCGGCCAGATAGACAGGGGCCTCTCCCTGCCAGGCCTCTTCAGGACAATTGACAAACATTTCCTCGCTATTGAGTCTAAAAATAGTGATGATTAGCATGTCGTTCTGCATGCGCTGTGCATGTTAATTTGCCTTCAAACTGCCCAGTAGATCTCCTCTGCGCCTCTTTTGTTTCTTTTTCGGATTCCTGCCCTTCAGGAGCCCTCTGCCAGCTTGCCTCCCTCCGCTCCTCCCCTCCCTCCTCCCACCTTCAGCCCCATTACCTCCCCGCTGCCTGCCCCCTCCTCCTGGCCAGTCCCAGGACTGACCGACTGGGCTTTCTCCCTGCCTTCAAATACTGCTGGCTGCCCTTGCCTCCCCCCCACCCCGCCCCCATAAACTTTCTACATATGGCTGGCGAAAGGACTTGATTGGAGTAAGTGCAGCAAGCCCCTCTCCCTGTCCCTCCAGGTCTGATTGTGCTGGCCACAATCACCCCTGAATCATCGCTGGACTCAGGCCACGAAACCAACTCTTCGGAGCTCACAGACATGTCAGAGATGATGTCTGCCATGAAGCAGCACCAGAATACCACCTACTTCTTGGCCCAGCACCTCAACAAGGAGAGCCTCCTGGCTCGCAAGGACCTGCCCTTCCGGATCCAGAGCTGCGCGGCCCAGGCTGTCCTCACGGCCCCTTACTCTCTTGGGCGCCCAGATCCCAACCCGGCCCTGCAGCCAGCTGTCACAGGCCAGAGTCCTGGCCCCCCTGGCGCTCGGAGGAAGCTGCCCCCGTCAGAATCCCAGCCACCACAGCGAGAGAGAGCATACGCCCTGGCCGTGCACCCAGCATTGTCCCCACAGCTTAGTGAGCAGAAGAATCTGAGCCTGCTGTCCCCAGTTCCTGAGGACAAAGGGCCTGGCCACACGAGGGCAGGCCTGGAGATGTCCCTGAGGGCAGCCACACCATCCCTCAGTGAAGAGCAGGTCTCTGAGCTAAGGGAGAACCTGCCCAAAGAAGTCAGGTTGAGCCCCAAGCTTATCCTGGACCCGAAGGGCAGCGTGACCCCAGCGATCATCTCGGCTGCCCTCCAGCAGGTGGTTCACCCTAAGAGCCTACCTGCCCCTGGTGGGGCCATAGTGAACCCTCCCAGCAGTGGGGAGAGAAGGCTGGAGGCCAGCATGGGGAGGCCTGAGGTCAGCATGGGAAGATCAGAAGTTAGCATGATGAGCGGCAGTGCCAGTAAGAATCTGAAGTTCAAAATGAGCCCCGGTGCTCCAGAGACCTCACGGAATTCCCAGCAGCCGCTGAGCCCAGAGGTCTCCTCTGGCTCCAGAGTGCCCACAGGCAGCCGGGCCGACAGCCTGCACCTCTCCCCACAAGAGGACCGGCTGCCTGGGCCAAGTTTCCCTCCTAAAAGCTACCTTGCACGAGCGAGTCGAGAGTCCCTGAGCAAGCCGTCTCTGGGGGAGGTGGCAGGCAAGGCCGGGCCAGAGGGCGCTAAGCCCTCCCTGCACAAGCAGGGCGCCGTCTCCAGCCAGGGGGAGAAGGGGCAGCTGGAGAGCATGCCCCAGAGCAGCAAGATCGAGGAGACCAGCCTGGTGCCCCGAGCCGGCTACTCCATGGCTCTACAGAGCCCCAGCTGCCAACCTCGAGGCCAGAGCCCGCTGAGGCCCCAGGCTGCCAGCCGGCAGGTGAGCACCATGCCCTCCAGGAAGCTTGAGACAACCCTGGACGGAGCGCACTCGGCCTCCGAAGGCCCCGCGAAGCCCAAATCCTCCCGAGGACCCTTCCGGCTACGCAATTTATTCTCTGCCACCTTCCCGACCCGCCAGAAGAAGGAGACCGATGAGCGGCAGGCCCAGCTGCAGAAGGTAAAGCAGTATGAGCTCGAGTTCCTCGAGGAACTTCTGAAGCCCCCGAGCCAGGGGGAGCTGCCAGGCACCGAGTACCTGCAGCCCCCCGCGCCGGGCCGCTGCAGCTGCCAGCTTCGGAGCAGCCCGGTGCAGCAGGGGCCGGGCATGTCCCGGGAGCAGAGGCGCAGCTGTGACTGCAAGCGCATCTGCCGGGGGGGCCGGCCTCAGGCCCCCCAGACGCCCGTGCCCGGCCTCCGGGGCCAGGAGAGGGACAGGGTCCCCCCGAGCCAGAGGCAGCCGGAGGCCGGCGCGGGCCTGAGCCTCGGCAGCCCCACCAACGAAGGGCGCCTCCGCTCCACCAGCCTGGAATCCCGGGAGTGCCGATCGGACCCCGAGAGCGGCGTTTCCTGCCTGACCACGTGTGCCTCAGGGGGGGAGTGTCTGGGAGCTCCCAACTACCGCAAGCTGATGCGCCGCTACAGTATCGGTGAACCGGACCAGGGTGACAGGGCCTCGCTGACCTCAGACATCTACCCACACCCACCCCTGGGCATGCTGCCCAGGGAGGCCAAGGAGGTAGAGGCAGGCCTCCCCCTAGGCTTGGGTCCCAAAACCAAGTCCCTGGAGTCGCCGACCCTGGGGGAGCCCTCATACGTCCAGGTTGCCCCTGAGACCAAAGGCCCCAGACAGATGGCAGTGTTCTCGCTGCCAGAAGAGGTGTACCGGAAGCCCGCCGATCTGGACGAGGACAGCGAGAGCGGCAGATGCTGCTCCATCCGCTACTGCTTCTACTACCGCAAGTGCGACATGGCGGATGACGCCAGCGACAGCAAGGACGAGCTCTCCTACTCCATCCCCATGAAGATTCTGCCCGGCATGAAGCTGGACGAGCAGGTGGTGCCCGTGGTGAGCAGGACCCTGCAGGTGCTGGATGCTGCCACCTGCAGCGGCGGCAGCCCCGAGGCCTCCCGCACCCAGGAGATCGACCTGCGGGCGTCCACCTTCGAGGGGAGCCTGGCCAAGATCAATGCCCTGCGGGCCCACGCCTATGGCCTGCCCGACGGCTTCCTGGCTGCCAGGCTGGACACCAATGAGCTGCTGACGGTCCTGCGCCAGTGCGTGGCCAGCCCCGAGGCCCGCGCCCCGAAGCCCTACGTCTCTCAGATCTCCGAGTACAAGCTCGAGCTGGCTCTCAAGTTCAAGGAGCTCCGGGCCTCCTGCCGCCGCGTGGCCAACGTGGACAAGAGCCCGACTCACATGCTGGCGGCCATCACGGGCAGCTTCCAGGTGCTGAGCAGCCTCATCGAGACCTTTGTGCGGCTGGTGTTCATCGTGCGCTCCGAGGCCCAGCGCCAAGAGCTGCTGGCCAAGGTCGAAGAGGTGGTGAGGAACTACACCTTCCTACTGCGCGCCGCTGAGGAGTCCACCACCCGGAACCTTAACCAGCAGCAGCCGCCGGCCGCCGCGGCGGCTGTCGGGGCGGCCTCAGGGCACCCCCCGGGCTCCCCGACTCCAGCGACTGTTATGAGCACATTCACCCGCTCCTTAAAAACCCTCATCAAGTAGGGCACCCGCCCAGGCCTGCCTCCCCCCGCCCCCCGCCCCCAACCACGGCCCCAGGTTTGAGCTTTGTGGTCTTTGCATCTTGTGGTGAGTGTGCGTGTCTGCCCGGCCAGTCGGGGTCCGAGGGCCTTCAGGCGCCAGGGAGTGGGAACTCCCCGGATTGAGGCCGTCCCCGACGGCTCCAGGCGCCTGCCACCCTGGGTATCCTCGCCCCTTCCCCGGCCTCTGGTCGTCACTGTGAGGGCCAAGGCCCCTCGTCACTGCGCCTGCCTGCCTGCCCGCCGCAGAGCTGGATTTTATCTCTTCTTTAGGGCTGACAGGTGACATCAGGCTCACCTTCCTGCTCCATTTTTGGGGGCCAGGGGAGCCGGGGCCTGAAGCAGGCAGGCCCACAGGCCTTGAGCTCCCCCCTGGCATCTGCCCCCCCATGCCACGGAGTTGTAAGCCGTAGCACCAGGGCACAGCGCCCGGCGGGCGGGGGGGGGGAGGGCACTCAGCCCAGCCATGCCCGCCCACCCTGGGCTCACACTCACGCGGCAGAAGCCACCTAGAGGGCCTGTGCCCGGGTGGCAGGTCTGCGGAGAACAGCCACCACGCAGGGCTGTCTGCGGCCACGGCCCCACAGGCTGGCGGCCTCGGGAGCCCTCGCCCCCAGGCCCAGTAGCTCCACACCAGCCATCCCCAAAGTGCCCTGTCCCTCACTGATGGGCAGGGCGGCTCAGTCCACTAGGGAGCAAGCATCTGGGATCACCCCACTCCTTCTGGGTAAGGTACCTGGTGATAAACGTCTGCCCTGGGGAGACCCGGCGCAGGCCTCGGAGCCCGCCCGGCCCAGCCCGGCCCAGCCCTGGGGCTGGCGCTCTGGGCGTGCGGTTCCTCTCTCAACATCTACCAGACAGACTGTCCTTAGGAGTTTGACTTAGCTACGGATTGGGGATGGGGGGGTGGGGGGAGGGGGAAGGGGGGTAGGGGTGGGGGGTGTTGATGACTATATCTTAAACTTCTGGAAGCTACCGTGGTATGTTAATCCTGAGTATATGCTTTTGGCTGTGTATTGACCCTGTGGATTTGTCTCTCTAAGAAAAGAAGCTGAGCGCCTTACCCGGTGCAGTCCTGCACCTCTCTCTCTCTCTCTCTCTCTTTCTCTCTCCGAAGTCATCTGGAAGGGAATTCACACTGTTTAGCATCCTCCTTGACGCACATCTACTGCTGCTGACACCCCCCACCCCCGCCAATCCCCCCCGCCCCCCACAACCTTCCTGGGAGTGAAGACACGGAGTCCCTACCAGCTGTCCCACACTGTAGGGAACAAAGAAAGCCAATGTTTATTCTGTATAGATTGCTTCTTGTCCACCTCTCCATACCTGCCCCCGTTTGCCACACGCTCACGCCCTGTGTCTGCCTCTCTTTCACCATTACGTGAAAGGTCCGCGTGAAATCTCTCATTCTTATGTGAGTTTTATAAAGATGTACACTGTGCTTAACCCCTGCCCATCCTCAGCACTACCCCCCCCAACGCAGCGCAATAAAGCCCCCTCCCCTCCCCAAGTGGCGATTTCTCCCGGCAAGGATCAGGGGAGCCCCTTCAGAGAAGCCAGCGCCCCCTCTCCTTGCTTCTCCTCCCCCCTAGGACCAAGTTGTTTAATGGGCCAGAGATGCAGCCAGTGGGGAACCCTTTCCCCCGTGACCACCGCAAGGCCCAGGGCCGTCGCGGTCTTCCTCTTCTCCCAACTTCTTGATCCTGCGCCTTCGCCACTCAGCCCCCTGCCCATGTCATTCCACCGCCATCCTTCACCTCTCCCTCAGCCTCACGGAGAGGACACATTTTCTAATGTCTGTACATAGTATATATACTACATAAAATATATAAATTATATATATATATACTAATTTATGTCTTGTTTTTCAAACAAGAATGATTAAATCTATTCATCTTACTATCCCAATAAGCCTTTGCAGTGCCTCTTTGTGGGTGCCCTTGTGTCCTTGATTCGCTGGTTGGTGACGGACCCCCCCCACACACCCCGAGTGCTCTCCCTAGCTTCTGCCTGGGCCACAGTGAGTGATGAGAGCTTAGGACCCTGTCGTGCTGCCTCCCTTTGCTCCTCTTAGAAGCCTCCTGTGGGTCACGGTCACGGGAATTGAATATGGTCTACTCCTTTCTCTTGAGCCTGGCTGTGACCTCAGAGCTGAAGGGAGCGGGGAGGGGTTGGGAGGTGGGGGTGGGGGGTGGGTTGCAGAAACACAATGCACCCCGTGCATAGTGCATAGTACACTGGATGGCCTGGGAGGTAGGGGACAGGCAGGGTAGGGGACAGCTCTCTGGGTGGAACTGGGAAATGGGGCCTCTCCCTCTGAAACGTGCCCAGTTGCCTCAGAGTATAGCTTGGCTGGTGTGAATCCCCTGCAATGCCCTCTGGTGATTTTGGGGGGGGGTTCAAAAGGATAGGAGCAGCAGGACCCTAAGCAGGGCTGGCCTCTCTGGCTTTATATCGAATGGAGAGAAATGATTTTGCTTCTCCCGTTCTCTTATTTTCTTCTGGTAATCACAGGTCCCCACGGGCATATGAGGCACCCTCATGCCAACTAGATAAATGTTCTTCCTGCCACGCACCCCCCTGTGATAAATTAGAAAGAAAATCATTCTCTGGGTGACACATGGGCACCTGTGGATACATGATGATTTCAGCTCCATCCAGCCCCCCACCCCCAACCCAGCCTTGTTGGCCCGGTAGGCAAACGAGACAACCACGTACCGTGGCCCTAATTAATCACTTCCTCCCAAAGGCTGGACACAGACTCTCTTCTCCTGCCTGCAGAGGTCCTGGCTAAAGTGGTTTGGGAGGAGGGCAGAGAGGAGGAGCCAGAAACAGCACAGGCAGAGCCCCCCACTGCATGCAGGAGGCCATAGGGGTGAGAGGCCTAACCCCTGGTGCAGAACTCTTCTGGGGCTGCCCACCGGGGATACTGTTCCACAACCCCAAGGTTGGAACTCAGTGGAAGGCAGGGCCAATGTAAAGTGAGACCTGTTCCCACTTAAAAACCTAACTGGACAGGGCGCCTGAGTGGCTCAGTTGGTTAAGCAACTGCCTTCGGCTCAGGTCATGATCCTGGAGTCTCTGGATCGAGTCCCGCATCGGGCTCCCTGCTCGGCAGGGAGTCTGCTTTGCCCTCTGACCCTCCCCCCTCTCATGTGCTCTCTCTCATTCTCTCTCTCTCAAAATAAATAAATAAAATCTTTAAAAAAAAAAAAAAACCTAACTGGACAGTCCAGAAATTTGGGGCCCCTCTCATCCTGCACTACATGGGCAGCTCCCTCTGGCCAGAAAGCATTCTTACTCAGTTCTAGTCCCTGGGTACCCATCCACACGGGACCCTGCATGTAGTAGGGCTTCAATAAATATTTGTGGGATGGGGCGCCTGGGTGGCTCAGTTGGTTGAGCGACTGCCTTCGGCTCAGGTCATGATCCTGGAGTCCCGGGATCGAGTCCCGCATCGGGCTCCCTGCTCGGCAGGGGGTCTGCTTCTCCCTCTGCCCTCTTCCCTCTCGTGCTCTCTGTCTCTCATTCTCTCTCTCTCAAATAAATAAATAAAATCTTAAAAAAAAAAAATATTTGTGGGATGAATGAGTGTTGGACGAGATGACTGTCACGAGAGAGCCCTCCCAGACCTCTGTACCTCGTGCGAAGGGCCCTCTCTCCCCTGGGAATGGCTAACCCAGGGCACTTGGACGAGGCCAGGCAGCCTGGCCTCCTCCTGTCAAAGAATGCAAAGTCAGGTCCATCGTCCTGTGTCCCATTAACTCAGCGGACTTTCACACACTACTTTTCCAAAGCTTCGGAAGCTCTCCCGAGATGACTGATGGTCTCCTTTTCTGTGGACGCAGGACCACTGTGTGGTACCCCAAAGCACGGGGGGAGGCCATCTTCCCACCACGCATCTACCTGGTCATCTTCGGCCTGAGCCAGAGCCCGAGGCTGATGCTCTTCAGCCACCCCCTGCCAGACCTGAGTCCCCGGAGCCTGACTGCAGCTTTCTGACTGCAACCAATGAAAGGAAAATGGGTTCGTGCTGTTGGCATGGACCCAGGATGCCCGTGGTGCTTTCAGAGTCCCATTTTTTGTCAAGCTGCTGTCAAGGCACCGTGGATAATAGGCAATTTCATCCGAAATGGAAAGGACCTGCCTCAGCCAGAACTCTTCCTGGCCAGAAGGGGCAAGGGAGGATCAGCCGCCAGCACTGGGAAGGGGCATCAATGTGTATCTTAGGATCGAATTCCTCCCAATAGCAGCTGCTAGGATGAGAGTGAGAACCGCATCCCGTTCCCCATCCTGTAGGCTGGAAGCCAGACTCTGGGTGGGCGTCTGCATTGAGGAGGCGGTTCTCCATGGAGTCCGAGGAGAAAAACCTCTGAGGGTTCAGTCTTGGGCCCTGGAAAAATGGTCTGAATTCCAGGACGGTCTCTTAGTTCCAACGACCTGAGCTTCTGGAAGCCACTGTGAGGAGAATTATGGAGGCCTGTCTTCTCACAGGGAGCAAAGTGCTTGATTCACTTCAGTGCTGCTAGCAATATCTCACCCAGGCCACCAAGCCCTTGGGTGCTTCCCACATTCCCAGTATTACCGGGGCATGCTCTGGACATTTCCAGCTGTAGGGCCTGGACCCACCACTTAGGAATGAACCCGCTTTTAGCTCCCCAGCCCTCCTGTCGGTGATGTCTGTCTTTCCCTCTGGGTGTTGACTCCTCATTCTTATTTTCACGGCTTCGGCTAAAAGGAATATGAGTCTATACTATGCTGAGAGCCTTCCACAACACAGAAAAGTTGATCCCTGCCCTTAAATATGCAAAAACAACAGTGTGATCACTTGCCGTATGCCAGGCACTGTGCTAAGTACTTTACACGCATGATCTCATTCAATTTTCCTAGCAACCCTTCGAGAGAGAGATGACGAGGGGTGACTCGCTGGCTCAGTCGGTGGAGCGTGCGACTCTGATCTCAGGGTCATGAGTTCAAGCCCCACAGTTGGCAAAGAACTTACTTAAAAAAAAATATATGGGGGCGCCTGGGTGGCTCAGTCGTTAAGCGTCTGCCTTCGGCTCAGGTCATGATCCCAGGGTCCTGGGATCGAGCCCCGCATCGGGCTCCCTGCTCGGCGGGAAGCCTGCTTCTCCCTCTCCCACCTCCCCTGCTTATGTTCCCTCTCTCGCTGTGTCTCTCTCTGTCAAATAAATAAATAAAATCTTTAAAATATATATATATATGTATATATTATATACTTAAAAATATAAATATATATACTTAAAAATATAAATATATATAATATATATACTTAAAATATAAATATATATATACATCATATATATATATATATATATATATATATATATATAAAAGTTTAAGAGAGAGAGACTATGATCATAGTCATTTCTCAGGGGCACCTGCGTGACTCAGTTGGTTGGGCGGCTGCCTTTGGCTCAGGTCGTGATCCCAGGGTCCTGGGATCGAGTCCCGCATCGGGCTCCCTGCTCAATGGGGAGCCTGCTTCTCCCTCTCCCACTCCCCCTGCTTGTGCTCTCTCGCTCTCTCTTACTGTCAAATAAATAAATAAAAATCTAAAAACTAAATATTCATTTCTCAGAGGAGAAAACTGAGGCCTAAAGAGGTTCAATTGCTAGCCCGAGGCCACACAGCTGCTAGGTGGCAAGCCAGTCAGGGTTCAGACCTCCCCAGGCTTTCAAGGGCCACACTCCAGGAGTCAGCCCGGCCCCCCCCCCCTTTGAGGCAGTTCCCCCGGAAACAGGCACAGGTGTAGCTACACTGATCAGAAGATGGCCTGTAAATGTTGCTCACGGATCCAGGCAGCAAGTGGGTGACCAAAAGGTCATTGGTAACATTGGGGTGTGAGGTGTGGGGTACCGCAAGCCCACCTGCCCCCCTCACCTCTCTTCAGCAGGCTGCCCCAGTGCCACATGCCTCTCGGAACCCGGGGGTGGAGTGCTCTTTGTGTATAGAAATTTGTGGGGAGAGCAGTGTGTCCACAAAGCCACCGTCAAAATTATGCACACTGCCCCCCTTCATGCTCTTCAAACTGGAGTCTGAGTCCATACTCCTTATGCATTTGCATTTTTCTCAAAGATTTGGGAGGAGGGCGCCTGGGTGGCTCAGTTGGTTAAGCGACTGCCTTCGGCTCAGGTCATGATCCTGGCGTCCCGGGATCGAGTCCCACATCGGGCTCCCTGCTCGGCGGGGGGTCTGCTTCTCCCTCTGACCCTCTTCCCTCTCGTGCTCTCTATCTCTCATTCTTTCTCTCTCAAATAAATAAATAAAAATCTTTAAAAAAAAAGATTTGGGAGGAAAATATGTGAATAATACATTAAATATTTTTTTAAGTAAAAATATCATGGTGAGGAATGCACAAGTTTCATGCCTTGTAAAGAATACGTAGCATTTCGGGGTGCCTGGGTGGCTCAGTGGGTTAAGCGTCTGCCTTCAGCTCAGGTCATGATCTCGGGGTCCTGGGATCGAGCCCCGCCTCGGGCTCCCAGCTCAGCGGGGAGTCGGCTTCTCCCTCTGCCTCTGCCCCCCCCCCCACAGTTCATGCTCTCTCTCCCTCTCAAATAAATAAATCTTAAAAAAAAAAAAAAAGAATACATACCATTTCAGAGACACTTGAGACTCATATCTGATACTTCTGGCCTTATCCCCATGCCCACCTACCCAGCGTTCACTATCCTCTACTACTAGACATGCTTTTGTCAAAATAGGACACACTCAAGGCCCATCAGGTGAGCTAACTGCTGGCATGGGCCCCAGAGGTAGGACATCAGGGACTGGCCTATGTCCGTGAATCTGGCCACGCAGGTGGGGGCCAAACACTTCTTCGGGAATAAGACACCTGGCGTGGCACGGTGCTGGGAAGAAGTTGCCTGTGACATGCTTTAGCAGAGGGTTGCCCCCAAGAATAGACAGGGGAGCCAGATTCCCTCCAAGCCGGAGATTTTTGCACCTGCAATGAGCAAGCAAAGCAGGGAGGCCGTGTGGGCTAAGTTGAGCGGTTCCCCAGAATAAAGACTCAGTGCTATTTTCGGCACAGTCGCTGACTTGCCATATGATGGGGGTACAAGTCATTTTACCTTTTTGTGCCTCTTCTCTAAAACAAAGATGACTGGATCTTTGGCCTCTCTCGGCGGCTCGGAGGACTAATGAGGTGGTGCTGAAAAGCAGCTATAAAAATCCCACACCCAAGCTGTACGAGCGTAACAAGTGCAAATGGAACTGCCCCCCTTTGCAACTGGTCTGCAAACTAATTAAGCTTGCACCAAGAGCCTGGGACCAGAAACCCAGGGGCCTGTTTCCTTCAAATCCCTGTCGTCCTCCGTCAAAGCCATCTGCCGGTCAGTTCCCCTCAAGAGGGATATGCAGGACCCCCGGCCCCCTTAGGTCTTTCTTTTGACATTGGGAATCTCAGTGGAGAACCCTCGTCCTGCGGTGGACACGTTCGGGCGGACCCGAGGCTCTTCTTGCCCTTTGGCCAGTGCCCTGGCTCGTTTCTCTGACATCCTCCTGTCCTCTCTCCATTCTCCTCCTCGCTAGAAGCAGCTACAATTGAAGGAGGCTCGGACTTCTAATTTTTCGTCAACGTTTAGGCTTAGCTCATAGGAGAGGACCTTCAATTCCAAACCCTTAGCCAGCTTCCCAGGGGCAGCTGCAAGTTCAAGCTGCCCAGTGTTTAGTTCCTGTGGGTCCCCTGCAAGGGAAATGAATTTCAAAGACCCGCAGGGGAGGAGGATGGTTCAGCTCCCAGGATCACGGCACAATGGCCTAGGAGGCCAAGGTGGTCTTGATTTCTCGCCCCCTGGGGGCCCTCCCCACCCCTTTCTCGCCAGGACAACCTGGGTCCTCATGAGTTCCTCTGGCTTCTCAATGATCTACATGGTGACGACCCGCTAGGCCGGCCCTCCCTTCAAAATGACCTCTTCCTCCTCTTCCTTTCCCCCAGCAAAAACTGGTATCATGAGCATATGTTCCGTTTTAAGCCATCTGATTAACAAATAAAGCAATTTGTGTTGTGCTTTAAGGGCTTCCTGCCCTGTTGGATATAGTCATATCCAATAGGGATGCGGTGAATTGATCTTTTAATTGGTAGGCATGCTGTGTGACCTTGATAACGTGGCTGTCAGAAATCCCTTCTCTCAGTTATGGGATTATGACCATGGGGAGTGGCCAAGCCACTGAGCTAACATGTTCTCTTTGACTTCTCTAAAACCCTAATCACTCAGTCCCTCAGCCTGCCCACTTGTAAACTAAGGAGCCCATCTGCTCCTGCCTGCTAAATCTGCAGTATGGACAAGCAGGTTTGCAGTTTTCTTGGGAGTGGCTGGAATTCCTGCTTCCTAGTATGACTTACAGGCAAAACTGTGTTCGATGGCAATGGCAGGGCTCTTGGCCACCAAGGACAGAAGAAGCAGTAGGAAAAGTGAGAGCAAGGACAAACATTCTTGCCCCTTTCCTACCCTGGCATGGCAGGAATATTCATACAATGTCCCCCAGGGACCTGAAAAAAAAATTCAAAGAACCAAGTACAAAGTGGACAGATTTTCCCCCTGCTGAGCATTAGAAAAGACTGATTTGACTTGCAGTTTTGAGCTACAAGCAAGAGCCATACACCAGGAGCCAGAAGACTTTGGTTCTACTCAAAGCTCTTCCAAGAACTAGCTGTGTGACCTTGGGCATTCACATCCTCTCTCTGGGATTCAGGTTTCTCACTAAGTAAAATGAGTGGGTTGAACTTGGAAGGCCTATTAGCTTTTAAAAGGCACATTTTTCTACATTCTTTCATTTAAGGATTTTTAAAACAAAGGCAAGTACTTCCAGCATCACCCTAACATTCCCCAAATCAGTAATTCAACTGGGAGAACACCAAAGCTCATAAAAGTCAAACACCAGAGCAAACCACAGAGCCCACTTGCCCCTGCGGGGTTTTTTTGTTGTTTTTTGTTTGTTTGTTTGTTTTTGGGGGGTTTTTTGTTTTTTGTTTTTTGTTTTAATCCAGTGCTATTCTGCCCAGGGGGTGCTCAAGTCTCCCATCTCTTAAATCTCTAGATGATTCTAGCTTTTTGGGATACTGACCTTGTACAATCAAGCCTACATGCCTAGGAAACCAACTTAGGAGAACCCTAGGAGAGAATGCCTCTAAAGGGTCCGGCCAGATCCTACTTAAGGTAAAACAGCAAACTTGGCTTTGTGAGATAAAGCTTCCGGAACGGGACTAGTTTTAAGATAGACTTTCGTTAATAAAAACCATGATTGACGTATATGTCCTTTGCTCTTTCAAAGGGCTCCTACACTGAAAATTTTTGACAAGCCACAAATACTCACCTCCTCATTTATGTTCAGTGTCAATCCAGATCTTGATTTCAAATCCTTAAGTGTTTAAAATGCACCCACTCCAGGGGTCTGTGCTAGGGGCTGTGGGAGATACGTGGTCTCTGCCCTCAAAGAGCTTGCATACTTGCTGAAGACACAGAACGTGAGTCCAGGAGTTCAGGGCCCAAAGGAAGGGCCAGCTGCTGACAGCTGGTGAGCTCAGCGGGGTGGCAGCACATGGGGAATTCTCTCTAGATGTGATGTGCTTTGTGGCAGCCTCTGAAAGCCCTCTGTTGTGCTTACATGCAAGACGCCCACCTGCCATCACTGAACAGTATGAACAATGAGGACAGGTCACCCTAGCCTCCAGAGGGAAAAAGATCAGAACACAGGAGACAGAAATTGTTGCAGGATTTCTCTTCCCTCCGTGGGTGCCCGTGGTTCTTGGTCACGCTGCTTCGAAGAATGAAGAGGTAGACCAGATGAAGGGTGGTGGGCAGCAAAGCAAAGTTTATTGAGCGATAGTACAAAGTTCTGGAAGAGGGAGGGGACCCGAGAGGGTTGCCACTGGAGTTTCTGAGTCTAGGGGGGTTTTATGGGCTTGTTGGCGGGCTGTTTTAATCGGATTAACCCTCCATGTACCTGTCATACTATCACGTTTTTGTCATCTACCTATCACGTGGGAAAGGGTGGAGGGCTCCTTCCAGGGGGGTGTAAAATACTTTTAAGGGTGGTTTCCTCTTAGGGCGGGAGCCCCTTGTCCCTGCCTGCCTTTCTTCCCACTATCCTTCATTAAAATGAGAAAATCTCTTGAAAGGAAGGGAGCCCTTCCAATGACAAGGGTGTTTACAAAATTCTCCCAGTGGCCCCGAGCTTTAATCTGACGAGTCCAGGGTTCCATGATCATTTATCTGGAGAGATGATCCACAGTGTTCATAAAATTCTCGAAGGGGTCTGTGATCTCCAAAAGGTTGAGATTCACAAATCGCATTCCTCCCGACCCTCTTGTTAAATCCTTTAACTAGTGACCCAGTTAAGGACATGACTAACTTACCCTCCCAACCTGGTTCACCTGCTTCCAATCTCTTCCCTATTTTCCATCCTCTACAGATAAATTTGCCCAAAACACAATTATGATCATGTCATTCCGTTACTCCAGAAGGATGGCTTCCCATCACTTGCAGAATAAAGTCTCAACATAGTACCTGATACTCCAGCCAAAGTAGACTACTTCCCTTTCCTTAAAACCCCTCTCTACTTCCTCACCTTTGTCTCAAGCCTGGGGAGACCCACCCCCTCCCAATCATTGCCTGTCAAAACAGTACAAAATGTACTTCGACCTCCAAAACCACCTCCCAGGATGTGCCGCACAGAGGTGATACCTTTTCCCACAGAGTCTGCGTATCACTTTGCTTGGATCTTGTGGCCGATGTCTAGTTGTACCTCCAAAATCCATTTTCTTCTCCTGCCTGGGCACAGGGCCACCTCCCGAGACGTTTCCTAGTCTTGCTTGCAGCTAGGTGTGACTTGCAACTAAGCTGTTGCCATGTGACAGAGCTGTTGCCAAAGGGATATGACGGAAAGTGAAATGGACAAATTCCACCTGACTTGCTTCAAAGGAGACCCCTTCCCTGGACCTCTTTCTTCCTTCCCATGAGCTAGAATTGTGGATGCGCTCATGACCTTGCATGGAGCATAACTGTCCCACTGGCCTAGAATGGCCGGCAGGTGATGTCAGAGAAAAGTCATCTGTCTTTCTTGAGCTGCTGTGTCTTAGGGGCTTGGCCACAGCAGAGGCTTCTCCGTGGTAGTGTAGTAAATTGTTCTGTGGCTTCTAAGTGTCTCATTTTCTCCACTAGGAAGCCAACCCCTTATTGGTCTCCCTGCTTCCTGTTGTGACCCCTACATTCTATTTGCAGCTGAGATGATCCTTTTTTTAAAAGATTTTTTATTTATTTGTTTGAGATAGAGTGAGAGAGAGCACGAGTGGGAGGGGGGCAGAGGGAGAGGGAGAAGCAGACTCCCCAGTGAGCAAGGAGCCTGATGTGGGGCTCAATCCCAGGACTCTGGGATCATGACCTGAGCCAAAGGCAGACGCTTAACCGACCCAGGCATCCCTGAGATGATCCTTTTAAAAGGGAAGTCAGATCATGTCATGCTTTGCTTAAAACAACAACAACAATAATAACAAGAACAACAACAACAACAAAGAACCCACTTTACTGGGTAAAAGCAGAAATCCTTAAAATGGCCTACAAGGTCCTGCAAGGTCCTTGATCAGCAGCCTCCCACCAATTGCTCTTACCTCACTGACCTTATTTTCCTGATTTTCTCTTACAGGCGTGCTCTACCCCCACCACCCCAACACTCACTCCGCACCAGACACACCGACCATTGTACTATTCTGCAAACAAGTTAGACACTCTCCTGCCTTGGGGTCTTTGCACCTGCTGTTCCCTCTGCTTGTCCCAGATATCAACATGGCTCCTTCCTTTATCTCCTTCAGGTCTTTGTTCAACTGTTACCTTCCCAGATCGGCTTTCTCTGACTACCCCACTTAAAACTCCCTCTCCCCTAGTACCATCCTGGCACATTATCCCACTTCCTTGCCTCAATTTCCTCTACAGCGCTTACCACCATTTGACATATTATAAATTGTCTTTGTTTACACATTTCTTGTTTGAGACCATAACCTCCATGAAAGCAGGGGTTTTTGACTGATTACTATCATATTCTCAGTGCCCGGAACAGGACTGGGTACATTAAAAGTATTCAATAAATATTTTTTGAATGAACGAATTCCTTGGGTGCAAATACTTTCTAATCCCTTCAATGCCTAGAACACTGCTTTTTGAGATTTATTTATTTATTTTAGAGAGAGAAGGATCGAGAGTGGCGGGGAGGGGCAGAGGGAGAGAATCTTTAAGCAGACTCCCTGCTTAACACAGAGTCCAACTGGGGGCTGGATCCCAGGGCCCCTGAGATCATGACCTGAGCCGCAACCAAGAGTCAGACCCTTAACTGACTGAGCCACCCAGGTGCCCCCACACCTCTTTGTACGCAACAAAGCACTCAGTAAATATTTGATGAATGAACTAGGATGGATATTCTGCCTTAATATTCTGCCTTGCTGTTTGCTTCCTTCTCCAAGTACCCCTAGACACCTGGGCCTACATTAGATTTCTGAACTCGTAAAAGTATGACAAAGGGTCAGAAGGAGAGGTCCTCCATGGACACTGCTGAACATGGCAATGAGAGAAACACAGGATGCTGCTTTGAGTATTTTCTGCCTATGCCACTTGGACAAATCCCTTCCCATCTCTGGGTCTTAGTTTCACCATATGTAAGATGAAGCTAGGAGACTGGATGATTTCTGAAGTCCCTTCTATTTTTACAGCTTGTAGTTATGGTGCTCATAACTAAAATTGTATGATTCTAAAATTGTATGATTTTTCTCTTCTAACCTGTGCTTGGAATATGCTCAATGAAAATGTGGTGGAGGGAAGAAGGCTCTCTTTGGTCCCATTAGCCCATGTATCATTATAAAAATAAAACATGGTGTAAAAGGCCTCATGAGCAACATGTTGACATGACGCCGAGGCTCACATGAGGCAGAAAGACCAAAAACTAGGTTTCCTGATTCCTTCGGGGCTCTTAATCTGGAGTCCCATACATATACTATATCTTCTCTCCTTTCCAAGGGGTAGATAAATTAGACCTTTATTGCCAGGGTATTTTGGAAAATCCACACTCCTTCACTTGTTTGAACACACTTGGTCCCATCGTCCAAAACAAAACACAACTTTCTCTTGCCGTGGCTCTGGATGATGGAGGTGGCGGGCGCTCAGTCCCTTTCCCCTCGCGACTCGTCTTCCAGGCAAAGGCAACGCTGCACAGTCGCAAAGGGCAAACACGCCCTCTGGACGCACCCGTGCCACGGGTGTCTCTCGGTGATGTCAACGTGCTTTAAATCAGCCCTGCCCTATGAAGAGATAAAAATCACGTTCAGAAACATGCAAACTCCCGTTCAGAAATCTCCCCTTCATTCTGACAAACTGGCTGCCATCGCGCTAAACAGATTTTCTTAAAAGGAACGGCAAACCAGAGCCAGACTTACTTGGGGTGCTCAAGGGTTGGGGAAAAAGCGTGTCTGGTCTCCCGCTTGCGGGAAAGAGCTGGCACGACGCGCCACCAATATCCCTCCCCCCCCCCCCCCCCCCCCGCAGTAGAGCGCGCTTCGCCTGGGCGCTCGGGAGCCGGCTCGCCCCGACCGCCTAGCTTCAGGGGGCGGCGCCGCGCCTTAGCCTCGCCCTTTTCATGGCCTCCAGCCAATACCTGAGACAAGCGGGGGCAGGCCGAGCTGCGGCGAGAAACCCGCCCCTCGCTCCCGCTCAGCTAATCGCGGCGGCGGGGTGTGGCCCTGCCTGCTGGCCCCGCCTCCCCGGCGCGGGGCAATTTAGAGCCGCACGCCGGGCGGGAATGCAAGATGGCGGAGTAGCAACGCGAAGCGGTCAGCACCGAGTCTCTTGGCCGACTTCGGGTCCCGTCTCGGCAGCCGCAGTGATCGCTGAGCGGAGAGTGCCTAGGGTAGTGAGCCAAGATGCCGAATATTAAAATCTTCAGCGGCAGCTCCCACCAGGACTTATCCCAGAAAATTGCTGACCGCCTGGGCCTGGAGCTAGGCAAGGTGGTGACTAAGAAATTCAGCAATCAAGAGACCTGGTAAGGGCGAAGTCGGGACCCCGACCGGCCTCACCTGCCGGAGCGGCGGGGGGCGACGCTGGGGCGACAGAGGGTAGGGGGATGGGGCCGCCGCGTGAGTTGTGTGCGACCCGGGTTGCGGGGGGGGGGGGGGGAAGGGGAAGGGGCAGCTCTGTGGCGAGCGTGCCCCGCGGGTTGTTTCCGTTATGTTACCTCTCGCGGGAGGGTCACGTTCATTCTCACCGTGCGGTGGGGTGGAGTCAAGATGGAGCAGGAGGCGAAGCTGCTGGGTTTGAAGGCAAGGGCTGGAGGACCCAAGACGGGGATAGCGGCTGCCTAGAGCGACGGAAAGGGAAAGACGCTTAGCCTCAGCCAAGGGGACACGTGGCTTTGTCGCTTCGCTGTGGAGCCATCCAGACAGGACTGGGGTCACTTTAACTCTTGGACCAGCTTGCTTGGGAGAACCTTACTGCGGCGTACTGAGCTCTCCTGGTGTTTCTCTTAGAGTCTTAAGAAGCAGCTTTTCAATTCGAAAAGGTGTCGGTCGGCTTTTTGTCGTGAGGGAAACTGACATTATGTACTGAGGGCGCCAAAATTATTACTAAGGACTTCCGTTGGATTGGCAGGCGTTGGCTTTTCATATCTTCAGCATCACGTCTTTAGAAGTGGAGCCGTACTGAAGTTAAATCTAGCTGCTCAGATAAAGTGATGCATCAACTCTGCATCCTGATTGCCAGCATCTCAGCTTGAGCCATCCAGACAATTTTAGGGAACCTTCGTTCTGGCATCCTTGACCTTCCCCAGTGCAGCTACTGGTCCAGATGATAAGAAACCTGTTTTTCAGTTAGCAGAGTCTATCCTGAACTTGTCCACTTTTCTTAGCCCGCGTGGGGAATTTAGGAAACAGTTTTATTATCCCCGAGTGTTAAGATAATGGAGGAAAGATGAGTGGAAGACCGGAATTGCATAGTGCATCGCAGCTCGAATTTTTTTCATTGCCTTGCTAATTAAACTTGCTCCCTCCCCCCACTTCCAACTTCCTCCTGCACTTTGGGGGCCATCTTAGAGATAAACTTACTTACCTGATCCTTCCACCTGAATGTAGAATCTAACGGTTCTGATACTCATACTTGGTGTTTCTTTGCCCTGTCAATCAAATCAGGACGGTGCCCACAATCTCACAGGTGCAGTCATCTGTTAAGGGGAAAGTTTACACCAAACCTACTGGTTCAGTTAAATTAGATAAGGTTACTTTCAACATTTTTTCCTAGAAGCCTTTCCTTTTTCTCTTTCCTTAAACTTACTACCGAAGTGTAACTCCCCTATCCTTCCTAGACCTGCTGATAAAAGCATTCATGTGTAGTGGACAGCTTCCTTCTGGATACTTGCTTATGGGGCCGCTGGTTGTGATGTAGATGATAGTGCAACCAGGCAATGGCTTAGTCAGAAGAGGCTGGCCAAGCTGCTGTCTTTGGCTGTGACCACACCATAGTGACCATAATAAGACAGTCCAGGATCAGACTTGGCCAGTGGCAGTATAGGCAGGGGCCAAGAATGATTTTCTTTTAGAGGGGTTTTTCCGGCCCCCTTAGAGAACTGCGGTTATTAAATCATTTTCCTAGGCTTCTAGGAAAAATACAAAGACCTTATTTTTCTTTGTGTTAACCCTTCACCCTCTGCCTAAAGCAATACCATAGAACCTGAAGCTATATTGGGAGACAGGGAGGGTGAGAACAATTTAGTGTTCTGACTGATCTGAATTCATCAGCAATCCCAATCTACTTCAGAGATCAGGCTGGTTTCATTTTTAAACCGCTGGACAATAGCATGCTTGGAAACCCTGGTTAAGATTAAGCCCAACATGGAAAATTGCTGACTGGTTTGGTTTCCCTGTTTCAGGCTTAATCATTAGCTTTTTGGTTCCTGAGATGGTCTGAAATCTTCATTGAACATAATGGAATATGTTACCTGTGGAGCTTCCCCCTCTCTGCGCCCCCCCCCCCCCCCCTTTGGCTCTTCTGCACTGTAGAAATGTTAACTGCTGCCCTGTGTGACTCTTGGGCTCTTAAGGACATGGACTGAGCAGCTCAATGGGTACTCTGGGTCATCAGAGGGAGAACTGCAGAGCCCAGCCTCAAATGAGACAGTTTTGCTGTCTGTACAATTTGCCAGAATCTCAGGGGTTGGTGCCCTCTGGAGAAGAGTGGCTTTTCTTCTCAAGTCAAGATCATCCATTGCTGTCCAGTTATTTAGGAAACATACATACATATATACATGTAGGTGGGTGTATCACATACACACAGAGAAGAGAGATTAGAAGTTCATGCTCTGGAATCAGAGAACCTGCATGTGAAGTCTGCTTTTCTTTGCCCCAGTAATCTCATCTGTAAAGTAATATCTACCCATGGAATTATTGTGAAGATGAAATGAGATAGGAGTAAAGGAAAACACTGTCCCACACAATAAATGCACAGTGAATGTTGGTAAGAAGTGGTGGTGATGATATTGCAGAAAATGTGGAAAATACAGAAGAGGACAAGGGGAAAAAAGACACCCCAAATAGTCTCACCATCCACGGTTGACTGTTCACGTTTTAATTTATGACCTTCCAGATATTTGTGTGTTTAAGTACTTTTTCAAAAATGTAAGATGTTTGGGGTACCTGAGTGGCTCAGTCAGTTAAGCATCCTACTCTTGGTTTTTTCTCAGGCCATGATCTCACAGTTGTGTGATCGAGCCCTGCATCGGGCTCTGTGCTCAGTGAGGAGTCTGCTTCAGATTCTGTCCCTCTCCCTTACTCTCTCTCTCTCTCTCAAATAAATAAATAAATAAATAAAATCTTTTTAAAAATGTGAGGTATTTATAGCTTTCATCACTTAGCAATATTTTTTGAATAATTTCTCCCCTTAATATTTTAGTCTACATGGTTTTAAATAGCTGTAGAGTCTTGTCTTACCGTTTTACTATGATTTTAGATAACCAAGTCCCTGCTATTAGATATTTCCCATTTTTGACTAATGCTTTTATATGAAAACTTTGAACATAAATCTTTGACCATTTCTGATGATTTCCTTAGGACAAATCCCTAGAAGGGGAATTACTAGGTTAAGGGGTATGCACCATTGTTCAGGCATTTGGTTGGCAGATTAGTTTCTAAAAGAGTTGACCCAATTTCTGTTCTCATCAGCAATAACGGTACTTAATAGTGATTAATGTATAGTGAGTACTTAAGATGTGCTAGTTCCTATGTTAAGTACTTTATCCATTTTTAATCCCCTCAACACTACTGAGAAGTTACTATCCCCATTTTATGGATGAAGGAACTAAGATTCAGAAGTTAATTTGCCCAGCTCTAGGTATTACTGTTTAAATTTTTGCTGATGCAGTATTTCATCTGGCTTTTAAATTTTTAGTATATTCAAAAGTTGTTTTTTTTTTTCTTATTCTCTTCAATAGCGGTAAGTACCTTTGGTTTATTTCGTTACTCTGGATAGGATGAGAGGGGGAAGACTAACTTTGGTTGCCTAGGATTTTCCTAAGAACCATATCCCCCGGTTAGTTAATCCCTTGCATTTTGCACATGCCAATGTCTCCGTCTAAATTCTTGAGATTTTCTTAAGAATACTACCTGCCTATTAGATTTCGCTTTATTTCCTTTTGTGTAGCCTTATGGATGCCCTTATGCCTGATGCTAAAGGAAAGGAATGGAGAAGCTAGTTTTCTCATTGGATGGACATGGCCAGTCTGCCCTCACTGGAAGATTGGGAGAATGATTGGCCCAAAGCCAGTTGAGGAACATGCCATTAGCTAGAAGGAGAGAACATGGAGTGTTACCCTTTAAATTGCTAAACCAGGTTTTTCCACCTGATAGATTACATTAAGAGCAAACAGGTTTTAGGCACAGCTCTTCTGCCATCAGTCACTGCCTAATTTATCATCTCTGACTTAGAGGAAACCATAAGAAAAATATTAAGATTTCTTGAACTGTTTCTTGACCAAGCTGTATAATCTGAGTGTAGTTTGCAGGCTTTTTAGGCTTTATGAAAGTCTGTATACTATAATACTACTGGAGGGAAGGATTGATCTTAATCAGTGAGATCAGTTATGTACAGTAAAATAAGGCAATGTCCTAGTTTACTCGCACCCCTTTATTTTGATGTATTTATTTATTTGAGAGCGGCTGCACAAGGGTGCGCAAGTGGGCAGAGGGGCAGAGGGAGAGAATTCTTCAAGCAGACTCCCCGTGGAGTGTGGAGCCCTGATGGAGGGCTCAGTCTCACAACCCATGAGACCATGACCTGAGCCGAAACCAAGAGTTGGGTGTTCAACCTGTCTGAGCCACCAAGGGGCCCCTGCACCACTTTATTTGGGATATAGTTTAATAAAGAAAATTTTCAAGTTATTAGATACACGCCTGGTCATAACACCTTTCCGTGCTTGAGGGAAAATTTTAATCCTCAGTTTGGCTTTGGGGAGTGGTTGAACTGCTGCGTGACTATCATCAGGTGATAACAATAACAGGAAGATGTTACTAGTGATCGTGTAGGGTGGTGAGCTGGTGCTTTTGTAAAAATTATTTTTCAGACCTTCTATGATATTAGACTATAATTTCTAAAAGAATCACCTCTACTAAAGTATTGTATTTAGCAAATGATCCCTGATGTTTAGTTGGCAGTGATAATTTAATTTTATAATTAATACCTTATCCGCTTTCAAGAAAGGATTTTAAGTGTGTTTCATGATAGTCACACGTACAAAAGGTTCATTAAATGCATCAGAAGCCTTCTAAAACAAAGGACTATTGTAATCGTGCCAAGAATTTGGCATAAAGTGATTACTGAAGGTCAGTTGTTAATTTAACTGTATCCCTTGGCTTCCTGGCAGCCAAAGGGATAAAGGCATATGCAGTGGATTATGTAGTTTTGTGGGTTTTTTTTCGTAAAACTCTTTAGACACCTTCAGGCACAAAATTCTAAGAATTTTATGGGTGAGATCCTTAAATAATGATATTGAGTAACATAAGGAACAATGTAAGCAATTTTGTGGGTAATTTTTTTTTTTTTTTAAGATTTATTTATTCCTGGGCGCCTGGGTGCTCAGTTGGTTAAGCGACTGCCTTCGGCTCAGGTCATGATCCTGGAGTCCCGGGATCGAGTCCCACATCAGGCTCCCTGCTCGGCAGGGAGTCTGCTTCTCCCTCTGACCCTCCTCCCTCTCATGTTCTCTGTCTCTCATTCTCTCTCTCACAAATACATAAAATCTTAAAAAAAAAAAAAAAGATTTATTTATTCCAGAGAGAGAGAGTGAGTGAGTGCAAGAGAGCCAGCGGGGAGAGAGGGGTGGCAGAGGGAGAGAGAATCTCAAGCAGACTCCCTGCTGAGCATGGAGCCCAACACAGGGCTCAATCCCAGGGCCCCAAGATCCGAGACCAGAGCTGAAGAGTCGGCGGCTTAACCAGCTGAGCCATCCAGGCGCCCCTTGTGAGTATTTTTTATAGAGACTCTGGTAGTCCAGGCATTTGTAAAGAGAGATAAGCCATCATGGTCTAAGGATGTTGCTTTCTGGTCTTAACTTGAAAATAAGAAAGCTTTGAAATAGAGAATTAGCCCTTCTGTTAATGCTATCTTGGATCAGTTGCTAAACTGCTGTTCCCTAGCTCCTAATCAAACAACCTGGTTCTGGTTGAGTGAACGTCTGGACTGCAGATGATATTCTGTGCTCTTGACTGAAATAAGAGCCACAGGCCTCCCATATCAGATGTAGAGGATACTGTTGACTTCATTGGAAATCGGTGTGCCTGACTTTGGTTCTACCCCTGGGAAATGGAGATCTTAGTCAAGGAGGTGATGAGGTATGGGGCTCTTACCCCAGTTTTGAAGTTGCTCAGATATTTGAAGTACCTGGTCAAGACCCCAGAGTTGTGCACCATAAAACATAGAAAGGGCTCTTGTAGCCTGGAACTTGTCAAAGGGTGGGCATTGTGAGTAAAGGAGATCTGAGAAGTCCCTTTAAACACCACTGCCTCTTACTTGGGCCTGCCCCAGTGAGTACATTGCGGAACATAGTCTCCTCCAGGAGGTGTTACTCAGCCTTGTCTGCTTGTGGTTTTTAGTTTTTTAATAATATATTTTATTTATCCCAGCATATCCAAAAATAGGATAGTTTTAACACATAAGTGACAGTAAAATTGAGATATGTTTTTCCTTTTATTTATACCATCCTCACAAAAGAGTGTGTATTTTATGCTTCTAGCACATTTCAATTCAGTTACTCAGACACACTAATCACATTTCAAGTGCTTGATAACCACACAAGTCCAGTGACTCCCAGATTGGACGGTGCCATTCTAGGACCTACACTTTGGAAAACATGGAAGTTGCTCTCCCAGAAAGCCCTCCCTGGCTCCCTCCTGCTTGTCCATTTGAAATTTGAAGAATATCTTCAGAAAGCAGATTCGGCATTGGCATAGTTAACATTGCGGACAGAGTCCATTGCTTTTTAAGGCTGATCCCGGTGATTGATAGATGTCAGTTCACAGGGCACCTAGGTTGGTCAGTCGGTGAAGGGTCTGCCTTTGGCTCAGGTCATGATCTCAGGGTCCAGGGATCGAGCTCCACATCAGGCTCCCTGCTCAGTGGGGAGTCTGCTTCTCCCTCTACACCTCCCCCCACTCGTTCTCTCTCTCTCTCTCTAATAAGATCTTAAAGAAACAGATGTCAGTTAAGCTAAACCAGGGTCCACAAAATTGCTGTATTGTTCATTAGGTTGTCTCTGTATCAAGATTTCAGGATCGTGCCATAAAATACTTCGTAGCTATCCCCATTGTGGTGGGCCCAACAGGTTGTAGTTCTACCGAAAATGAAATCTCTGCCAGCTGAGTATCTGTGAAAAGGATCTGAGCAGATTTAGCAAAATCTTTTAACGAAACATGTTGGACCCACTTGCCTCTAGTGCGAAGTGAGTTACTTTGTGAGGGATGATAGAAGCCAGTCTTCTAAATCTTCTCAATAACACACCTGCAGAAGGTTTGCATTCCAACTCAAGTGAGTGGATCCCCAGAGGCAGCCTAATCCTGAGGGAGTATTTATTCATTCACTGTTTGTGTCACACTGGCCCTGGCTGGCTGGGGATACAGAAGAGCGCGACAGATCTGGTCCCCGCCTTCATGGAGCTTGCATTCTAAGGGAAGAGATGACCATAAACAAGTGGGTAAAAATATAAAGCAATAACAAGTTTTGGTAGGTGTTGTGGAGGTAGTAATTGGGGAGGGTCACTTTACTGTGGAACATTTCAAACAAACGGAAGTAGAGAGAATAGTATAATGGTCTCCCCCAGTGTACCCATCACCCACCCAGATTAGCAGTTATTAATTATTGGCTTAATCTTGTTTCATCTGTCAATTCCCCCTTCCACACAACTCCCCACAATTATTTTGAAATAAACCTAGATATTATATCATATCACCCATATGTATTTCAGTAACCATGATACCATTTTCTTGCCTAAATAATTTAACAGCAGTCTCAATATCAAACCCAGCTAGTGTTCCAAATTTCCCTGTCTCATAAATGGGGGGGGGGTGTTTGCCTGAATCGGTATGCAAATGAAGCCCATATGGTGCAATTGATTGATTTTTTTTAAGATTTTTTATTTATTCATTTGAGAGCAAGCAAGAGCACGAGCAGTGAGCAGCGGGGAGGAGGGAGAGGGAGAAGCAGATTCCCCACTGAGCAGGGAGCTAGTCGACGGTTGACACAGGGCTCGATCCCAGGACCCCTGAATCATGACCTGAGCCGAAGGCAGATGCTTAACCAACTGAGCCACCCAGGCGCCCAGGTTGATTTTTTTTAAGTCAATTTAATCTTTTGGTTCTCAGGGAAGTCACTTTTTTAAATTAAGATAATCAAAGGAGATATTTTGATTGAAGACCTGAGAAATAAATGAGCTAGTCACAGAAGGAACATTCCAGGTAGTGGGACCAAGTGCAGGGCAATGACATGATGAAGGACAGATTCAGGGAACGTAGAGGAAGACAGACCGGGTGACTGATGCATAGTAACCTAGGGAGAAAATACTTGGAGATGAGCTATTTCTCAAATCAAAAAAGTCAGAGTTTTCCAGATTCCCTCACCATATTACATAGTTTCTCCGAATGTAATCCAACTGGATGACGCTCTTTGACTTCATACAGAAATGCCTTTGTTTCTAGTTACACTTTTATTTTTTGTTGTTGTTTTTTTTTTTAAAGATTTTATTTATTTATTTGAGAGAGAGAATGAGAGAGAGCACATGAGAGGGGGGAGGGTCAGAGGGAGAAGCAGACTCCCTGCCGAGCAGGGAGCCCGGGTGCGGGACTCGATCCAGGGACTCCAGGATCATGACCTGAGCCGAAGGCAGTCACTTAACCAACTGAGCCACCCAGGCGCCCTCTAGTTACACTTTTATGACCTCCGCTTTCATGGAGGGCTGCAGTAATGGTTTACCCAGGTCCACACAAAGTATAATAATGCCCTCTGTCATTAAAACCAAATTTCGAGGGTGTTGTAGATTCACATGTAATTGTAGGAAATGATACCGAGAAATCCTGTGTACCCATTTCCCAGTTTTCCCAATGCTCCCAACCAGAGTTCTCCCAAACTATAGTTTTCTTGCAAAACTAGGGTAATGCAAGAGGCACGATATGGCCCTTCATGCAGTCAAGATACTAAACCATCCTGTCACCACAAGGCTCCTTCCTGTTGTAACCACACCCACACTTCTCGCTCTGTGTAGTTTCCTTAGCTTGCCTTTGTCTGGTTTGGGTGTCTCGCTGATACTGGCCTTGTAAAATGTAAAATGCATTGGAACATATCCCCGCCTCGTCTCTGTTCTGGAAAAGATGGTGCACAATTGGTGTTCATTCCTCAAGTGTTTGGTAGAGCTCTCCAGTGAAGCTGTTTTCGGGTCAGTCTTCCTAGAGGCTTATCAGTTTTTTTCAAAATTTTTTCCAGTTTATTTACTTAAGTAATTTCTACACCCAACATGGGGCTCAAACCCACGATGCCACGATCAAGAGCCGCTGAGCCAGCCAGGTGCCCCAAGGCTTACCAGTTTTTTCATTCCCCTCACCCCAAGAGCCAGCTTTGTGTTTCATTGGTTTATCGCTATTGTTTTCCTGTTTTCGGTTTCACTGACTTCTGCTCTTACGGTTATTTTCTTCTGCTTACTTTGGGTTTATTTTGCCCATTTTCTACTTTATCAGTGTAGGAACTGAGATTATTGATACTGATTTTTTTTTTGCCTTTTTTTAAGGTTATTTATTTATTTATTTATTTGAGATAGCGAGAGCATGAGCAGGAGGGAGGGGCAGAGGGAGAAGGAGACCAGACTCCCCGCTGAGCAGAGAGCCCCCCGGGATCCAGGATCCCCGGGATCATGACCTGAGCCAAAGGCAGACACTTAACCAATAAGGCATCCCTTATTGATATTGATTATTGAGAAAACAATGCACTTTTTTTTTGAAAACAATGCACTTTTTTTTTTAAAGATTTTATTTATTTGAGAGAGAGAATGAGAGAGAGAACATGAGAGGGGGGAGGGTCAGAGGGAGAAGCAGGCTCCCTGCTGAGCAGGCAGCCCGATGCGGGACTCGATCCTGGGACTCCAGGATCATGACCTGAGCCGAAGGCAGTCGCTTAACCAACTGAGCCACCCAGGCGCCCCAACAATGCACTTTTAATGTAAGGATCCCTAGTATAAAATACTTCTTGAATTCGGTGCCTGAAGGCTTATCTCCAGATATCCCTAACTAATGTGTTTTCCTTGTCGTTCTGGCTACCAGGAATCTCAGCCTCCCTGTTCTCGTTGGTTTCTGGCTTGATTTTTACCGTTTGCTCTTATTTTTCTTGCTTTACAATATAAACTAACCGCATTCTTTTTAAAATTAACTGTTACTTGGATTGGAAAGGGATAAATATTAAATGATTCTCTCCTATATCAGCTGCTTCTGGCAATGGAATTACCTCCTGTTGCAGTTTTCCTTTTGATCAGTAGGAGTTATCAACTATTCTGACCTACTCCGGATCGATACACACTACATACTGTATACGCACATCCACAGATAACCCCCGCCTCCCCCGCAGGATTCATTCGGGAAGTGGTGTTGCTTTGAGGTGTCATGGAGGTTATGATTTTTTTAATCCTAAGTTATTCTTGGTAAGGATCCAAGCGTGGATACTAAAACTTTCATTTTATGGTAAAGTATAGCCCTACTCCATAATTAATTTCCTGTGGAATATTTTTTAAACAAGACTTACTAATTGGACAGAATACAGTTAGCATAAAAGGGAGGCAAGGACCACATCTGTTTTATCCTCCATGCGTCTCTGACACTTAGCACAGTGACTGGCATATGAACATGGACTGTTTGTTGAGTGAAGTGCCAATATGGTAGATGTGCTGGCTTCCGTAGAAGCCTTCACTATAGAACAGTAGTGATTCATTCCGTACGTGATCCTTCTGCTTTTGTTCTATGTGAATTGTGACAGTCACAGATTTTGTATCAAATTTGCATTCACATGTCCTATTCCTATATCTAATGAGATACAGGCAGCTCGCTGAAATTATGTTCCAGTTACTTGTGTTTTAGCCAATCTTCATGCCAGGTCACTTGTAAAAGTAGCTAATATTTCTGTGGCACACTGGAGTAAACTGAGGCAGTAAACTGCTTCTGGTATAGGGGATCTCCCAAAGGGAGGGGACCAGCGTTCGCATGACCCCCACTAGTCTATAACCCGTGAACATAGGGAAGCTGTACTTTTTAGACCTTACTGTCCGTAGAAATGTAGTGTAGTGCTTTAAATCACTTGTTTTCTTGTGGGGCCTGGGTGGCTCAGTTGGTTAAGTTGTCTGCCTTCACCTCAGGTCATGATCCCAGGGTCTGGAGTCTGGAATGGAGTCCTGGCTTCCCGCTGAGCAGGGAGTCAGCTTCTCCCTCTGCCCCTCCCCCCCCAGTGCTCTCTCACTCTCAAATAAATAAATAAAATCTTTAAAAAAAAATTTTTTTAAATAAAATCTCTTGGTTTTTTTTCTGCTTTCCTTCCTTTCTCGTTGTAGTGTGGAGATTGGAGAAAGCGTACGTGGAGAGGATGTCTACATTGTTCAGAGTGGTTGTGGCGAAATCAATGACAATCTAATGGAGCTTTTGATCATGATTAATGCCTGCAAGATTGCCTCAGCCAGCCGGGTTACTGCAGTCATCCCATGCTTCCCTTATGCCCGACAGGATAAGAAGGATAAGGTGGGAGCAGAAATCTCCTTTAAAAAAAAAAAAACAAAACCAAAAAAAACTTTTTTTTTTTTTTAATCAGAAGTAGCACTTGCCCAGAGTCACAAAAATTTCTTAATCCTCAGACCAATATTTAGAGGGTATATTACTTTTTTTTTTAATCACATTCTCGTAGGTATCAGCCAGTGTTCAAAAACAATTGACACGGGGTTGGTTTATATAAATCAACTCATTTGTAGTCTGTATTTGTTCTAGTCATACATATGTGACTTTCAGTTAGCTCACTGTGACTTTTTAATTGTGTCAGTAGGACTAAGCACCAGCTACCGTGGAGTAGAATATTTTTTAAACTCTGGTAGATCCTCTGGGACCCTCTTGGGGTTCCAACTGTGATCTCTTCATAAAACTTGAAGTTGGTTACATGAAGGCTTAGTCTCATTATAAACACACATCTCACCTCATTTATCTGGGATTTTAGAGGCCAAGGTAATATACATAAAACTTTGCAGGACTATTGTAATAATCGGTGCTCAAATTTTGCATACAGTGTCTGGGAGAAGGCCAGATACTTTTATTCTGAGAGTATAGTGCTCCTCCAGAATATAAAGGCCTTTGCTACTTTATAGTGCAGCCAGGTGTATTTGCCTGTTATTTAAAGAGGTTGAAGTTGCCGGAAGGTCGACCTCCAGATGAGTATGTGAGTGGCATAATTTACAAAATAAACTATAATTTCCATTCTGTGATCTTTAAATTTCGACATGTTAGATGTCATACAGGTTTGAGTATGTGTTAAAAGAGATTTTAATAATTTTTGTGAAAAAGATTTTTTTTAAGTCTGCCTAGTTTAAATCACTGAGCATTGCAACACTCAGGCTGAAACTATTTATGTACATTAAGTTAAGAAAACAAAAGGTAGGAAGGTATTTTTCTCTTCTGAAAGCCGTATCCTGATTTGGAAAAGTGATATTCCACTTACTATTCATGCTAGATTGTGATCTACTCACGGAGTCAACGGCCATGGCACTTTCTATGAATTTCCTGGCAGCACGGTGCCTTAAACATAGTAAGTGCACAATAAAGGAATGCTTCTCGAGCAAATGAATTGTTTCTCAAAATGGCATTTTGGTTTTTTTGTTCTTCTTTCCTCCCCCTCTATTTAGAGCCGGGCTCCAATCTCAGCCAAGCTGGTGGCAAATATGCTCTCTGTAGCAGGTGCGGATCATATTATCACCATGGACCTGCATGCTTCTCAGATTCAGGTATCTGGAAGCTAAATATTGGGCATTAGAAAGGGGTGGGAGAGGAGAGAGCTGATAATGCTGGAGACTGGAGAGAAGCAAAAACCTGTGCAAGTACAGCTCAGATAAACTAGACGTTGACAGCACTGTAAGCACCCTCACTTTAAGCATAGTTCCTGATCTGAGTCTTTGGGGTGGTTGGATAAGGGAGGCAGTCTGGAATTCTGAGAAGAGCATGGGCTTTGGGTTCAGACCTAGTCTGAATACTGGCTCTGACGCTCAGCAGCTTTGTAACTTTGGGCAGGTTATTTAACTGCTCTGAACACACACTGCATTGTTGTTGTGAGTGCGAAATTTATGATAGAACGCGTGGCCCAGGACAGGTGCTCCATTAATAGGAACTGTTAGTGTCATCGTTAAGTTGAGAGCCGCAGCTGTCGGAACCTACTTTGTAGCGTAAACCCAGAGAAAGCGGAGCAGAATACTGCCTTATATTCTGTACTATTTAAAGGGGCTTTCACATCCTCGTTGGAGGCTTGTGGCGATCCAGTGAGGTACCTGGGGTAGGTGATTCTACCCATTTTATAGAAGAGGAACAGATCTAATCTATAGCAGCTAGTATTAGAGTTACTCTCTGTGACCATTTATTATAAATACATTCCACTAGGTTTACGTATCAAAGCATGTCTAACTGGTTTAGCAGTTAGCTCTTGCTCCCTAACGAACCAGCCCAACATTTGGTGCCATAAGGCAGTATGACCTCACGGGTCTGCACACTGACTGGGCTGTTCTGGTATCAGCTGAACTTGGCCGTTTTTGCCAAGGGCTCACTCATGTTCCTGTGGTCAGTTGTGGGTTAGCCTTGTGGGTTAGCCGAGGGCAGGCTTTGCCCCTCTCGGCTGGACTCCCTTGTGCCACCCAGGTTTGAGGAAGGAGGAAGCCATTTTTAGTCTGCTCCAGCGGGCATGCCTTCTGATCAGTCAGAATGTTACAGGAAGGTATTCTTCGGGCAAGTTATTAGCCTCTTTGTATTGGTCATTTGTAAATGGAAGTGCAGAAAAACAAAGCAAACGTGACTCAGCTTCTTTCTACAGGGCTTTTTTGATATCCCAGTGGACAATTTGTATGCAGAGCCAGCTGTGCTGAAGTGGATAAGGGAGAACATCTCTGAGTGGAGGAACTGTACGATTGTCTCACCTGATGCTGGTGGAGCGAAGAGGTATGGCCGGAATGCATATTATTCTCAAAGTACTGGGGAAATCTTTCAGACAGCTGTGTCAGAAAGTGATAGTTTTCTTTTTTTTTTTCCAAGATTTTATTTATTTATTTTAGAGAGAGAGAGAGAGATAGCAAGAGAGCACAGGCAGGGGAGAGAGGGAGAAGCAGGCTCCTTGCTGAGCAGAGAGCCCGACCTGGGGCTCGATCCCAGGACCCTGGGATCATGACCTGAGCCGAAGGCAGACGCTTAACTGACTGAGCCCCTCCAGGCGCCCCAGAAAGTGATATTTTTCTAGCAGGTGACAGTTTTTAAGTACGGCTGACCCTTGAACAACATGGGGGTTTGGGGCATCGGCCCCCCCCCATGCAGTCAAAAATCCACATAGAACTTTTGACCACACCAAAACTTAACTATTGGTAGCCAAATGTTAACTGGAAGCATTCCCAATAACATAAACAGCCGATTAACCATGTTGTATTTTATGTGTATTAAATACTATATTACAAGAAAGCAAGCTAGAGAAAAAATGTTGCTGAGAAAATACATTCACAGTACTATACTGCATCAGGAAAAAATCGGCTCATAAGTGGACCTGCACGGTTCACACCCGTGTCTTCCAAGGGTCAGCTCTACTTCAGAATGGGTGGAACCGGGACACGGGCTGGACATAGTTTTACTAACCCTCTTTTACTGGCCTGAGTCACTGTCTGAAAGGCAGGACAGCACAGAGGGGGCCCTTAAGTAGCTACCGTGTTGTAGGCTTGACTGAAACCCGTGAGTCACGGGGCACCGCAGAGCTAGCCACACCGCTGTGAAGTGATCCGGAATGGTGGGAAATTGGGAGTTCTAATGAATGGCACCCGCTTTCGAACTACATGCTATTAGCGGACAAGTAGGCCTTTTCCACACCTCGTGATGCCAGTGGTTAGACCGTCTTCATTCTGGCATTAAGATATTAAGCAGGAAGGAAAATAAAGTGGAGTAACTTTATTTAAAACCAGGACCTTAACACTTTAAACAAACTGATTACCAAGGATTGCCAGTTTCAGTGCTTTACGGCTCACGTGGTGCAGACTAAGAGCTCTTGACTTCCTTAGTGGATCACTCATTAGTAATGCATTCAAAAGGATGACACATGTTCTTCTTGTTGTGGAAATAGAATGAAGAGGCTACAAAACACAGATGATTAGGAAAAGCTAATTCAGATCTTTCTAAAGGCCATTCAAATCTTCAAAGACTGTTTCTCAACAACCTCATTATTTCAGTAACTTCAACAGAACGGCTAAGCTGAGAACTTGGGTTCCGTTATCCAGCCAGATGCATGGCTTTGTGAGTCCCACGTAATCGCTAGTTATCATCTGTAAAAGCAGCCAAGCCTAAAAAGCATCTCCCTAATGGTAGTTGCCAAACTTGTCTTAACTTGTTGGCCAGTGTTTTCCCATCTTGCCATGGGACTTAGAAAATAGTGTTTGAAATAAATAATCAAGCAAGATTTTCTTTCCAAATTTGGGTACAGGAAAACTGCCTTCAGTAGGTGACTTATGGCTTCGTTACTATTTTGTGTGTGTGTTGATAATTTTCTTAACAGCGGTAGAGTATTTTCAGAGTGAGTGGCTGTTATCACTTCTGTCTTGGCAGAGTTTTCGGAGTAAGTGGAGATCCCTGTGTGCTGGTGACTTGCACAGAGTTCTCCCCTCAAAGGTATAGGGAGTGACTTCCCAGCCCTTCTGCTTTGTCGGTCATTGAGTTTGTTGGCCGTCGAGTCTGGACGGTGGGGGACGCTTGAGGTAATTGGATCGTGCGTTTGTCTTGGATTAAGTAAATGTTCCAAGCAGATGGGTTATTCTTGACGTCCTCTGCCCACACCGTAGTCATGGAGAGGAGAGCACAGGGTGTGGTTCATCTAGGTCAGGGTACATAAGCCGTCCAGGTTGTGGTTTGGATCTTCTGTGTTCTCTATGACAGGGTCATACGTTCTCCCCTGTCTGGCACAACCTCCGTCACGTGACCATAGTCACAGCGCAAACCGGGCATAATGCTCTGGTTGGATCAGTGCTGCATTTAAAAAAAACAAGACCCAAAGCACAGGCTTCTTCATGCACGGGGAGGACGGCTCAGTGGAGCAGGGGCCTACACATCATTTACACTGAGCAGCACGCTGTCGTTTACGCTGAGTCGATTTCTGGTTGAGTGAGTTATACGGGACTTGGTCATCAGATCGGTCTTCCTGTCCCACCTTCTAGTTCAGTTTGTATTACTGTGTAATAGCAAAATGAGACTGACTTTTTGACTTGGAGATACTTCGGGCTGTGTGGCCAGATGTCCAGTTTTCCTGGTTAATTGGTATAACTTTCTTTCTAGCGCTCCTAAAAGGAACTTCCAAGCTTGGTGTCCAGGTACAGTTGACATTGACAGTTGATGGAGCACTGAGGGGAGTGTGGTGAGAGCACAGGCATTCTGACTCTTCTCCCGCCAGGTTCAGGTTCACTTCTCACAACATCCGCATGTCAAATTGGGCCAATCTGTGCACTCGCGGCCTTAGTTAATGACGTCTTCTCTCTCTCCCCCTTCTGCTGCCAATCTCTTAAATGAACGTGCCTTCGCATCCTACTGCTTCCTGGGACTGGTGAGGCATCTGGCTATCCCCCGCTCGCTGTAAACCAGAATTAATTATAATCGAAGTCTGACTAATACGCTCATAAACTGCTCTCAGGATATGGAGGCATTAGTCTGTAAAACCCACTCTGTGCTGTTGGCCTCTGAGAAGTCAATCAATGAGAGCTGTTTTCTTCTAGCCCTGGGAACAGTTTGGTTTCAAAGAGTGCTCCCCCCCCCCCCACCTCCCTGCCGGAAAGCAAGCCCATGGTTTAGTCCCTGTCTTTCGTCCTTAGGTTTTAACTGCGAACACCCTGTTTTGCAGAGTGACCTCCATTGCGGACCGGTTGAACGTGGACTTCGCTCTGATTCACAAAGAGCGGAAGAAGGCCAACGAAGTAGACCGCATGGTGCTGGTGGGAGACGTGAAGGACCGGGTGGCCATCCTGGTGGACGACATGGCTGACACGTGTGGCACAATCTGCCATGCGGCCGACAAGTGAGTGCGGAGAGGTGGGGCCGGTGGTTAGAAGGGGAACATAGCTAGCTGCTGTCTCAGTGCCTTACGCCTATGGATTCTTTGTGGAAGTAAGTCGAGCGGGCTGGTAACTAGCTTTGGGAGTTTTTATCACCCAAGGCTTTTGAATTGCAGTATGCAAACATTGATGGATATTTTCTTTTTTCCCCCAGATCTCCTGAGTTTTATTATGCTAAACCATATAGAGCATAAAATTTGCCGTTTTGACTAGTAGGTATACGATTCAGTGGCATTAGGTACATTGGCAGTGCCATGTGACGGTCACCACTGTATTTATTTCCAAAATGTTTTGACCACTCTGAATACTCGACTTTTGTTAGTTTTTAAAAACAAATTAAAGTAGAAATGTATGGGCCTGAAAAGACAGGAATTGGTCCTTCACACAGATTTGAATTGTGTGATTCCACTTAAGCATTTTTTTTTTTTATAAATACAGTGTGGTGTACTATAAGCATATTTTCCTTATGATTTTCTTTTTCTTTTTTTAAGATTTTATTTATTTGAGAGAGAGAGAGAGCACAAGCAGGGGGAACGGCAGGCAGAGGGAGAGGGAGAAGCAGGCTCCCTGCTAAGCAGAGAGCCCATTGCAGGGCTCGATCCCAGGACCCTGGGATCATGACCTGAGCCGAAGGCAGACGCTTCACCGACTGAGCAACCCAGGTGCCCGCTTGGCTGCACTAAATTGTGCCTTCACTCTGTTCGCTCTGCTGCTAGTCACCAGTCTCTTATTACCTCCCCAGTCCATCTCTCTCATTGCCTCCCCACTTGCTAATCTGTCTAAAACTAAGGCTAGAGCCCATCACTCCTCTCCTTGAAAACCTTAAGTGGCTCCTCGTTGCTATAGTCCACACCACTGTGGAGAGCCTTGTTTCTCCTAATTTTTTCTTAACCTCAGGGTGTCTGCCATGCACAGGGCCTGGCATATAATAGGGGCTAAGAAAGTATTTGTGGGCTGAGCAATTCCTGATTGGGATCCTGGAGTATACACTGATAAAACTCATTTCGTCCTTTATGATTAAGTTAACCCTAACTGCTGTAACAGCTCAGCTCCCCAAAATGTCAGTTCGTTACCATGATAGTTTCTTGTTCCTGGCTTACTCCAGTGCAGGTATCCCTCTTTCAGTTTTGTGGTGCTGCATCTTTAACATACGGCTTCCAAGATTACCTTGGAAGACATTTCCAGTTTGGCCAGCCAGAAAGGGAAAACAAGAGCATAGAGAATCACCCATGGAAGATTCTTCTAAGCCCAGCCAGTGGTATACGTTGCATGTGCCCACATTCTGATGGCTAGAATTCAGTCACATGGCCACTCCTAATTTTGCAAGGGAGGCTGGGAAATGTAGTCCAGCTGTGTGCCCAGGGAAAAAAAAAAGGACAATGGATTTTGTTGAGCATAGCAGTCTGTGCCAGTTTTACTACGTTAATCCAAACCTATTCAGGTAAGTTCTTGGTCCAATTATCTCTCTTTGCTGTGAACTGAATCGTGGTCCCCTAAGGTTCATACGTTGGAAGTCCTACCCTTCCAGTGATGATATTTGGAGACGGGGCCTTTGGGGGAAGTACCTAGGTTTAGATGAGGTCGTTGGCGGGGGACCCTCATGATGGGAATAGTGCCCTTGTAAGAAGAGACACCGAGAGCTGGTTCCCCCATGCGTAGGCGCGCGCAGAGGTCACGTGAGCGCACAGGGAGATGGCCAGGAGAAGAGGCCTCAGGGTGACTGCTACCTTGTCACCACCTTGATCTTGGGGGTCCCAGCTTCCAGAACGGAGAGAGCAAGTCTTTAAGGCACCCAGGCTGATGGATACATTCCTCCCCCCGCCAACTCAGGTCCCCTAGTGACAAGTGAGAGTAATCCAGAGCAACTCTGCGTTTTCCTCTAGACTTCTCTCAGCTGGAGCCACCAGAGTTTATGCAATCTTGACTCATGGAATCTTTTCTGGCCCGGCCATTTCCCGCATTAACAACGCATGCTTTGAAGCAGTAGTAGTCACCAATACCATACCTCAGGAGGATAAGATGAAGCATTGCTCCAAAATACAGGTGAGGAGGAGATTCTCGCAAAAGAAGACTCCGCGAAGTATTTTCAGGAAGTGGTTGCCTATGGCGAGTTAGGGGTCTGGATTCTGAAGATGTCCTCCTTTGCTCTTAAAGGGCTGAGTCTGCCATCAGGATCTGTGACCCAAAAGTTAAAAAAAAAAAAAATCACATGTAAAAATTCCGATTGCGAGGTGAACCTCTGGAGGACAGAGCATCAGGACTACAGCATTTCAGCAGACGCTCTCAGTGATTGTGATACACACTCACATTTGCAAGTCCATGCTTTACACTTGAGTGTGTGTCACTCTGAACTGTTGGCCCCCAGCAGACACAGTGGGAAACCTTTAAACGGGGGGTACACCCCTCAGAACTTCAGTGTCTCTCAGAGCATGCTCTGGAAACAGCCCAAGTTAGTTACCTAAGGTTCTCGTTAAAATGCAGGTTCCTTTGTTCCACCCGAGACCTACAAAACCAGGAGGTCCTGGGACCCCTCCTTTAATTCCCCCAAGTAATTAGACACCAACATTCAGGGGCTGTTGGCGCTAAAAGAACAAGGCCTTGCCTCATTAAAAATGTGTACAGTAATCCCTTAGCTTTCTGGAATTCATATGGAGAAGTGGAGCACCGATGTCCCTCTTAAGGATTTGGTTTTTCAGCTGAAGCATTCCCTTTTTTTCACTGCTGAGGATCTGTAAGTGTCGGCGCACCACCGTGTTGGTGAGTCTGAGTCAGGGGTGTTCCTCCTTGAGCACTTTGGCCCTTTCCTAAGTGGTTATGTTAAAAAATACTATGCAGAAGGTAGCTGGGGGCGGCTCACGAGGGGACACAGCCTAGTGCAGCAGCCTTAAGGGGAAGGCGCCTCGTCAGGCTGCTCAGCAGGGTTGTCATCTGTCTGTGTGGTACTAACCTGATGCTCCTCTCGGCTCCACTAGGTGATCGACATCTCCATGATCCTGGCAGAAGCCATCAGGAGGACTCACAACGGGGAGTCAGTTTCCTACCTGTTCAGCCACGTCCCTTTATAATAGAGTAACTGCTGAGGCTTTTTACGAAGAAAGTGAACCCCGCCCCCTTGTTTTCCCTTGGTGTTTGATGACAAATTGCGCAGAAGGCCCAGCTTGTCTCTGGCGAAGCTTTCTCCACCCCTCATCGGGTATATTAGCATTTCTCCTAAATGTAGAGAAAGACGGATTGAGATGAACTGCTGAGCTGCGCACAGCAAGAGTTCAGGCTTTGGAGGGTGTTGTGTCGGGGTGTGAATGTGTGGGGGGGGGGGGGGGGGGGGGAAGCGCAGACTACTTTGCATGTGAATACTTCAGGGTTTCCTTGGTTCAGAACTACTGGCCACAAAGCCGCCCCAGTTCCCCCACCCCCACCCCCAACCTGTGACAGGCTCTCAAAAGTCTCTGCGAAATGACAGCAAGAACCCTAGGCCACCCCAGCCCAGCTCGGGCCGCCGAGTCCTGTAAAGCTGCAGCTCTCTGGAGGGGGTGGGGGTACCCGGGATGGGGGGGGGGGGGAGGCAGCACACAGGGCAGTGAATGCTTCTTGGGAGGAAAAAGCCTGATCCTTCACCCCCTGCTTGGGGATTGTGTCACTGGGATTCTCCTTTGTACCCGTTCCTTTCCATTTGGCTTGACCTTCAGCCATCTTGCCCTTCCCCTGGCCAGATGTCCTCTGGGGTGCAAGTGTTCCTCGTACCAGTCTTCTGGAAAGCAAAGTCGCTTCCTGCTACGTCATCTCTTAACACTGACACAGGATTATTTTTGCCGTAGCGTAATCTTCCTTAGCCCGCTACCGCCGTGGTAGTAGGTGTTAGGTGGGGTCGTAGTGCCTTTTGATTAATTTAAATATTTCATCTTCCTTCCATCTCTTTGGCCTCTCCAGTGACCTGCGATTTCTGTTAAAAAGACTGATGTTGCTGTCTCTCATAGAGGAAACTAATAAAGTGTCTGTGTGTGATTCGTTCGTCCGTATCGTGTCTGTACTGATCTTTCTGCTCCAGGGTTGGTCTAGGGGTCTTGCTGCCCAGCGATAGCTCTGAACTTCCGTGTCTCTGGACCGTTAGCTGCGTGGTTAAGCCCAGAGAAGGCCTTGGCCGCAGGTCTGTTCAACGGTAAGACCTGGAGAAGTCTGGGGTTTACCGAGAACCAAATACGGTGAGATTCTGTGCCTTATACCTGAGGGACAGCGCGTGTCGCGCCTGCTGGATCTCCGGTTCTTCTTCCCGGGGCTAGAAAGTCAGTACTTTCTCAATTTTCTAGAATTTATTCATTTGGAACCAGTTTTGCCAAATGCAAACGTTACCTCAATCAGTAGTAGACACACGTGTGGCATTTAATTTCAGGCCTTCTAATTAAAAACTGGGGAAGATGAATGTGTACAATTGAATGAATTATGCATTCCAGAATGCTCAGTGGGTTTTTGTTTTTGTTTTTTTGGTGCCTCATCAAATAAGGGAGTTCTTTTACTTCGGGTGAAGCCACATGCTTCTGGAGCTTTGTGCAGAGCGCCCCTTTATCTTTGAAGCCTGCTTCTGCTTTTGTTTGCCTCAGTTGCGCTTTATGTTGAATACTGGGATATCGACTTTACAGTGAGTCTTTTGGAAAAAAAAAGGGGGGGGGTGATTCCAAAGGGACCGAGGTGGGCACTGAAGTATGTGCCTCTGACTTGCTAGCCCTCGTTCACGTCATCGGGCCTTCACTCAGGCAGCCGCTGACACGGAGCCTCAGTGCCCTAACCTGCCGACCATGCAGTTCCCTCAAGTATTGGATCAGTGGCTCGGGGCTTGCTGTGTCCGAACATTTTGACTGTACTGTGGGCCGCCTTGGGTAATCCAGTTCCTAGATAATCCCTCGGTCCCCACCTTTGGCCCCTGTGCCTGGGGGAGGGTCAGTGTTCAGTTTCCCGTGACACCCAGCAAAGCGCCGTAGCGTCTCCGAGACCGTTTCTTTTTTGCCTCTAGTGGGAGCGCCCCACGTGCCCTGGAAGGCAAGTGATCCTCGACCACGGAACAGCAGCAGGAACAGACGTGGCGGGGTGGGAGGGCAAGGCACCAAAGCCGAATGGGCCTGCGCCTGTAAGGGCCAGATGACTGCGCGGAGCCAAAGGCATCCCCGGCTTCTACTCCACACCCCTCACCTTCCACCCTCCGAGCCAGAAGGGAGATTGCTCAGAACAACACTAACCTCACCACACCGAGTTCCCCAAGCTAATGCCTTTATAGAAGAGTCATCTCAAATTGGGGCTGCTGGTCTCCCCGCCAGATTGGGAAGTGAAGCATTTTCTGCTAGAGAGTTTATTTAATTGGACTGTTAATAGCATGTAGCCCTTGACCTGAGGGGTATTAAGCTCATGGAAAAAGCCTGTAGTTAAAAAAAAGAAAAACCTGCCCCTGTTAGCGATCTTGCCTCCTACCATCTCTTACTAGCTCTTGGTTGTGGGGGAGGGTAAGAGGCTTCTGGAAAGGAATCTGGTTATTGGAGGCACCTCCCGCACAAAGAACTCTGGAAGTGAGGATGAAGAAAGAAGGCTCTGCACTGCCGCTGGGCCTCCCAAGCCGACTGAAGACCACTGAGGGAGTAAATGCCCTATTGGTGGAAATAGCCATTACATTTGGTCAGGAGGGGGAGCCAGCTTCCTACCTTTCAGTTTGCACCCCTAGTCTCCCGCCAGATGCGTCCTCTAGGGATGCCAAACCCCCACCCCCCCACCCCTGCCCATCACATGATAACTGAGGTCACCAGAGTCCTCTATACTGCCCTCAATAGCTGCAAATGGGAGGAGGGAGGATTAGAATTAATACAACCACGGGGCAGGAACATACTGGAAGTTAATTCACACCTCATTTTCAGGCCAAGGATTGACCTTGTGCCTGTTAGTCATTTGCTGCCTTTTTGCCAACTGCTGGCTCTCCCGGAAGGCTGTTCTTACAGGCTCAGCCTTTTGCAAACGATTATCCAAAAGAGCACACTGGGGTATCTCCCCCCCGCCCCGTCGCCCACCCCCCAGCTGCTTGGAACAGGTGGCCCCTGTCATGACGTCAGGTCATGGTTTCAAGGCAAGAATGCTACAGCTCAGGACTCCCCCCTCCTACTTTATTCCTGCCATGTTTTGAGACCTGTTTTTCTCCTGCAGATCTTTTTTCTACTAGTCTGAGACTCCCTGTTTCAGAGTAAAGGAAATTCTGCCCCGAATCCTGATGGATAAAATTCAGAGATTCCACGGAGTCTCTGATAAAGCATTTCTCCTAAGTCCCCTTCTTCAAAGTCTAGGTACTTGTGGGACAACGGCAGGGGGCTGGGATAGCGGCAGGCATATTCAGACCTGGAAGACCTGTGGTCACGATTATCTAGTTCTGCTCTCCAAGGCCCCAAAGATTGCAAAGGGAAAGGGCTTGTGGCGGCTGGACAGATTGCTACCACCCTACCCTTCCCGAGATCGCTTTGTGTCTCAGCACCAAGGGCTCCATGAAAGAAGACACTTCTTCCTGACCACCATCTTCCATTCCGCCTCACTCTCCTGCCCGCACCCCTGGATGCCCTTAGCCTCTGAGGTGCCCAAGTAGTCTTGCCATGAAGCTTCTTAAGCCCACTTGGCCGTTTTGGGGAATGTTCCCTTCGTGGTTTTTGTTTTTTGTTTGTTTTTGCTTGCAGAGTGACTGGGAAGGAGAGAGAGAGGGCCAGGGTAGCTTTTTCCATCGCAGCCCTTGGTCACCTCACCAGCCACCGCCGCCACACACCCCCCCCCCCCCCCGAGACTCAGAAACCTGGCTGGCTCCTTGCTCCAGCTTGAGTCCATGTGAGTGTGATCCTCTGTTGCTGGCCTATTGGATGCCCCTCGGCGACAGGCTACTGTCCCTACCCATGCGCTAAGCCACCAGAGTGAGACCCTTCTCCCGTCTTTCCCTTTCCCTGAGCTCTTTCCCCCAAGGTATTCTTCCAATAGCTCAGCTACCAACTATAAAGTTCCAAATAAGGGGAGGGGAAAGCTCATTTTGCAGCGGGGCAACAGGCCTTCATCCCATTCCCCTCCACCCTGCTTTGTGTTTTCAACTGGCCCCATCCTTAGATTTTCCAAGTCCCCACCACCACACTCAGCGCATCCACTCATGCCGCAGCTGGGTCTTGTCGCTTCATCCATAGTGTTGCCCTGAGCTCACTCATATCTTGTGACTCTGATCCAGGGTTTGAATATAAGGCAAAAGAGGGCAGCCAGGCTTGACCAATACATTTTGCAAGGGCACTACACGGAACAGCGGTTTTCTACCTCTAGCATGGACGTTAGCCTGGAGCCACACTACTCAACCTCAGTCCTCACCCTCAAAGTTCTTGGGGTAGGGCCTCTGGTGACCCCGTGCATGGGGACTCTGTGGCACAGGAGGGGCTGCAGCCAGGCAGGGGAGGGACGGCTGCCCAGCAGGAGTTGAAGCCTGGCTGAGGACGCTGCCCTCCTCCCGTCCCTTGGCTGCAGTGGCCACCTGGCCCACGGGACCCGTCACTGCTGCCCAGCTGCCACTAGGGGGAGCCAAGCAGAGGACGGCGGTGGGGGGACGGGGCGGGGGACTAGCTCCAGCCTTGAGAGGCGTGAGCAGGAGCCTGAGCACCTGCTGGTCCTCCAGGTCCCCTCTTCCCCTTAATACCCCCAGCAGCCAGGGGGACAACACGGTGCCCGATTCCCATTCATCCGGCAGACAGGAAGGTGCGCAAAGTCTTAGTGCGCAGCTCAATGGCTTTTCACAAACCAAGCGCGGTGCCAGATGCTAGGGACCCAGAAATGAATCTGACAGGGTTCCCCCCACCCAGGCGCTCTGGTCTAGAGAGGAAAACAGGGCATTACAATTACGTGTGATGAGGCCTGTGGTGAGGGAAGAGCAAGATGCGATGGGAGCACAGGAGGGGGGGCGCGCCTCAGCCAGTGTTGGGAGTCAGGAAGGCATCCTGGAGAAAATTATTTTGACTTTGGAAGCAGTTGATTAGAAATTCGCCAAAAGAGGGATGGGGAGAAGGATCTTTCAGGCAGACAGAAGAGCATGTGCTTACGTGGGCCCCCTAAAGAACGGGGTGTGTGTGTGCGTGTGTGCCTGTGTATGTCTGTGTTTGAGGGTAGGATGGGGAGCTGTGATGAGGGGTGGGGCTGCTGAGACCAGATCCTGAAGGATCTTCGAAGTAGAGTGACCACACACCTGTTGTCCCAGTGTATTTGTTGATGGCACCACCTTTCGCTCTCAAAAGCGCCCTGGTTCAGATAACAGTGTAAGCCTGTTATATGGGAACCCTACTCGTGGAAGACGTACTCTGGTGTTTGAGCTCTATCCTGGGAGCAAAGAGGAGCCACTGAGGGGTTTAAGCAGGGTGCTGACTGGGTCGGAGTCACTCAGTTAAAGTGGCAGTGATGTGAAGAGCGGATTGGGTGGGGGGCGAGAGTGAAAGAGGGAGAGGGGCTGAGGGCAGCCAGGGCAAGAGAAGACCCATTTAGAGTAGATCTGGGAGGAAAATGCCACAGAACCTGGTGACGTTTTGACGTTTGATTGAGGGAGAAGGATGCCCGAGTGCCCGGCGGATGCTGGTACCGTGGAGTACCGGGGATGAGGCTGAAGTTTGGTTGAGGAACTGCTCAGTCCCAGGTACCCCGCCCGGGGCACCTCGCCAGGAGGGCTCAACGGGCAGCCTTTGCAGCCAGCGGAGAGGAGGCCATCGATACACTTTTGCCCAAATGCCCTCTCCAGATAGTCCTGAAGCCGCAGGGCTGCAAATGAGGCCAGGCTCGAGTATTCTGGGTGTTCGAATCCAAAGGCCAAGGAGAAGTTGGGGGAGGTCATGGAACCCCAGGAAAGATGGGCTACACTGGAAAAGGTAAAAAGGGTTTTAAAATGCACAAGATAAAAAGCTGGGTTATAGGTTATCTACAGAAGGAAAATAAATAGAAGCCAACAGAAGGTTCTGACAAAGAGATGGGGGTCTTTTGAAAATTATAGACAGGGGCGCCTGGGTGGCTCAGTCGGTTAAGCGCCTGCCTTCGGCTCAGGTCATGATCCCAGGGTCCTGGGATGGAGCCCTGCATCGGGCTCCTCTGCCTGCCTCTGTCTCTCTCTGATAAATAAATAAAATCTTTAAAAAATATTTTAAAAAAGAAAAAAAATTATAGACAGTTCACGGCAGCATTACAGACAATTTGGGAAACGTGCGTGAAAAGCCTTAGCTCATAATCTGTCACGTCATCACAGTGAAGATTATTTCAGTGTATTTAGGAGGTATGGCTGAGTGAAGCAAGAGGTAGAGCCACAGGCTAACTGAGGAGGATCTACAGTAACTGTTTAACAAGTCCAGGGCCAGACTTGGAAGGCTACAGCAGCAAGCCAGACAGAGAATGGCAATCAGAGACTCATGGAAGGGTGGGGGTGAGGGCTCCAGAGCCTTGCGTCCATGCTGAACAGAGTCCCTATGCTTTTTTTTTTAATTAAAATGTTTATTTTGAGATAATAAAAATAGATAATTTTGACATCCTAGGCAGTTGTAAAAAAACAATAGAGATCCCATATGCCCTTCACCCTGTTTCTCCCAGTGTAACATCTTGCAGAACTGTAGTGTAATATACAACTGGAATTGATTCATTGATACAAACAAAATACAAAGAGTGCCATCACCACAAGGAGCCCTCCACTGCCTTAAATAACCCACCCCGGCCCCCCTCATTAACCCCTGGCAATTAACTAACCTGTGCTCCATTCCCAAGATCTTGTCATTTCAAGAATGTTGTATAAGTAGAATCTGGCAAGATGTAACCTTTTGGCTTTTTCTTTAAACTCAGCCTTATTCTCTGGAGGTTCATCCAAGTTGTATGTTTCAATAGTTTGTTCCTTTTTAGTGCCTACTTGTACCAATTTGTTTAACCATTTACTTAACGAAGGACATTTGTGTTTCCGGGTTTGGGCTGAGAATAAAACCACTGTTGACATTCATGTATAGGGTGTTGTGTAAACCTAAGTTTTTACTTCTCCAGGATAAAAGCCCAGAAATGCAGTCGCTGAGTTGTATGGTAGTTGCATGTTAAGTTTTTTGTTTTTTTTTTAAGACACTCCCAAACTGGTTTCCAGAGTGGTCGTACCATTTTGCATTCCTACCAGCAATATATGAGTAATCCAGTTTTCAAACTGCTATAGAAACATAAAGATGGATGGAAATTAAGATGGACACACTTAACGCTTCAGCAAGGCTTGACTGAGGTGAACAGATTTTTCTTTTCCTCATTCTTGAAATATTTTCCTATAAAGCCCCTCAGCCTTTTCCTCCCTGGGCGGGTCTGCAGTTTTGGAGGCATTAGCCTGCTGCAGCCTCCTTTGCCTCGCAAAGTAATAAAACTATTGCTCCTCTTAATTAATTTATTTAATTTTTTGAGAGAGAGACAGCGAGTGAGCAAACGGGGGGTGGAGAGGCAGAGGGAAAGAGAGAGAATTTTAAGCAGGCTCCATGCTGGGCATGGAGCCCACCTTGGGGCTCGATCCCAAGACCCTGAGATCAGCACCCCAGCCAAAATCAAGAGTCGGATGCCCAGCCACCCAAGTGCCCCTATCATTCTTCTTTATCCCCAAATTCTGTCTTTGTGTTCTATTTCGGCTCCAGAGCACAGAGATCGGTTTTCGACAATAGTTTCTCTGCATCCTCACCAGCATTCAGTGTTGTCACTATTTTTTTTTTTTTAATTTTAGCTACTCTGATAGGTGTGTAGTGATGTCTCATTGTGGTTTTCATTTTCATTTCCCTAGTGGCTAATGAGGTTGGACATCTTTTCATGTGCTTATTTGCCATCCTTCTATCCTCTTTGCTGGGGTGTCCAATCAAGTCTTCCCAAGCTCTCTGTTTTAGCTGGCTCTCTCTGACACTGCTCCAGCCCTAGAAGGGGAAATTCGCATCACCCCAGGACTGCCACCTGGGGGTTGAAGTACAGGTCCCACTCAGCATCTGTTGACAGCTAAGTGGGGAGCCTCCTTGTTACTGCAGGGTGGGATTGGGAGTTCCAGCTTCTGCCCAACTTCCATTGATCCCTCCTGGCTGGGAGGGGTAGGAGTTCCTTGTAGCTACTCCCCACATGACCTCCACTGACACCACAAGGTTGGAGGAATGTGGTCTGCTAGGTGATGGTGAAAATCTTCAAGTCTCCACCAGATCTGACACTACCCAGCCAGGAAGGGTAGATATCACTGCCTAGTGGGGATGGAAGTCCGGGCGCCCCGCATGGTCTCCACTGATACCGCTGGAGGGGAGGAACCTCATTATCATTCAACCAGATGAAAGTCCCACTTCTCTACTTGCTCAGTCTTCTCTCACACCCGTTGGCAGGGGGTGCAGGTGACAGCTTGTGGTGTTCAGTACAGCCTGAAGTCGAAGTCTCTGCTCCCTACGTGGCCTTAGCTGGTGGGGGTGGGGCCCCAGGTATTCCTATGCTGTTTGGATACAGTAGAAAAACGGATGTCTACAATTTTCTGTTAGGCTGCCCCTTTCCTAGAGAGAGATGCCTTTTGCTGGGGTTCTTTTGCCTGTGCCCATTGGCGTTTCCTGGTCATTGGCTTCTTCAGCTTCAAGTCTGGAATATATGAGGCAAAAAGAAAACCCAGAGAACTCACGACCATTGCTGTTCCTTGAGTCAGATACCCCTAGCTACTCTGCCTTTTCTCCACCTCTCAGAGTCTTCTATGGTTGTTTCATATCTAATGGCCAGAACTTGCACTTGTACTTAACAGAAGGAATAGAAAAAGTATGTCTACTTGATCTTCCCAGAACTTCGTATGTCTCTGAAGAAATCAAAAGTTTCTGTTGTATAATATATAGGGAAGTTAACAATTCACAAGTTTATAGCTCACTGAATTTTCACAAACTGAACATACCCAGCACCCAGATCAAAAAACAGAACATGGGGCACCTGGGTGGCTCAGTCGGCTGAGCATCCGACTCTTGGTTTGGGCTCAGGTCGTGATCTCCGGGTCGTGGGATGGAGCCCCACATGGGGCTCCACACTCAGTGGGGAGTCTGCTTGAGGTTCTCCCTCTCCCACTGCCCTTCCCCCCACTCGTGCGTGTGTACATGCACACGCACGCTCTAAAATAAATAAATAAATAAAATCTTTAAAAAAAAAAAGCCAGAACTTGACCAGCACCCTCTTGACGGCTTTCAGCCACTACTCTCCACACTAGAGTAGCTACTATCTCTATGGTTCTTCTTATTTTTTTATTTTATTTTATTTTTTTTTATGGGTCACTGAGGCCTTTTTATTCTGCACACAAAACCACCAGGGACTGGGGCGCCTGGGTGGCTCAGTCGTTAAGCGTCTGCCTTGGGCTCAGGTCGTGATCCCAGGGTCCTGGGATCGAGCCCTGAGTTGGGCTCCCTGCTCAGCGGGAAGCCTGCTTCTCCCTCTCCTGCTCCCCCTGCTTGTGTTCCCTCTCTCGCTGTCTCTCTCCGTCAAATAAATTAAATCTTAAAAAAAAAAAAAAAAAAAAAACCACCAGGGATCTCGCCTGTGGACACCTCAAGCTTATAGAGCAGACAGACGTGGCTCCAGACGCTGGGCGGGAAGTGAGGTGAGAAAACAAAGACTTGGGCCAATCACACGGTTACAGAGCTAGGGTTTCCAGCAGGTTCCAGATGGTCCAGTTTGACTTCCGCAGCAGTTCTGAGGAAGCAGTGAGAACATCACAGGGAGGGGAGAGGACAGTTAACTAGCAGGGGCCTGTGGTTCTTACCTGGCTGGCCTAGCAGAAGGGCATCAATAGCTTGAGGTGCAACCTGACGGCCTTAAGTTCTCTCCAGTGCGTGTGTATGTGCACACGCGTGTGTCTGAGTGTGTGTGGGTGTGTGTGTGCGTGTCACAAGCCCTCTTGCGTGCAGGACTGCGGATTCGGGCACACAGCTTTTATCAATCTGACTCCCTTGCCTAGACCCATGGGTTTGAAAGTTCTTCATAGACCCGGATTCAAATCTGAGTTTTATTATTTTCCAAAAGTTGAGTGTAGTGACAAAGAGAGTGGGCTTTGAAGTCGAACCTGAGTTCAAATCCCAGCTCCGCCACTCCTCAGCTGTGTGGTCAAGAAGGGAGCAGTAACAGTATAGACCTTGGGGCGGTGGGGGTGAGGAGGAAATGAAACGCCCCCTGGGAAGAGCGTAGAATAGTGCTTGAGGCATAACCCAACCCTCCATCAACAGCAGTGTTACTTAGCATCAATTGCAGTAAGGCTGTTGTAAATATCGATGCAAATTCTATCAAACACCTGGTAAGGTTCCTGGCACTCAGTATGCACGAGTTCACCTCCTTCCTCCCTGCAGGGAGCAATAAGGAATCAGTTCCAACTGCAATTTTGTTCCCATGGGTTGGAGGGAGGGAGGGAGGGAAAAGCTTCAGGGGGGAGAGTAGCTGTGTTGTGCTGTCCTTCTGGGCGGGGGGGGGGGGGGGGGGGGCGCCGGAAAGTTTAAACCACCCCGCCTTTTTTTTTTTTTTTTTTTTTTTTTTTTTTGCGGGGAGAGAGAGAGAGCACCTGGGGGGGGGGGGGGTCAGAGGGAGAAGCAGGCTCCCTGCCGAGCAGGGAGCCCGATGCGGGACTCGATCCAGGGACTCCAGGATCATGACCTGAGCCAAAGGCAGTCGCTTAACCAACTGAGCCACCCAGGCGCCCCAACATGTCTCCCTTTTGACAGACTTCCTTCCCCTGCTGAGGAACAAGGTCGGCTCCCACTGCCTCTCTTCATGCCCCTACTGGGGACTCTGTCCATAAAAGCCTGAATGGAGTAGAAAGCAATAGGGAAGGAAAGCCAGCCTATTTCCATAGGTTGAGGCCTGCCTGCCTCCCTAGCTTTAACACTGTCTACTTCCCTCTTACTCTGGCAGAGTAAAGGCTCTGGAAGGTTCCAGGCTAGCACAACCCCATGTCCTAGCTTGGCCTCTGTGAGTCCTTTCCTCTCTCTGGCAGATAGTACGGGCTTGCTCTGCCCAGGCCTGCCTTGGTGAAGGCCCAAGGTGGCTCTCAGTCCCCCAATTTGGGTGTGAAGGGGAGAGCTTGTCACTAAATGTCAAAAATGCAGTTTGATATAACCTTCATTTTTAAACCATGCCACAACACATCTCTGTGAGGAGAGAAAGAAAGAGTATGCAGAAGTTAAACAGAGCTAGGGCGTTCCAGCTCCCCAAAGTTTGCGGGTCGGCTACACTAATAATTGAATGTAATTTATGGGCTCCTGATGCACCTTGTTCCCCTGCAGAGAAATTTGCTACAGGCTGCAGATTTATGGCGTTGCCCTTCTGTCTGCAGACAGCAGAGGGCCTCATTAGCACAAGCTCAACGTCATGGGCAAATATATGGGAAGGGAAGTTGGCCAAGGTTCCAGAAGCACAGTAAAACTTTGATAACAGAAATGTGCAAGAAAATTGGCTGTTCAGCTGAATTCTCTCTCTCTCTCAAAAAAATATTTTATGAGTTAATAGGCGCTGAGAAAACCTCATTGTTCTACTCCTTGTAGTTGAAAATGCATGCAAAATTCCCACATTGTCTTCACTGCCTCAACTATTAATACGGATCCTAGGTAGGGTTGCCAGCTTTCGAAAATAAAAATACAGAATGCCAAATACAGGACCTTATATAGTTTAAAAAATAAGACTCTGGGGGCGCCTAGGGTGGCCCAGTCGGTTAAGCATCTGCCTTTGGCTCAGGTCATGATCCCAGGGTCCTGGGATTGAGCCCCGCATCGGGCTCCCTGCTCAGCAGGAGAGTCTGCTTCTCCCTCTCCCTCTGCTCCTCCCCGCTGCTCGTGCATGCGCTCTCTCTCGCTCTCTCTCTCAAATAAATAAATAAAAATCCTTAAAAAAAATAAGACTCTGAAAGACAGAGAGAGGAAGGTAGAGTAGCTATAGGTTCTCATAACCTGAGCAACAACATAGTGGTGAGTCTTCTGGATTTTCTTTCTGCCTTGCATATCCTGGACTGGGCACTGGAGACACAGGGAACCCAGAAAACCAGCTCTATCTGCCCCAAGCCAGCAGAGACCCCGTGGGAAGCCAAGATTTCCACCCTTGCTAAGCCGTAAGGATGTGTCCCCAACCTCCCATCAGGGTGGTTTCAGAAAAGGCCTAGCATGGGTCCCTGGGCTTCCGGCACCAGGGGGCCCTCACCCCATATTGTCAGTGGGGGTACTCCTGTCCCTCAAAGAGGGGCCTCTTGGGGATCCTGAACTCCCACTCCTGTTCAGTCTCTGGGTGTTACTGGAGCCTGAATGGGAACCCTGGACTTCTACCTCACCTGGCTCATTATGAGACCATGTCTCTCTTCTCTCCCCGGTGTGGTGTCTGAGAAAGCTGGCTGAAATAGAAGCTTTAAACAAGATCCAGAGTCTCATAACACCCCACATGTCTAAGCTGCAATAAAAAATGACTCGTATTTCCAGGAACCAGGAAGATCTCAGGCTCACTGAGAAAAGGCAATCAATAGATGCCAACCCCAGGATGATAGAGATGTTAGAATCATCTGACAAAGATTTTAAAGCAGCCATCATAAAAATGCTTCAGTGAGCAAATACGAACATGCTTGAAACTAGTAAAAAATAATAGACCATCTCAGCAAAGAAATAGAAATATAAAAGGACAATTGGAGATTTTAGAACTGAAAAACAAAAAACAAACAAAGAAAACAATGGCTAGGCTCAACAGCAGAGTGGAGGGGCCAGAGGAAAGTATCAGTGAGTGAACTTGAAGGTAGAACAACAGAGATGACTCATTTGGAACACCACAGAGAAAATAGATGGAAAGGAAAAAGAATGAAACTTGGGGGCTTGTATGACTCTAACCAAAAAATCTAACATTCATGACCTCAGAGTTCAAGGAGAGGTGGAAAAGGATGAGGTTTAAAAGGTACTAGAAGAAATAATGGCTGAAAACTTCCTAAATTTAGCAAAAAAAAAGAAAAAACAAAACCAACAGATTGAAGAAGCTGAGTGAGCCCCAAATGGGATAAACCCAAATATAATCCACACTGAAACACATCATGGTCACACTTTCAAAACCCAAAGACAAAGAAAAAAAATCCCAAAAGTAGGGAGAGAGAAATGATACTTTACCTATAGGGGAAAAACTTCAAATGACAGCAGATTTCTCATCAGAAACCATGGGGCCAGAAGGAAGTGCTGACAGAAAACTATCAAGCCAGAATCCAATGAAAATACCCTTCAGGAGTGAGGGGAGAAACCAAGGCATTCTTTAGATGAAGGAAAGCGGAGAATGGTGTGTCATCATCAGACCTACTCTGAAAAAGTGGCTAAGGGCAATTCTCTAAACAGAAAGGAATTGACAAAAGAAGGAATCGACTCTTGGAACATCACAAAAGAAGAAAAACACAGTAAGCCAAAATATGGGTAAATACAATAGAAATCCTTCCCCTCCTGAGCTTTCTAAATCAGGTTTGATGTTTGAAGCAAAACTTATAATCCTGTCTGATGTGGCTCACAACGTATGTAGAATATTTAAGACAATTATATGCTGGTCGATTATACTTTAATAAAGCTAGAAAAATTAATAAATAGGATAAACGACAATTATGAATGAGGGAGGGTAAAGGGACATAAAGGGAAATAAGGTTTCTGTTTCACTCAAAATGTTAAGACGTAGACATCCGTAGCCTGTGATCAATTATGTACATTTTATTGCATGCCCAGAGCAGTCGCTAAAATGTTGTACAAAGAGATGCATCCCAAAGCACTGTCGATACAACATACCTTGCTTTATTGTGTTTTAAGGGTTTTTTTTTTTAAAGATTTTATTTATTTATTTATTTGAGAGAGAGAATGAGCAGGGGAAGGGGCAGAGAGAGAAGAAGCAGGCTCCCCACCACGCGGGAGCAGGACCCAAGCCGAAGGCAGACGCTTATCCCACTGAGCCACCCAGGCGCCCCAGCTTTGTGGATGTTGAAGGTTTATAGAGACTTTACATGAAGCAAGTCTATTGGTACCATTTTCCCAACAGCATTTGGTCATTTCATGTCTGTGTGTCACGGTTTGGTAATTCTTGCAATATTTCCAAAAAAATACTTTTTTTTTAAACATAATGCTGTCACACACTTAATAGACTACAGTGTGGTGTAAACATAACTTTTATATGCACCAGGAAACCAAAAAAAACGCATTTGGCTCACTTCATATTTCTGTCAGCACTTCCTTCTGGCCCCATGGTTTCTGATGAGAAATCTGCTGTCATTTGAAATTTTTCCCCTATAGGTAAAGTATCATTTCTCTCTCCCTACTTTTGGGATTTTTTTTCTTTGTCTTTGGGTTTTGAATTGTGATGGTCGCTTTATTTGTGGTGGTCTGGAACCGAACCCACGATACCTCTGACATATGCCTGTAATTAAAATATAATTCTAAAAATGGTAAAAGCAAAACACAGGCAGTTAGGGAAAAGAAACAAAAACAGAGCAAACAGGAAACCAACAATAAAATGGTGGTCTTGATCTCCAGGATAACTAGCAAATAATTACATTTGATGTATATGGTCTAAATACACCAGTTAAAAACCTTAGATTGGCATAGTGGATTTAAAAAACATGAAAATTATACGTCAAATTGGTTTAATTTAAAAAATCACCTAGAGAACAAGCAAGCACAAGCAGGGGGAGCAGCAGTGGGAGAGGGAGAAGCAGGCCCCCCACTGAGCAGGGAGGCCGACATGGGGCTCGATCCCAGAACCCTGGGATCACGACCTGAGCCGAAGGCAGATGCTTCACCAACTGAGCCACCCAGGCGCCCCAAAAATAAAATCTTTAAAAATAATAATCATAAATTTAAAAAATCTTCTATTTTTTTTTTGAAACATGGGGAAGTATACCAGATTGATATTAACTAGACTTAGTGTGGTGATCATTTTGCAGTATATGCACATGTATTGAATGTTGTGCCCCAGAAACTACTAGAATGTGGGATGCCAATTATATCTCAATTTTTTTAAAGTTGAAAAACATTCCGGACACGCAGCTAAATTTGAATTTCAGATACAGAAGGACTAATTTGAAAGTGTAAGTATGTCCCATGCAACAGCTATCTCAAATTCCCCATAGCCACCGTTTTCTTACCAGTTTTTTTATTTCTCCTACAAATCAATAGCGGGAAGAAAAATAAGCAGTTTAACTCATGCGTCCCCTCCGAGGAAACGGAGTTGACTGTCCATGAGGTAGAGTTCTCGCCCAGGATTATTGTGTGGATTAAACGAGCTCATGGAAACGAAAGCCCTTCGCACCCAGGAGTTGCTCCAAAATGTTACTTTCATCCTTTCCCAAAACATCAAGAACTTTCGGACATCCTCAGCCTGGCCGTGGCTCTGAGATAAAACCCAGCTGATCCTCTGGACGCTGAATGTCATTATTATTTCGGTAACGAAAGTAGGAACTAAAATTCAGTGACTTGAATTTTTTTAAAAAGATAAGACATGGTTAACACAAATCCGGGCGGTACAGAACAGTATTCCGACGAAAAGGAAATCTCTCTCCTATCCCAGGCCACAGTCCTCCGCTTCCTCTCCCTAGAGGCAACCGCTGTTACTAATGTATCCTTCCAGAAGCATTCTATGCATATGCATGCCTATATATAACCCTCTTTTTTCCCACCAGTGTGAACATACTCGATGTACTGTTGTGCACCTTCGAGCACTATTTTTAGCTCCTAATTGCCTGGCTGCAGTGGGATCCAGGCGGTTGATCTTGAGGGTCCTTATGAAAAACAGCCCTTTGAAACTCGTTGCTACCGCTGTTTTAAGAATGTTGTCAAGGATGTCTTTCATTGTATCCCACAGCATCCTCTCTGAGGACCCCCGGGAGGAATTCCTGTCTGATCTGAGTACTAAGAACAGTTGCCCTTCTGAGCAATGAGTTTGTTTTTATCTCCTGGACATTGTGAATTGTGTAACGATAAGGTTTCCCCTTTCCTGTTGGCTGCTAGAAAGCTTAGAGCCAACTTTGGGGCCCACGCCTCGGGGGAGCAGAGGCTTTTATGGTATGCACTTCTACCCTTATTCTTGGCTCTGCTTTCTGCCCACCCTTGTTTTGCCAGCTTTAATTTCTGCTGCCCTGACTTACCTTGTGTGTCCTTGTAAGCGGACTGAATATCTTTTCTGAGAAAAGGTGAAGTTGGAATAATTAAATAACCTCCTGGCTTTACTCACTCTCTCCGGCCCCCACCTACCCCTCCTTTATCTCCCATCATATCTTTCCAGAAGCTCCCCAGAGCTCCCCTCCCGTCTGCTTAGCAATGACTCTCCCCTCCAACCTTCTATCCCAGATGGCCTCCACTGCTGTTGGGCCTTGCGGGGTGGGAGGGAACATTCTTGCTTGTCATTGCCCCCATCCCCACCCCTCACCACCGTCCTCATCTCCGTATGCATTGTGGGCAGCCTTTCAATGCTTGATTCAATCATTCTAGGACTGAAGTCTCTGGTGCCTGGCCACACCATTCTCCATCCATCCAAGATTCCAGCCGGGCCTGCCATTTGGTAATGTCAGTATTATGTGCTATAAGAACAGGGCCATCCCAGGCTCACGTTACCTCTTGGGACCAAGAGAAGATTCCATAGAAGAGATGAATTCTTTTCGAAGGGAGCTGCATCCCAGCTAACCTTGATTCCCAGGTGAAGGGTTTGAAGGCCCAGGAAGGCAGAGTGATCTCTGGAAAAGAGCATGAAGACCCTACAGAAAACTTAGGAGCCCCAAGTTCTGTTCCTAGACCTGCTACTTGAGTGGCTGGTCAATGTTGGACCAGTCCTGTCCCATCTCTGGACCCTAGTTTTCTAATCCCTAAAGATAAAAAGATTAGAGGATCTTAGGGGTGCCTGGGTGGCTCAGTGGGTTAAGCGTCTGCTTCGGCTCAGGTCATGATCCCAGCCAGGGTCCTGGGATGGAGTCCCCCATTGGGCTCCCTGCTCGGCAGGGAACCTGCTTCTCCCTCTCCCTCTGCCCCTCCCCCCGCTCGTGCTCTCTCATGCACATGCTCTCTCTCTCTCAAATAAATAAAATCTATTAAAAAAAAAGAGAGAGAAAGATTAGAGGATCTTTAAGGGCTCTTCCAGCTTTGGCAGTTCTTGGGTACATGCTTCTGACCACTCTTTTCATGACCTCTATCCACTCCCTCCCGTCCCGGGCATTTCCCAGCAATCTCAGCAGATCACTCGGTTCTGCTCTTTCTGAAGGATGTGCTCATCCCTTGCTGCTGCAAATTTGCCTGGACTGGGCTCACTAATAAGACATTTATAGTCCTCGGCCAGAGAAGGGAGGGTCCTGCAATTACTAATCTTCTAAACTGGCAGAGATGCCCCTGTAGACTATGGTAGCCTGAACGTAAATGTAACACAGTAAGACGTTCGAGGGAAAGCCAGCTAGAAGGTCCAAGAGGTCCGCTGCTTAGCTAGCTGATTTTCCATCTGATGCATCTGCAGGACTGTCCATTTCACACTGCAGCTAGTGGATGGTCTGGACCATAATGGATGCTGTTCACTGTGCTCTCGATTCACACAATGACATCCCCATCACAGCGGACAGTGCTCAGAAGTTCATAGGTGCTCTTTCCCACGGAGTGGTTATTTTTCTTAAACAGATATTTTTAAAATTCAGAAATGCTTAAAACATACAGAGACAATCACTGATTCTAAAACTTCGTTCTTGAGTGCAGGCTGGGGCCAGTTCTATTCAAAACACGTTCAATGAAGGAACTCATTCTTCATAAAAACCCAATGAAGTTGGGACCTTTATAATGAACACCTATGTAGCCACGACTGAGAGTTAACAAATGTTCTTTTTTTGCCATTTTTACTTTGGATCCTTTGAAAGAATTCAAACATCACCGAAACAGCCAACACTGACCATTGCCTGTCATCGTTCTAAAGTTGATGGTTGGTGAGAGTGTGTTGGATTTATGTCTCTGTGCTTTTCCTACGTAGTGTATATCCACATACAGGATGTAACACGGATGTCTGTTTTTTAATTTTACATAAATGGTGTCATCACGTACACTTACTTTTTTTAAATTGCTCTTTTTAAGGTTTTATTTATTTATTTACTTGTTTATTTATTTGAGGGGGGGGGGAGAGCACAAGCAGGGGGAGCCGCAGAGGGAGAGGGAGAAGCAGCCTCCCCACTGAGCAGGGAGCCCGATGCGGGGCTCGAGCCCAGGACCCTGGGATCATGACCCAAGCCAAAGGCAGATGCTCAACCAACTGAGCCACCCAGGCATCCCTGCACATTTCCTTGTGAAATTTGAGTGGTTAGTTTTGTACCTTGCTATTGTGAATGGCCTTTGTTCATGTAGTTTCCAGATGCTACAATGTCAACCGTTAGGGCCCATCTAGACTTTTCCTTCACCATAGGGCTCCTAATTCCTTCACAGCCTTGGGCTTCGAGAGGTCTTCCCATCAATTTCATCAGTCCCTAGAGCTTCAGTAATTACCTGTGGAGTGGTTGACAAATCTATATATACAGCCAGACTTTTTGCCTGATCTCCAGGCCCGTACATCCTTGTCCTAGTGGACACTCTTGTCTGGATGTCTTAAAGGCACCTCAGGTTCAACCTGCATCAGACTGAACTCATTTGCACCTTCCTCTCTAAAACAAAAAAACAACGCTTGGAAGAAGTGTCTATACACATGGTTTTGATGTCTCGCTTCCTATACACTCGTGTGTTTTAAATCCATTCAGTCCTGAACTCATTCCCATCTAGCTTCCATTCTCACCTCTGCACCAAAACCGTTCTTTTTTAAAATTTTTTTCAAAATTGAAGAAAAATTGACATACAATTTTAGTTTCAGGTATAGGATACAGTGATTCACTATTTATATACATTATGAAATGGCCACCACAATAAGTCTAGTTACCATCTGTCATTATACAAAGTTGTTAAAATACTATTGATAACATTCCCCATGCTGTACATTACATCCCCGTATCTTTATTTATTTTGTGACTGGAAGAATGTATCTCTTAATCCCCTGCAAGAGGATTTCGTCTCTCCCTCCACCTTCTGCTTCTCTGGCAACCTCCAGTTTGTTCCCTGTATCTCTATCTATTTTGTTTGTTCCATTTTTTTGTTTTTGTTTTTTAGATTTCACATATAAGTGAAATCATATAGTACTTGTCTTTCTCTGTCTGGTTTATTTCACTTAGCAGAATGCCCTCTAGGTCTATTCATGTTGTTGCTAATAGCAAGATTTCATTTTTTATGGCCGAGTAATATTCCATTGTATTTATTTACCACATCGTCTTTATCTTTTTATCTGTCAATGGACATTTAGGTTGCTTGCGCATCTTGGCTATTGTAAATACTGCTGTGCTGAACATAGGAATGCACATCTCTTTCCAAATTTGTGTTTTTGTTTTCTTGTGATAAATACCTAAAGTGGAATTGTTGAATCTTATGGTAGTTCTACTTTAATTTTTGGAGGAACCTTCATATTATTTTCCATAATAGTTGCACCAATTTACATTTCCACCAACACAGCATAAGGGTTCCCTTGTCTCCACATCCTCGCGAACGCTTGTGATTTCTTGTCTTTTTGATAATAGTCATTTCGACGTGTGAGGTGATATCTTGTAGTTTTGATTGGCATTTCCCTGATGATGAGTGATGTGGAGCATCTTTTCATGTGTCTGTTGGCCATCTGGATGTCTTCTTTGGAAAAATGTCTATTCAAGTCCTGTCTATTTTTTATTTTTTTTAATCTTTTTTTTAAGGATTTTATTTATTTGTCAGAGAGAGAGAGAGCACTAGCAGGGGGAGCAGCAGGCAGAGGGAGAAGCAGACTCCCCGCTGAGCCGGGAGCCCGACACTGGGCTCAATCCCAGGACCCTGGGAGCCAAAAACAGATGCTTAACCCACTGAACCACCCAGGTGCCCCACTCTGTCCATTTTTAAATTGGACTTTTGGTTTATATATATATATATATATTAAGTTGTAGGAGTTCTTTATTTTAGATATTAACCCCTTATCAAATATATTATTTGCAAATATATTCTCCCATTTAGTATGTTGCTTTTTTGTTTTATTGATGGTGTCCTTCACTATGCAAAAGCTTTTTATTTTTTTTAAGATTTTATTTACTGGGGCGCCTGGGTGGCTCAGTTGGTTAAGCGACTGCCTTCGGCTCAGGTCATGATCCCGGAGTCCCGGGATCGAGTCCCGCCTCGGGCTCCCTGCTCGGCAGGGAGCCTGCTTGGCAGGGAGCCTGCTTCTCCCTCTGACCCTCCCCCCTCTCATGTGCTCTCTGTCTCTCTCATTCTCTCTGTCTCAAATAAATAAATAAAATCTTTAAAAAAAATAAAAAATAAAAAAATTTAAAAAAAGATTTTATTTACTTATTTGGGGGGGCAGGAGCAGAGGGAGAGGAAGAGGCAGGTTCCCCACTAAGCTCGGAGCCAGATGCAGGGCTCAATCCCAGGACCCTGAGATTATGCCCTGAGCTGAAGTCAGATGCTTAGCTGACTGAGCTGTCCAGGTGCCCCGCAAAAGCTTTTTAGTTCAATTTAGTCTCATTTATTTACTTTTGCTTGTCTTGTCCTTGCCTGAGGAGACAGAGTAAAAAATATCACTGAAACCAACATCAAAGAGCTTACTGCCTGTGTTTTCTTCTAGGATTTTTATGGTTTCAGGTCTCGCATTTAGGTCTTTAATCTATTTTGAGTTTAGTTCTGTGCATGGTCTAAGAAAGTGGTCCAGTTTCATTCTTTTGTGGGTAGCTGTCCCGTTTTCCCAATATCACTTACTGAAAAGACTGTCTTTTCCCCATTGTAGATTCTTGCCCCTTTTGTCATAGATTAATTGACCATGTAAGTGTGGGTTTATTTCTGGGCTTTCTATTCTGTTCCATTGATCTGTCTGTTTTTGTACCAATACCATACTGTTTTGATCCCTACAGCTTTGTAGTATAGTTTGAAATCTGAGCACTTGATACCTCCAGCTTTTTTTTTTTTTTTTTTCCTCAAGCTTCCTTTGTCTATTCAGGGTCTTTTGTGGTTTCATACAAGTTTTAGGATGAGTTGTAATAGTCCTGGAAAGAATGTCATTGGTATTTTGATAGGGGTTGCATTGAATCTGTAGATTGCTTTGAGCAGTATGGGCATTTTAACAGTATTCATTCTTCCAATCCATGAGCATGTTATATCTTCCCATTTATTTTGTCACCTTCAATTTCTTTCATCAACATGTCACAAGTTTCAGAGGACAGGTCTGTCACCTCCTTGGTTAAGTTTATTTCTAGGTATTTTATTCTTTTTGATGCAATTGTAAATGGGGTTGTTTTCTTAATTTCTCTTTCTGCTGTTTCATTATTAGCATGCAGGAATGCAAGGGATTTCTGTATATTGATTTTGTATCCTGCAAACTTACTGAATTCATTTATCAGGTCTAATAGTTTTTTGGTGGAATCTTTAGGTTTGCTTTATACAGTGTCATATCACCTGCAAATAGTGAAAGTTTGACTTGTGCTTTACAAATTTGGATGCCTTTTATTTCTTTTCCTTGCCTACTTGCTGTGCCTAGGACTTCCAATACTATGTTGAATAAAAATGGCAAGGGTGGGCATCCTTGTCTTGTTCCTAATTGTAGAGAAAAAGCTTTGAGCTTTTCTTCATCAAGTATGATGTTAGCGGTGGGTTTGTCATACAGGTCTTTATTATGTTGAGGTAAGTTCCGTGTACACCCACTTTGTTGAGGGTTGTTATCATGAATGGATGTTAGATTTTGTCAAATGCCTTTTTTAAGTTTATTTATTTGGGAGAGGGAGAGAGTGAATGGGGGAAGGGATAGAGGAAGAGGGAAAGAGAGACTCTCAAGCAGACTCCTCGCTGAGCATGGAGCCTGATGAGGAACTCGATACCATGACCCTGCGATCACGACCTGAGCCAAAACCAAGAGTCAGACGCTTAACCAACTGTGCCGCCCAGGCGCCCCTCAAATGTTTTTTCTGCATCTATTGAGAGGATCATGATTTTTATCCTTTATTTTGCTAATGTGTTGTATCAATGTTGATTAGTTTGTGGGTATTAAGCCATCTTTGCATCCCTGGAATAAATCCCCCTTGATTGTTGTGAATGATCCTTTTACTGTATTGTTGAACACAGTTTGCTAATATCCTGTTGAAGATTTTTACATCTATGTTCATCACATATATTGACCTATAATTGTCTTTCCTTCTTCCTTCCTTTCTTCTTTCTTTCCCTTTTTCTTTCTTTCTTCTTTCTTTTTCTTTCTTTCTTTCTCTCTCTCTCTCTTTCTCTCTTTCTTTCTTTCATAATGTCTTTGTCTGGTTTAAGTATCAAGGTAATGCTGCCCTCATAGAATGAGTTTAGAAACATTCCTTCCCCTTAAAATTTTTGCCATAGTTTGAGAAGGACAGGTATTAACTCTTCTTTAAATGTTTGGTAGAATTTGCCTGTGAAGCCATCTGATCATGCAGTTTTGTTTTGTTCCTTTGCCTTTCTGTGCTATTGGTTGTAACTTCTCCTCTTTCATTTCTGATGAATTTATTTGGGCCCTCTCTCTTTTTTTCTCATGATGAGTCTGGCTAAAGGTTTATCAATTTCATCTATCTTTTCAAAGAACCAGCTCTGAGTTTTATTGGATTTTTCTATTTTTTCCTCTCTATTTCATTTATTTCCAATCTGATCTTTATTATTTCCTTTCTCCTACTAACTTTGGGTTTTATTTTTTCTTTTTCTAGCTCCTTTACGCCTAAGGTTAGATTGTTTATTTGAGATTTTTCTTGTTTCTTGAGGTGAATGTGTATTGTTATAAACTACCCTCTTAGAACTGCTTTTGCTGTGTCTTAAAGATTTTGGAATGTTGTGTTTTCATTTTCATTTGTCTCAAGGTAATTTTTTTAAAGATTTTATTTATTTACTTGACAGAGAGAGACACAGCGAGAGAAGGAACACAAGCAGGGGGAGTGGGAGAGGGAGAAGCAGCTTCCCGCCGAGCAGGGAGCCCGATGCAGGACTCCATCCCAGGACCCTGGGATCGTGACCTGAGCCGAAGGCAACACTTAACTGACTGAGCCATCCAGGCGCCCTTTATTTCCTCTTTAATTTCTTCATTGACCCATTGGTTATTTAGAAGCATGCTGTTTAGTCTTCACATTTTGTGTTTTTTCCCAGGTTTTTTCCTGTAATTAATTTCTAGTTTCATAGTGTTGTGGTCAGAAAAGATGCTTGATATGATTTCAGTCTTAAATTTACTGAGACTTGTTTGGTTGCCTAACATGTGCTCTACCCTGGAGAATGTTCCATGGGCACTTGAGAAGAATGTGTACTCTGATGTTTTTAAAATTACAAAATTAATTTTAAAAAAATCTAATAATTAACATACAGTGTTATATTAGTTTCAGGTGTACTGTATAGTGATTCAACAATTTTATCCATTACTCGGTACTCATTATAAGTGTACTCTTTGGAGTGCCTGGGTGGCTTAGCCGGTTAAGTATCTGCCTTTGGCTCAGGTCACGATCCCAGGGTCCTGGGATCAAGCCCCACATCGGGCTCCTTGCTCCACGGGAAGCCTGCTTCTCCCTCTCCCACTCCCCCTGCTTGTGCTCTCTCTCTTTCTGTCAAATAAATAAATAAAATCTTAAAAAAATAAGTGTACTCCTTAATCCCCATCACCTATTTCACCCCCCCCCCGCCACATCCCCTCTGGTAACCATCAGTTTGTTCTCTATAGTGAAGAGTCTGTTTCTTAGTTTGTCTCGTTGGTTTTGTTTCTTAAATTCCACATATGAGTAAAATCATACGTTCTCTGCTGTTGTTAAATGAAATATTCTGTATATACCTATTACGTCCATCTGGTCTAATATATTGTTTTAGGCCAATGTTTCCATATTCATTTTCTGTCTGGATGATCCATCTATTGATGTAAGTGGGGGTATTAAAGGCTCCTATTGTTATTGTATTACTGTCCATTTCTCCCTTTGTGTCAGTTAATATTGGCTTTATACATTTAGGTGCTCTTATGTTGGGTGCGTAAATATCTGCAAGTGTTCTACCTTCTTGTTGGATTGATCTCTTTAACGTATGTAATGCCCTTCTTCATCTCTTGTTACTGCCTGTGATTTAAAGTCATTCTGGTCGGATATAAGTATCGCTACCCCAGCTTTCTGTGGCCATTTGCATGGAGTATCTTTTTCCATCCCTTCACTTTCAGTTTGTGCATGTCTTAGATTTGAAGTGAACCTCTTGTAAGCAACATATAAATGGATCTTGTTGCCTTTTTTTTTTAATCCATTCAGCCACCCTAGTTTGATGGGAGCCATTAGTTCATTTACATTTTAAATAATTATTGCCATTTTAAAATTTGTTTTCTGGTGGTTTTTGTAGTTCTTTTCTTGCTCTCTTCCCTTGCAATTTGATGACTTTCTTTAGTGTTATGTTTGGATTCCTTTCCCTTTATTTTTTGTGTATTTATTATAGGTTGTTGGTGTGTGGTTATCATGAAGTTCACATTTAACAACATATATATATATATATATATATATATATATATATATATATATCAGTCTATTTAAAGTTGGTGATCCCTTAAGTTTGAACACTCTTTTTTTAAAGATTTCATTTATTTTTATTTGAGAGAGAGAGTGAGTGAGAGAGAGAACATGAGCGGGGGGGGGGAAGAGGGAGAGGGAGAAGCCGACTCCCCGCTAAGCAGGGAGCCCGATGCGGGGCTCAAATCCAGGACCCTGAGATTGTGACCTGAGCCGAAGGCAGACACTTAACCGGCTAAGCCACCCAGGAGCCCCTAAGTTTGATCACATTCTAAAAGCACTACACTTTTATTCCCAATACCCACATTTTATGTTTTTGATGTCATATTTTACATCTTTGTGTGTGTATCCCTTAACAAATTATTGTAGATATGGTTGATTTTACAACTTCTATCTTTTAACCTTCAGATTAGCTTTTTTTTTTTTTTAAGATTTTATTTATTTGTCAGAGAAAGAACAAGCACAAGCAGGGGGAGCAGCAGGCAGAGGGAGAAGCAGGCTCCCCGTTGAGCAAGGAGCCCGATGTGGGGCTCAATCCCAGGACCCTGGGATCATTACCTGAGTCGAAGGCAGCCACTTAACTGACTGAGCCACCCAGGCGTTCCCTCAGATTAGCTTTATAAGTGGTTGATCTACTCCCTTTACTATATATTTGCCTTTACCAGTGGGATTTTTTTCTTTGATATATTTTCCTATTTCTGGTTTTGGCCTTTTCTTTTCTAGTTAAAGAAGTCCCTTTAATATTTCTTATAAAGCCAGTTTAGTGGTGATGAGTTCTTTTAGCTTTTGCTTATCTGGGAAACTCATTATCTCCCCTTCAGTTGTGAATGATTACATTGCCAGGTAGAGTATTCTTTGTTGAAAGTTTTTTCCTTTCAGCACTTTGAATATATCATGCTACTTTCTTCCTGCCTGCAAAATTTCTGCTGAGAAATCTGCTGAAAGTTTTATGGGGTTCCCTCATGTGTAAATAATTACTCTTCTCTCTAGGCTTTTAAGATTTTCTCTTTAATTTTTGATATTTTAATTATAATATGTTTTTGTATGGATCTCTTTGGGTTTGTCTTGTTTGGGACTCTCTGTGATTTCTGGACCTGGATGTGTGTTTTCTTCTCCAGGTTAGGGAAGTTTTCAGAAGTTACTTCTTCAAATCAGTTTTCTGCACCCTTTCTCTGTCTCTTCTTCTGGGACCCTTACAATGTGAATGCTAATATGCTTGACATTGTCCTAAAGGTCCCTTAAACTAATCTCATGTAAACATTCTTTTTTCTGTTTGCTGTTCAGTTTGGGTGATCTCTACCACCCTGTCTTCCAGATTGCTGATCCGTTCAGCTGTATCATCTAATCTGCTATTTATTCCCTCTAGTGTATTTTTTTCATTTCTGTCATTGTATTCTTTAGCTCTGATCACTACTTTCTTGGTTGAAATCCTCACTGTGTTCACCCATTCTTCTCCTGAGTTCAGTAATCATCTTTATGACCATTACTTTGAACTCTCAGTCAGGTAGATTGCTTATTTCTGTTTCGTTTAGTTCGTTTCCTGAAGTTTTGTCTTGTTATTTCATTTGGAACATACTCAGCTGTCTTCTCATTTTGTCTAACTCTCTGTGCTTGTTTCTATGTATTAGATAGTTCAGCTTGGTCTCCTAGTCTTGAAGGGGGTAGCCTTAGAGGTAGGAGATGTCCTTTTGAGACCCAGAAGCACAATACTCCCCTGGCCACCAGAGGCAGCTGCTGCAGGGGTGTCCCCTCTGTGGGCTGTATCCACTATCCTTTGGTGGCAGGGCTGTGACTGCTTTAAGTGCCCCGGTGGGCAGCACTGGCCCTTGGCCTGGCTGGCTGCAAGGCCCAGCTGTAGCCGCTAATGGCGTGTTATTGGGAGATGGTGGCCCCCGGCCCAGCCAGCTGTGAGGCTCACCAGCAACTCACCAAAATTGTTCTTGTCAAGGTCCCTGGTTCCCTCCAAGTTACCAACTCCAATGGTCAATTGTCTGTCCTTGACCTACTAGGCCTCTCATCACCAGTTGTCGCCTTGATCACTTACTCCTTGAAACTCTGTCTCACATCTTTTTTGGGACTCCTCCACACTTTCTTGGTTTTTCCTACCTCACAGGGTGCTCCTTCTCAGTCTGCTTTGCATGGTCCTTCTCATCTTTGTGATCTCAAAATATTGGAGTGCTCAGGGTTTATATATGTGATAAATATATATGGTATATTAAATATATATATACACATATATATGATAAATCAAATACATCAACTCCCCTACTTCAAATCTTTTGATATCTGCCCATTGTCCACAGCAATAGTTTTCAAACTTGTGTGTAGGAGGTATTTTTTTTATTTTTTATTTTTTATTTTTTAAAGAATTTATTTATTTGACAGAGAGAGGAGAGAGACAGCAAGAGAGGGAACACAAGCAGGGGGAGTGGGAGAGGGAGAAGCAGGCTTCCCGCTGAGCAGGGAGCCCGATGCGGGGCTCGATCCCAGGACCCTGGGATCATGACCTGAGCCAAAGGCAGACACTTAACGACTGAGCCACCCAGGCGCCACGGTGGTATTTTTTTTTTTTTTAAAAAAAACAGTGGCACTTTAAGGTACCTGGGGGGCTCAGTCGGTTAAGTGTCCGACTCTTCATTTTGGCTCAGGTCATGATCTCGGGGTCATGACGTCAAGCCGTGCATCGGGCTCCATGTTGGGTGCGGAGCCTGCTTAAGATGCTCTCTCTCCCTCTGCTCCTCCCTCCTCCCTCACTCCCTAAAAAAAAAATTTTTTTTAAATAAATAAGTGGTGCTTTAAAAATCATTTTTGAAACCCACAAACCAACAAACCAAACTTTTTAACACAAGTCAATGTGGAACGACTCTAGCTGGAGAGGGCAGAGCTCCAACAGCTCTGGCCACCTGGCGTCCTCCTCCCACTGTCCTCCCTTCTCACCCCCTAGCAGCCGCTGGCTTAACCCCATGGAAGCCACTCTGTGGGGCTTTACTACTCCAGGAACCACAGTTGGAAAACCTGCAGGATAAAGCCCACCCTCTTACAACACAGAGACAACACCAACAATAAGACAGTACCTCTCCGTGCTCTGGGCCCTGCTCCCCTGCCCGTCGCAGGTCTGACCGCCGCCCCACCTTGGTCTCTATGCTTCAGCCACAGCCCACTGGCAGCATGTCCTTGGGCACCCGCAGCAGTTTCGGTGCTCGATGCACAGATGTCTTGTCCCCTGGGGGAACGTGCTCGCCTCCCTGCCATGCCTCTCAGTCTGACAAACTTACTTTTTAAGAGGCAACGCAAAAGTCAGCACTGTCTCTGTGAAGTCTGGCTTGGCTCCTCCAGGAGGTCCTAGGGGGGTCTTCTTCAAGCTCTCTCAGAGCACTCCAAGTGTTGCTTGCTCTTGGCCTGGGTGCCTCAAGGGCAGGGATCTTACTCTGCTTATCTCTGGATGCCACAGTGCCTGGTTTGTAACAGGTGCCCAATCAATGTTTGGAGAATGGCCGGGTGGACTCAAGTGATGGTTTGGACTCTATTAATAGACCCTATTAATATGTCGCTTGAAGCAACGGGACTAACTAGATAGGGCTATCTTTACTGATAAGCATGAAATAAACTGAGCCTGGTGGCTTAATTTCTTCTCTCCTAGCCTGGAAGCCATAAACAATGTGTCCCCTCTGTCACAGGTTCCGGAGGGGGGGAAAGAGGTTTCTGAAAGCCAGCTGCAGTTGGCAGCTTTCCTGAGCCATATCTGGCCTGAGTGGGAGCCCCACAGGACCTCCAGGTTATCGAGCGCACAATGGCTACAATGTGCTGGGCTGCAGGAGTGAAGAGAACAATTTCTGTAGTCTCTGTATTGTTTACACTAACTTCACAAAAGCATTTCACACTAGTGGAGGGGCGCCAGCCTGAGCAGACTATCAACACAGGGAAAGGGGTGGGGGATGGTGGAGAGGGAAGTCTATAAATTCAACACAAACCCTCCCTGGAAAACAGACTGAGGTGGCTCCCACTAAGCTCCTTGATGTTTTGTTTTGTTTCGTTTTGTTTACAAAAAGGTCGTGAGGGGGAAAAAGGGGATGTAAAAATAACAGCTCCTATTTATTTAGCATTTACTGTGTACCAGGGATTGTACTGATGATTTTCTGTATATGGTATCATTTATCTTTTTAAAGGATTTTATTTATTTATTTGAGAGAGAGAGAAAGAACACGGGGGGGGGGGGAGCAGAGGGAGAGGGACAAACAGACTCTGCACTGAGCGTGGAGCCCAAGGTGGGGCTCGATCCCAAGACTCTGAAATCATGACCTGAGCCGAAATCAAGAGTCAGATGGTTAACCGACTGAGCCACCCAGGTGTGCCCCTGTATATGGTATCATTTAGTTCCTCAGTTCCTCATAATCTCTTGAGATGGATACTACTATCACTGCTCTCGTTTTGCAGATGGAGAAACTGAGGCACGGTGAGGCCAAGTAGCTTGCCTGAGGTTACACAGGAGCAAGCCAGGATTCAGTCTTGTTTCGGGGCCCATGCCTTTAACCGCTGCACGACGCTGTCCCCCATTGGTTGTACAAAGGCAATTGAGCTGTGGTTCCGTTCCTCAGGGAGCTGACAAAGATGGTAGCCAGAGACTCACACAACACCCTCAAGGAGAGAGAATAAGACCATAACTACACAGGGCAGAAATAGACAGTGAAGCCCAGAGAGGTTCACCAGAGTTGGTGCTGGGGACCGTTGGCAACAGAGTGGGGGCAAGTGAGGAACTTTTCCTAGAGGTGCTGACCCGTGCACTGAGACAGATTCTTGTACATGCATGTTCGCCGCATTATTCACAATGGCCAAAAAGGTGGAAATCCAAATGTCTCTCAGAGGATGAATGGATAGACAAAATGTGGTGTACACATCCAGTGGAGTTTCACTCAGCCTTAAAAAAGAATGGAATTCTGAGAAGAAATCAGAGAGGGAGACGAACCACAAGAGACTCTTGACTCCGGGAAACAAACTGAGGGTTACGGAAAGGGAAGTTGGCAGGGGGATGGGGTAACAGGGTGATGGGCATTAAGGAGGGCACGTGTTGGGATGAGCACTGGGTGTTATACGCAACTGATGAATCGCTGAACACTACACCAAAAACGAACGCTGTATTATATGTTGGCTAATTGAATTTAAATAAAAAAATAAAAATAAATAAATTTAAAAAAAGAATGGAATTCTGACACATGCCACAACATGGATGAACTCATCATGACGACATTATGCTGAGTCAAAGAAGCCCGGACACAAAAGGACAAATACTGTAAGATTCCATTTACGTGAGGTATGGAGAAGAGTCAAATTCCTGGAGACAGAAAATGGCATGGTGCTTACCAGGGGCTGAGGGCAGGAAGGAATGGGGAGTCCCTGTTCACTGGGTACAGAGTCTCAGTTTGGGATGATGGAAAAGTTCTAGAGATGGACAGTGCCAATGGTAGCACAGCAACGTGTGTGGACTTCCCGCCACCGAACTGTGCACTTAAAAACGGTTAAAATGGTAAAATAAAAATAAAAATAAAAATAAAAGAGAATGAAATGAAAACAGACTCAGGAGCAGCCTGGTCCACAGAGCTTGCAGCCCACAGGGAAGGGTGGTGGGTTTTGAGATCCCTGAACAGAGAGGGTGGCAGAAACTGGTCCCTGGGAGAGCAGCGGCGGTGAGCGCGCGTTGCCTGAAGAGGGAGCCAGAGAGCTCTGGGACGGTGAGTTTCTTCAGTCCCCTCCTCCCCCTCCCCCGCCAGCCCCGCCCCACCCCCACTCCCGTCTGCGTGTGCGCGCCTGCGCGCGCGCACTCACCCCCTCGCTCGCTCACCTACCCCGCTCCCCAGCGGACCGTGCCTGCAGAGGCGGCGGCTGGGTGTGGTCGGACTCGCAGGGAGTCCTGGGGAATCCCTGCAACTGAGCAGAGGTCACACCTGCCTCTCCCAGCTTCTCCAGGGGACGCTCCCTCCCCTCGGAGGCCCGAGCTAGTTGGCTCTCCAGTGGAGAGGCTTGTCAGAGGCGCTACCTGTCCCGTCCTCAGAATTGTCCTGGGCGGGGGGGTGTAGGCGGCCCAGGCCAGCGAAAGGATCAGGGTTCGGTTCCCCATCCTACCCCTGGGCACGGTATTGGACCTCTCTGGGCCGCCGTCCCCTTGTCTTTACAATGTGATTAACAACAGCACGGGGACTATCTTAAAGTGTCGCGGGGACTAGACGAGATGCGCCGAGTGCTTGCCCCAGTGCCGGCTCAGAGTGCGTGTGAAAGAGATACCGGCTCCTAATCTCTCCCCAAAGGGGCTGTGATGATTGATTACACAGAGCAGTTTGAAAGCACGCAGGACCACATGGGCCTGTGAGTGGGGCTAGCTAATAATAATTATAGTAGTAACAATAATGATGATGATGATAACGGTAATACCAAAGCCCGGGGACCCTCGGCAGTCAGAAGACCGTGGAGCCACGGAGCCCCGCCAGAGAACGGAAAGCCACGGTTTGGGGTCTCTAGGGAAGACAGTGGCAGCCAGTCCCCAGAGAGTTCTGTCCTGCACCCCCCGCCCCCCAGGCGGTTGTTCAGTGGCTCAGGCAGCCATTCAGTGAGGCATAGGGGGAGGGAAGCGAAGAACGAGTGGTAGAGGGCCGGCGCCACTGTTGGCCTTCCACGGGTGGGAGGCCTTCAGGGAAGGGAAGGGGGCAGGTCCGCCCCGGGGTCTTCGGAGTCTTCGGAGTCTTCGGGGACCAGCTATACAGTACCAGCCTCTGTTTCAATTCCTCCCCTCTTGGTGTGGAAGCTTTGTTTTTGTAGCTGGAGAGGAAAGGCCTGGGCGGGGCCGTGCTTTGCAGCACCAGGAACCACAAACCCGCCCCCGGATTGAGGGTACAGAATGTACCCAGACTGCAATCCACACCCTTGTGGGCTGGGGAGGCCCCTGGGGCGGGCTGCGGAAACTGTCACACTACATTGTTTGAGTGCACCCCGTGCCTAGCAACCGGCCTGGGGTTCCACCGCACTCAAGACAATGGGATGTCCCAAGGGGTCAGGACTGACCAGAGGGGCTCCCAGGACTGAGGATCTCTCTGATCTGAAGAGAGGTCCACGGACCCCTGACCCCCCCACTCCTGGTGCCAGATTAGGTCTGGAGCTGGCACAGGATAGAGCTTCTGGCCCAAGGCCACCATGAGGGGACGTTCCTGGCCACAGCCAAACCCTCCTCCTCCCCACCCCCCACCAATTTGGGGGGATGGATTCTGCCTCCCCCCACCTGTCTGCACCATCCTGCAGGAGGCCTACCTAGGATTTCCAGAGCAGTGAAGGGAGCGAGGCAGATAGGACATGTGGGGAAGGTGGAGATGGTTCCCTGAAGCCTGAAGTGACTTGAAAATGAAAGATTGGGAGGGGGCCAAACCCACAGCCAGCGGGGGGTGGGGGGGAGGACTTCCAGTCGGACAGGTTGGGGAAAGAAGGTCCTGTGAAACCAGGATGAAATTCAGCAGCGACAAGTGCAAGGGGGTTGTTAGTGACAAAACCTAACAACATAATTTAGCTCCACACAAATAAACAAGAAAAACACCAAGCGAAGGAGGGAGTTGACCACAAGTTGAATATGAATCAGCCTCAAAATAGAGCATGGCTCACTTATGTTGGCCACATTTTCCAAGCCAAAGATCAGGGCACAAATTTGACAAGAATGAGTGTACTTATGGGGAAACAAGCCTGAGTATTTGCAACTGAGACTCTCCCCAGCAGACCGAGGTCCTAGGCTCACTGAGACTGTGCTCTCTTTAATCTAATCGTCCTCAGAGAGCTGTGTCCAGAATAGGGGGCAAATGGAGAAGGTTCAGAAGAGGAAGAAAGAGATGAAAAATTGGGGCCAATATCGGGAAAGCAGAAGCAGCACGAGGAGGTAGACAGGGCTCAGGTACAAACGTCCAGCAGCTGGACCCTGAGTGATGGTACAGCATCAGGAAAGCTACGTAACCTCTCTGAGCTCCAGTTTCCTGGTCTTTAAAACTAGAATAATAGTATCTGCCATAGACTGTCGTGAAGGGGGCACCTGGGTGGCTTAGTCAGTTAGGCGGCCAACTCTTGATCTCAGCTCCGGTTTTGATCTCAGGGTCGTTGAGTTCGAGCCCCGCATTGGGCTATGCGCTGGGCGTGGAGCCTACTTAAAAAAAAAAAAAGACTGTTGTGAAGATTTAAATGATTCCAGAAAGTGTAAAGTACCAAACACACAGTAGGTCCTCAATAAATGCGTAGTTGTCAGTTTGGAGGAAGGGAAGAATAGTATGTGAGAAGATTTTATGAGGCTACTAAATGGTTGTTCCATGGAAACTGGAACAAGGAGAAATGGACTGTGGCTGGAGTAGGAAGGATTTGGGTGGCGGTGGGTAAGAACCTGGTGACCATCAGAAGTGGCTAAAGTGGCAGCTGACAGGCTGTTAGGCAGGATTTGTTTGGCCCCAACAGTGTTTTCCAAAATTCTGAATTAGTTGCCAACCTTTTTTAAAAGTGGAAGATTTCACATAAAAATCCAGAGTTTTGGCGTTTCTTGAAAAAGCAGAAAAATCTAGCAACTCTGGCCCCACAGGTCTGCGTGACAACAAGTGTGGGAGGGGAGGGAAGGCTGCTTCTCTTAGGAGGTCTCTCACGCTGGTGCTCTTCAAACTGTCACGTGCTGAAGAAATCTGTTCCAAGGCAGACGCTAATATCCAGAATGGTCAAATCCAGGGAGACAGAAAGTAGTGGTTGCCTACAGCTGGAGGGAGGAGGGAATGTGGACTCATACTGCTAATGGGCATGGGGTTTCTTTTGGGGGTGATGGAAATGAAACCAGGTAGATAGAGGTGGTAGTTGCACAAAATTGTTAAAAACCACTGAATTGTACGCTTCACAAGGGTAAATTCCGTGGTCTGTGAAGTATACCTTAAGAAAGCTGTTCCTTTAAAAAATGCAGATGCTCATTCCCGAGGGCTGAGGTGGGACTGGAGATTCTACATTTCTAACAAGCACCCAGGTTCTTGCCACACTTGCTGGTCCTGGGACCAGCTCTGTGCCACCCGTGCAACCGCTGGTTCACAACCTCTGCTGCACACTGGAACCACCTCGGGAGTTTTTAAAACTACCCATGCCTGGATCCCACCCTCACCCGCCCCCCCCCCCCCCCATTCTTATAACAGGAATCTGGGATGAGGCCCTGGGCATTAGGATTTCTGAAGCTCCCCCAGGTGATTCTACTTTGCAGCCAAACCTGAGGACCAACTGTCTTACATCCTGGCCACTTTCCCCTTTCCGGTTACCTGCGCCTGGGTGCGCCCGAGGCATCTGACCCCGGCTCGGCTCCAACCACCCTCTCCCCCGCCACCCAAGTTTGGCTTCTCAGTCCCGGCCCGGTCGGCCTGGCCCTGCGCCACGCCCCCTCCCGCCTTAATCCCACCGGAGTTCTGGGTTTCTGGAGCCCAAACTTTCCCCCCCCACCCCTCCCCAGGTCCCTGGCCGGTGACTGTGGTTCTGTTTCCCGGGGCGAGCTGGGGTGACGGCATTTGTCGGAGGCTTTTGGAAAATCTAAAGAACTCCGATCCTCCCAGGGGCCTCCGGTAAGCAAACCGGGACTCCCCGGGAGCCCAGGCAGGGCTGCCCGGCCGCCGCCGCCGCCAGGGCCGGCCTCCCCGCCACGCCCTTGTCTGGCGTCCGCATGGCAGCCCACATGCCCGCCCGCTCCCCGCTTCCCCGGGCAGCAGCGCGTGGGAAAACATGTGCTCGCAGGGGAGGGTGAGTAGAGGCGCGCGCGCCCGGTCTGCCGGGGCTGGGAAGCCGCCCGAGAGCCCACGGCGGCGCCCCGCCCCCTAGTGGGCGGAGGAGCGAGGAATGAGGGCGGGGCAGAAAGTGGGCGGGCACGGGGCGGGGCCCTTCCCCGAGGCTCCCTGGGTAATCCGCGCTTGCGTGCGAGCCTCACTGAGCGGCAGTCCTGAGCGAGGTCCAGACGCGGGCAAGGCATTCCAAGTGGAAAGAGGTTATAACCACAGAAAGACAGAACATTTCGTTCTGAGTGGGAGGAAGGCAGCTGGGCAAGGCCAATGGAAAGGCCCCCCCCCCCCAGCCAGCCTTGCTTTTATAGGACTGATACCACTTCCCAGATGTTTTAAGCATCACATCTTTGTTTCCCCCCCCTCTCCACTTACTTGCCCTCTGCAGTCCGCTTGAATGTGGCTATTCGTGTCCTTTTTTTCCTCAAGGGCTTGCTTGCCTTTTTTCCCCCTAGCGATTGGAGAGGGTTTAATGAGATTCTGCCTAGAAGGTGCGGGAAAAGCTGGTGTAAAGGAAGGCTTGATTGCTGAGGCGCTCCTAATTGATCTAGCACCGGGGACACTTTCACACTCGCTCTTTATAATTCCTTGGAGGCGCCGGGGCGCCCAAGTGCCTTTGGGGGCCTCTTGGAGTTCGGAGAACAAACAGATGCCTCACTACTCGGCTCTCCAGGGCCCCGTTCTCCTTTCAAGACTAGCTTGGTCCCCTTGCCTTTTCTGTGTACGGTGTGAATCGGGGCACACGGGTGCCTGCAACAGAGCAATGGAGGATGACAGCGCCGGGCTGGGCTGAGGCGCTGCAGGCAAGGCCATGTAGGAGGTGATCTTTTGAGTTCTTTGAGCTTCTTGTGCCTTCCACCCAAGAGATCAGAGAGCCTGCTGCTGCGGGGGGTGGGGGTGTGGGGGGTGGGGGGGTGGGCTGTGTCCCCAGGGCAGGCCAGCTTTGGACAGGAGCAGGGTTGGATATTCTCAGAAAGCTCTGTTCCTTGGCGGCCGCTGCCTCCCCACACGGAAAAAGAGCTGACAGGACAGATTGTCAGCATCTCCCCAGCCCCACCAGGCCTAGCCAGCCTGCGCTCCGCCCCTGCCCTTTGCCCTCTGGCTCTAACAATGACACAGGAGATAAAAGGCAAAGGGCTGAGGTGTAGAGGGCAAGTGGCTCTGAATTAGGATGAGAGGCCCCGGGAGTACCACCATCTGTGGAGCAAGGACTGAGTTCCTCAGAGAAGGATCCTTTGGGGGGGGGGGGGCTGTCACCAGGCAATGTTGGCCTGAAGGGACGGTCCTGGGCTGTGACCTTGGGGGAAAAAATCTGATGAGGGGCCAGGGAGAACAGAGAGGGCATATAATCCAAGGGGCATAATTATACAAGTTAACATGTACCGAATGGTTTCTAGGTGCCAGACACAAAGCTAAATGCTTTACATGGATAATCTCATTTAGCCCTCTCCCAAGTGCCCTAATTACCACCATTTTTACACGTTGGGAGTGGAAATTCAGGCTCAGAGAACGTTGAGTAACTTGTCCAAGGTCCACAGCTAGTAAGAGGGAGGAGTGAGGCTGAGAACTCAGCTCCATCTGAGTGTAGAACCACTGCCCTTAGCTAGGCAGCCTCCCCACTGATAGCATAAAGGCCTCTGAGGTTACCAAGGAAGGTTCTGGCAACTCCACCCCAGGCCCCAGAGGGACCACTGCATCCCACAGAGCCTGGGAAAGACAGCAGGGATCATGGGAAAATTCTCACCCCATCCTCTGTGCCCAACTTTGCAGCCTGTGGAGAAGAGCCCTTCCCTGCTGTTAGCCTCTGGTCCCTACCTGAGCCATGTGCAGATCCACATGCAGCCACGAGGATCATGGGATAGGGGTGGGACTTGCTGTTGGCGCAAGTGTCTTGGGCTAGAGGGGAACGAATCAGCACACAGAAGCAGGCTCTGCCTTCTTGGCTCTCGAATCCCCAAGGAGCACTAGGCTTGAGCTAGGAGAATGTTCTAGATGTTTCTGGCCAGGAGAGCTAAGGTGGGGCATCTCTTTCATCAGCTGTGCTAAAAGTCGCCCCAGAAAAGGCAGCACTGTTTAGACACCTGTTGTTTGCCCTGGTGTGAACCTTTCTGTGAGGGTTTGCACAGGGGGCTCTTTGGAATGTTCTTAGGGGTTGCCTGGTCGCTGCCCCAGCAGGCAGGCCCTTCTAGCCAGGGACAGTGAATCACCCAGGGCAGAACACATGCATCTATTTGGGAGAACACTGTGTGCTCTGGACGGGCGCCGGAGCCCAAGGGGAAAGGGAAGTGTACAGGACTGACCAGCCAGGGAGAGACTGGGAGCGGTTTCTCCTATAGCAGCCACTCCAACTGCCCCAACTAAGCTTCACCAGTGCACGCCTCCCTTTCTTCCCTCGGGTGGCAGGAGGCAGTGGGAGAGGTCACAGGCTGCTCTGCCCTGCCCCCCACTTGGAGGCTGCTTCTCCCACTGGCCCTGGACGTTTGGTCGCAACCCCCATGCCTTACCCCTCAATGTGTACTTAGAATTAATGTAGCATCATCTGACTGGAGCTGGGTTGCTCCTGGACTCTACCCTCTTCTCTATGCTCACCGCCTCTGCCCTGACTCAGGCCTTGATCCTCTGTCCCCCGAATTGTTGTCACAGCCTCTAGCCGCCCCCCAACCCCCCCCCCATTCCACTCTCCTTGCCACAACCTGAGCCATCTTTCTAAAAGGCATAGGAGATTATGTCAGTCCTCAAGTTAAACCCCTTCAGTGGCTCCTCATTACCCTCAGGGCAGAGGGTAAACATTCTGGCTCAGCATTCAAGGCCTTTGTGATTTGGCTCAAACTTGCTCTCCACCAGTGGGCAGATACCAGAGAAAATGCAGGGATGCCTGGCTAGATGTGAACTTCAAATATCCAACAAATAGTATTTGAGTTTAAGTATGTCTCTTGCACTGTGCCCTGAATTTTTTTTGCTAAATCTGGAAACCCTACTCCAGCTGTGTATCCATTCTTCCTGATAATAGCTGTACTCCAGGTCCTTACCATCTCCTGGAAGGAGTCACCAGCATCCATTCTCTCAACTGCCATCCAATAATGCTATTTCCAGGGGCACCCAGGTAGCTCAGCCGGTTAAGCGTCTGACTCTTGATCTCAGCTCAGGTCTTGATCTCAGGGTCGTGAGCTGAGCATCGAGCCTACTTAAAAAACAAAGCAAAACAATATGCGATTTACATTTTCCACCTCTGTCCCAATCCTTGCCCGCCCTCAATTTCCTCCATGACTCTTTCTCTTGGTGTCCCAAGAGCAGTCACTCCCTTCTTTTCTGGGCTCATGACACATCCCACCATTGCACCACCTAACATCTGGGGGTGTCATGTTTCGTAGGACAACCTGCTGATCTGTGCAGAGCATGTCTTCCCCACTGTCCCATGAGGCATGATGCCTGATCCTTTTCGTTTTCTCCCTCCTCCCACCATTGGGTTGTGGGGCCTCGGTCAACGTAGGTTGGCTGATCAATGGTTCGTTTACTCTCTCACCAGACAGAGGGGCTCCTAAAGGGCAGTTTTTTGGACTGAACCTCGCGTAGTTCTGATTGGTTGAACACACATTTATTGAGCACCCATTCTGAGCCAGGATCTGTTTCTAAGGTAAGGATATCTGTTTCCAATGCCCTCACAGAACTCACAGTCTAGCTAGGGAGTTCCAGTGTGTATGGGTACTTACAGCACAACGTGAGTTGTGCAATGAATAAAGCATGTACAGGGTGTGACGTGCTTTCAGAGGTGGAAGGGATGAACAGAATTTGGGAAACGGTGGGGGGGGCCTGGGTGGCTCAGTGGGTTAAGCATCTGCCTTCCGCTCAGATCATAATCCAGAGGTCCTGGGATTGAGCCCCACATCAGGCTCCATGCTCAGCAGGGAGTCTGCTTCTCCCTCTCCCTCTGCCCCTCCCCCTGGCGCTCTCTCTCTCAAATAAATAAAATTTTAGAAAAAGAATTTGGGAAATGGGATGTTGGATACATTCTAGCAGAGGTTACACCTCCTTCGGGGGAGGCAGAAGGTATTCCTGGTGGGGGAACCACAGGTACACAGGCGTGGAGGCAAGAAAGACCATGGTGTGTCTTCGGGAACCATAGGAAGTTCCAAAGCAGGGTCCGGCAAGAAAGACCTTGAACAGTCACAGGAGATGTTTGGATGGTGGATGACTGATGGGGAGCCATTCAAGAGGGTTTGACAGGGAATGTTGACATACAATGTTGTGTGCATTGAAGGTACCCAGTGTGATGATTTGATACATATATATATATATTGTGAAATGAGGACCAGAGTAAGGTTAGTTAACACATCCATCAGCCAGTTATCATGGCCTTCAAGGGTTTTGTTTTTTTTTTTTTAAGATTTTATTTATTTACTTGACACACAGAGAGAGAGAGAGACAGCAAGAGCGGGAACACAAGCAGGGGCAGAGGGAGAGGGAGAAACAGGCCCCCCGCCGAGCAGGGAGCCCGACGCGGGGCTCGATCCCAGGACCCTGGGATCATGACCAGAGCCGAAGGCAGACGCTTAAACGACTGAGCCACCCAGGAGCCCCTCAAGGTTTTAACTGAGCAGACTTCTGTGTTAAGAGAGGCGATCAAAGCCAAACACAAGAGACCACACATTGCATGATTCCATTTATATGAAATGCCCAGAAAAGGCAAATCCATAGAGACAGAAAGTAGATTAGTGGTTGTCGGAGACTGGGGGTGGGGACAGGAAGTGATTGCTAATGGGCACGAGGGACCTTTTCAGGGTGATGGAAAGGTTCTAAAATTGGATTGTGGCAACGGTTACACAACTCCATGAATATTCAAAAATCATTGAATTGTGCACTTAAAATAGGTGAGTTTTATGTTACGCAAACTATACCATGATAAAGCTGTTTAAAAATAAGAGGCCATCATCAGTCTGGCCACAGTGTGGGAAACGGATCGGGGTGAGGCAAGCCTAGGTGTGGCCAGAGCAGTGAAGAAACTTCTGCAGAGGTCCAGGCAAGAATCAGTGAGTTCTGGAGGGGCAGAGAGGCCAGGGAGGAGGGCTGGTGTCAACAGACAGGCAGGAGGTCGAATCAGTGAGGTTCAGGGAAACAGATTGCCCGGAGGGGATAAGTGAGAAAGGCGGAAGAGTCCAGGATGACACTCTGGATTCAGGCTTTGGCGGCTGGACAGCTGGTGGCACCAGCAAACCTCACAGCGCTTAGCCTGACCCTCAGCACATGTTTGCGGAATAAAGAAATGATGTGCTTTGTGCATTCGTGTCATCCCCTCTCCTTCTGTGGCTCCCTCTCACCCATAGGCTAGTCCTCTGGCTCCCAGGGTGCTTATTTTCAGCACTACCCATTTGGAGGCATGGAGGAACCTGGGAAATCTGCTGTTCCTGGATGCACCTGTAGGAAACCCCCTTCTGGGTACACAAGAGACCTCTGGTCTGAAGTGGGGAGGGAAAGACTTGGGAACGGATGGCCACCAAGGCTCTGAGGACTCTTGTCATGGGCTCAGGACTCCATTCTCACATGGGTGATCCCCACCCCTACCTGGACTCTGCCACTCACTTGCAAACCCACTCCCTCCCCCTTGTCAATCAGTGAGGCATCTGGAGTCCTCAGGATGCCCTTGCGCGTCCTGGGCTTCCACCTAAGTTCCCATTTGCATTGGCCACCTGTCAGTGCACCGGACCAGCGTCCCTCTGAGTGTACTCTTGGGAATGCCTGCCTCAGAACGATGCGGGGGGGGGGTGTTTATTAAACATGCAGATGGCTAGCCCCCATACCTGACCCACTCAGCCCGAATCTACAGGGCTGGGTAGGAGGAAGGAAGTTCTGCCTGTTCCAGAAGTTCCCAGGTGGTTCAGAGACCTGAGAATTTGAGAGCTACTGTGGCGGAAGGTGGATTAGGGGTGCTCGTGAGCCTGCCACTCCAGCATGCAGCACCCCCGCCTGGCCACTTGATGGACAAGAGAGCCCTCCCCCAAGTGCTCCCCACAACATGGGCGGCCGTCTGTGATAGTCATCCTTCCATCAGAAAAGGCACTCCAGCACCACCACTAATCGGATTACCCTGTTGCACAATCTGCCCCCCCTCCTCTTTCCCCCACTAAATTTCCACAGGACAATCAGTGCTCAATTGCTCTTTCCTTGGTCCTCCCAGGCACTCAGCATGGGCTGATGCGCAGAAGAATGGGTTGTTTATATGCAAGCTCTTAAAGAGCCCAGACCAAGTCTGGGCAGATGAGTGCCTTTAGACCAGCGGCATCTAGGACAGGGCCAGGTATACAGTAGGTGCCCAGTAGCTACTTGGAGTACTGAATCACTAATGAAGGAGGCAAGAGGCATGAATAACATAAACGAAGTCTTGGATTTGGCTTCATGAGTGACCACATTCCGAGTCTTCAGGAGACAGATTTGCCCTCCTGGCTTGCCTAACAGTGAGGTCAGTAGGTCAACACCACTATGTTAGAGCCCCAAAGAAGGTGGGAACACAGTGCCGGGGCTAAAGAGCTGCAGAGCTGGCAGGGACATTCATTCATTCATTCTTCAACCAACCAATTTTTAAGTAGGTTCCACGCCCAGCACGGAGCCCAGTGCGGGGCCTAAACTCACCATCCTAAGATCAAGACCCGAGCCGAGATCAAGAGTCTGACGCCTAACCAACTGAGCCACCCAGGTGCCCCTCAAGCAATCAACTTTGTTAAAACATTTTTAAAAGATTTTTATTTATTTTTTTGAGAAAGAGAGAGCACGAGTGGGGAGGAGGGGCAGAGGGAGAGGGAGAAGTCTACTCCCCGCTGAGCAGGGAGCCCGATGCAGGGCTCTATTCAGGAACCCTGGGATCATGACCTGAACCGAAATCAGACCCTTAACCAACTGAGCCGCCCATGTGCCCTCAACCAACCAATTTTTAATGAGCTCTTCCCACGCACCAGGCACTGCACAAATTCCCCAAAAGAAAATGGTGAGCAGGACAGACAAGGCTCCCGCCCTCACCGAGCTTACAATTTAGGGGGAAGGCAGACATTCAATAATTACAGCTCTGAGAAGTGCTATGAAAGAAAAGAACAGTGTCCAGTGAAAGTGTATATAGCAACAGAACTTGAATTAGCCTGGCAGGAATGGATGGGGGAACACTCTTCAAGGGGGGTTTAGACCCAAGGAAGTGACCTTGAGCCAAGACCGCAGGCAGGACCAGAACTTAAGCAGGCAAAAAGCGGAGGGAAAACATCTCAGCTAGGGGGTAGGACCTGAGGCAGGTACAAGCTTGGCATGTTTATGGAACGTGCAAGAAAGCTGGTGTGGCTGGAACAGAGGGAGTGGGGGCGGGGGGAGGCAGGAGCTGAGACTTGGTTAGCTAGGTAGGGGCCTTTGGCATCACAGTAAGGGGTTTGAATTTTATTTAAAGTGGGATGGGAGGGTTTCAAGACAAGGAGATCTGATATGTGTTTTAGGGTCCCCTGGTGGCTGCATTGGTAATGGATTGAAGGGGGCCACGAGTGGAAGCACAGAGAGACACATCAGGAAGTTAGGATGGCAAGCTGGCCCCGGGAGGCAGCTGTGGAGACTTGGGTGTACACGTTCAGCCCACACATTTTCCAGATTAGGAAACTGAGGCCCAGAGAAGGGGGATGACTTTCCCAACATCACCTTGCTTCCTGGTCCCATTTCCCCACAAGAGGGAGGTTAACAGAATACCAAGCAGGGAATGCTAAGTGGATTCGGGCTGGATGCGTTCATTGATACCTCGTGGCACATCTGGGGTTCTGGAAGCCGATGCAGATGCTCGGAGTGGGAAGGAAATGAAGCGATGACCCGGGATCCGTTAGTGCAGGGCTCCGTAGCTCGGGTGCCTGGGGGTGGGAGGAGCCTTGGGTTGCGCATCCCAGCCCTGTTTAGTCTAGCCTTTGCTCAGCCAGGAGCTAAGTACTTACGGGCCAGTTCCTTCCTGCTTCCACAGCATAACCAAGTGCTGAGCTGGGCAGAACTCCCAGTGCTCAGTCTCTGAGCAGGCAAGTAGCAACCTCATGCGGGGCCACGTGAGGTCAGGGGGGCGGGGCCTGCCGCCGGAGCTCGCGTGGAATTGGCCGCTCTTTGACACACCACTTCCGTGGACGGCCAATCACAAGAGCCACAGCGCCCTTGCTCCTCCCCCCCCCCCCCCGCACTTGTCCTTGCGAAAGCCACAGAGCTTCCCGCCGCAAAGTGAGCTGGGGAGAGAAGTTTCTTCCCTCCTTTGCCCCACGCCCGGCCCAAAAGGCCTCAGGGAGAGGCGCTTTGCTCACAGCCCAAGGAGGATGAAAGCTCTGCTGGCCAAAGGGAAACGTTTGCGTCTGGGGGGAGGACGTTGTTGAAGACCAATTAGGGAGAAACGACACCAAAGGGATGGTCAAGCAAGGCTTTGCTGAAATAGCCTTGCGTGTAGATAATCATGAACATCATCCTAGGCTGGAAGAATCTCCCAAGTCCTCCCTTGCTAGTCAGCACAGCATTTGCCATCCCTTCTACCTGGGCCCCAGCAGGTCAGGTCTCCCTTCACCACCACCCCATCTGCTTTGGGAGTGCCGTTCCTAGGACAAGAGAAACGCCAAGTGGATTGAAGAGGGTCAGGAAAACTTTTCTAATCTTGGTTCTTTCATTAACGAGTTGGATAACCTCCCTCTAGGTCCATTCCCCCATCTAGAAAATGAGGGGTCTGAGCAAATGCTCTTTAAAAGCACTTCTGGGGCGCCTGGGTGGCTCAGTCGGTTAAGCATCTGCCTTTGGCTCGGGTAGTGGTCTCAGGGTCCAGGGACTGAGCCCCACATCGGGCTCTCTGCTTGGAGGGGAGTCTGCTTCTCCCTCTGCCTGCCGCTCCCCCTGCTTGTACAGCCGCTCTCTGTCTCTTTGTGTCAAATAAATAAATAAATAAATAAATAAATAAGCTTTTTAAAAAACTAAAAAAAAAAAAAAAAACACTTCTAGATGTGACATGTCAGGAGTTTAATAGCTGTTATGCACCAGATACCAGGCGAAGAATTTTACATTCCTCATCTCATTTAATCCCCACAGCAAGTCCTGGGAGGTAGACTTTACAGGTAAGGAAAATGAGACTCAGAGATGTTAAGTGACATATCCGAGAACACACAGCTAGCAAAGGGCAAAGCCAGGATCAAAATTAAGGTCCATCTCACCCCACACCCTACGCTCATAACTGCTTCCTTAAGCAGCAACTTCACTGGCTCTACGCCGTCCAAATTGCCCTTGAAGTCCTGACAAGCTAGGAATGCCCGAGAGAGAAAATGACTCTGCCTCCCTGGTCTACACTTTGTGTTTTTTGTTTGTTTGTTTTTAAAGATTTTTATTTATTTATTTGACAGGGAGAGGGAGAGAGACAGTACAAGCAGTGGGGGAAGGAGAGGGAGAAGCAGGCTCCCGGCTGAGCAGGGAGCTGGATGCGGGGCTCGATCCCAGGACCCCAGGATCATGACCTGAGCCGAAGGCAGGTGCTTCACCGACTGAACCACCCAGGCGCCCCCCCCCACCCCCGGTTTACATTTTGAGTGCTAGCCTGATGTGTTGGTAGAAGCAGGTGGATGCTTTGCTGCTGTGAGCTGAGGCATCGAGAGAAGGTCTCTTTTGCTTCGTTCCCGGCAATGGTGCCATGGTGGGGGGTCCTGGGCACTCAGGGAGAAGCAGCAGGGCACTGCCACCTGGGAAAGTTGGCAGGAGACACGCCTCATGAGGGCATCACCTGCTATATAGCGTCAGACCGCTCCCTTGGGTTCTGGGTTGTCTGACAAATACCGGACAGGTTCGCGGGCCTATACTCTAATGATATTAATGAGGGCAGGGGAGCCTAGTGAAAATTTAATAGACCAGTATAAAAAGTTTCACAGACTCTGTCTGCAGAAGTTCTTTTGAAGGTCCACACAAAGCCGCCAGGGCTGCTTGGAACTCTCCGTCCGAGGAAATTATTAACCTTCCTCATTTCTGGAGGAACGATGCGATCTGTTTATTAAATGCCTAAATTAAAGGGAGAGGATACAGTGCAGTTGGGGGTTTTCCACCATAATTCATCCGAAGCTCTCGGTCAGGGAAATTCGAGCCTGGGGCTGACTCGGCTTCCTGACCACTTCCTGCTCCCAGGCTTCCACCAACCCTATGCCTTTAATAAGTTCAGGTTGTTCAGAGTTCAGCTCTCATTAACCCTTTGAAGTCTGGGTGGATAAATCACAGTTAAAGTCCACGAACCACTTAATGTACATCAAAGATTGGCCAAGGAAGCAATTGTCCTAGTGTGGATGCTTCTATTGGAAGGATCAAATGAGATAACATGGGTGTGTGTGTGTGTGTGTGTGAGAGAGAGAGAAAGCACTCTGTGATCCTTGAAGTGCAGTAAATTACTTTTATTATTATTTTTTCTCAATAAGATGGTTTATTTATTTACAGGATGGATGCTGGTCCTCATTAGGGGCCTTTGAATGAACCAAATTGGTACTTGTTGAGCCTGGAAAAGTACTAAACTTTCCTTGTACTTCCTCTTGTGTTCCTCCAGCTAATTAACACTTGATTAAGGCGCCTGGGTGGCTCAGTCGTTAAGCGTCTGCCTTTGGCTCAGGTCATGATCCCAGGGTCCTGGGATCGAGCCCCACATCGGGCTCCCTGCTCCACGGGAAGCCTGCTTCTCCCTCTCCCACTCCCCCTGCTTGTGTTCCCTCTCTCGCTGTCTCTCTCTGTCAAATAAATAAATAAAATCTTAAACAAAAAAAGGACGTTTTTGGGTCAACTGACAAATTTGAGTACAGAGAGCAGATTAGATAAAAGAATCGCATCAATGTTAAATCCTTGTGATTAATAACTATAACGTGGGGGCACCTGTGTGGTACAGGCGGATAAGCGCCTGACTCTTGGTTTTGGCTCAGGTCTTGATTTCAGGTCCCCGAGTCAGGCCCCCGCACTCAGCATGGAGTCTGCTTGAGATTCTCTCTCTCCCTCTCCCTCTTCCCCTCCCCCTCCTACGCTTGCTCTCTCCCTCTTTCTCTCTCAAATAAATAAATGAATGAATAAATAAATAAATCGTTAAAAAAAAAAAGAAAGAAAAAAGAAACTAATCACATTAAAAAAAATAACTGTAGGGGCACCTGGGTGGCTCAGTCATTAAGCATCTTCCTTCGGCTCAGGTCATGGTCCCAGGGTCCTGGGATCGAGCCCCGCATCGGGCTCCCTGCTCCACGGGAAGTCTGCTTCTCCCTCCCCCACTCGCCCTGCTTGTGTTCCCTCTCTCGCTGTGTCGCTCTCTTTCAAATAAATAAGTAAAATCTTAAAAAAAAAAAAAAAAAAAAAAGAACCTTCTGATGGGTCTGTTGCTTTGCGCACTTGAAGCCAGGATAATATGCGGATTGTTTCTCCTTAACAAAGGCCGTGAAAGGCAGAAGACAAGGAGCGTTTCCAGCAATGTGGGGCTTGGGTTTGTCCCTTGCTCCACCCAGGATGGGAATTGTCAAGGGGAGGGGGTGTGTGCTGAGGGGCTGAGGTGCCTCCATGCCCTTCAGGATGGATCAGTCACAAAGACAGGTCAGCTGGGAAATGGAGCTCATGTCCTGAGAAAACTCTCTTCCAAAAATGACCGGGGTGACTCATACGTTACGGGCGGACAAGGAAATTGATGCAGACCTTTGGAGGGGAGTTCGATAATATCTCACAAAAGTAGATATGCCTTTACCTTTTGACTTACCAATCCCATTTTTAGGGACTTATCCTGATGATGCACCTCCAACAATATGGAAATACATATGCATGAGGTTATTCATTATAGCGTTGTTTATAATTGCAAAGTGTTTAGAACATACCCAAGTGTCCATACATAGCAGAGTGGTTGGGTAGGCTTTGGTACAGCCAACAGAATGGAGTCCTATGCCCCTGTAAAAAAGAGTCGCGGTGCTCTCTATGAACTGATAGGGAGTGATTTCTAGGCTATGTTGGGGGGAGGGTAGAAAAAAGCCAAATGAAAAAACAACCTATCTGTAGTATGCTTCCTTCTGTGTAAGAAAAAAGGAAAGTAAGAAAATACAGATGCTCCTGTTCACATGTACACAAGAAGAATAAACCGGAAACTAATAGAATTTGTGACCTACGAGAGCAGGTAGGAACAGCGTAATATAATAGGTGCTTTGTAGGCATTTCTGACATAGAGGACACAGCGGAAGGAATGGTAGATTCAGCCTGGAGTAGCAGGAAAGGTCTGTTGCTGCCTTGAAAGATGAGTATGTGGACACCAGGTTGGCTGGTGAGATTGCGGGGGAGATTGTTCCAGGTAGGTAAGATGGGTATGACCAAAGGAGCAAAGATTCAGAAAGGGGAGACAGCGTGGTATTTAAAGTGTAAAGTGTGGGACGCCTGGGTGGCTCAGTCAGTTAAGCGTCTGCCTTCGGCTCAGGTCATGACCCCAGGGTCTTGGGATCGAGTCCTCCATCGGGCTTCCAGCTCCACGGGGATTCTGCTTCTCCCTCTGCCCTCTGCCTGCCACTCCCCCTGCTTGTGCTCTCTCTCTCTCTCTCTGACAAATAAATAAATAAAATCTTTAAAAAAAATAAGGTGTAAAGTGTGTGTGTGTGTGTGTGTGTGTGTGTGTGTGTGTGTGTGTGTGAGGGTGACAACTGAGAGAGAAGGCCGGGTGGGACAGGTGGGAACCAGAACATGGGTTTCCTTTTATGCAGTGGTAGGCAGTTTGAATTTTATTCCAAGTGACAAGAAGCCACTAGAATATTCTGGGCTGAGGAATGATCTGGGCCAGTTGACGCTGCATCAGTCCCTGTGGCTACGGTGTGGGGGATGGGCTGAAGGGGAGAGAGAGGAAACAGGGAAGCCGGCAGCACTAGACGTGGAAAAGAGTGGTCCTGCTCTGGATTATTTTGAAGGTACAGCTGGTGGGACAAATTGGCGGATTGCATGTGAAGGAGAAAGAGGAAGGAGTCTGCGATAATTCCCGGATTTCTGGCCTGAACGACTGGGTGGGTGTCTGATGGGGCCCTTTTGCCAGACGGGGACGCAGGAGAAGGGGCAGAATTTGTGGGGAAAGGTGGTAAGTTACCTTGGAAGTGTCGAGGGTAAGGTGTCAGCGGGGCAGCCCGAAGCTGGACGGATGGGGGTGGGGCTCAGGGGGGAGGTCAGGGCCCGGACCCTAGGGGCGGGACCACCTGCATGGAGGTGGAGAAGATGAGGCCAGTACAGGAGGGCGTAGGTACTACAGCGAGAAGAGAAGAGGTCCGAGGACAGAGTCCTAGGGACGCTGACATGAAACGGGGGGAAGAGGAAGACCCCACAAAGGTAGCTAAAAGGAGTGTTACTAGGAACAGAAGGCAAACCATAAGAGACTCGTAACTCTCCGAAACAAACTGAGGGTCGCTGGAGGGGGCGGGGTGGGGGGAATGGGGTACCTGGGTGACGGGCGTGAAGGAGGGCACGTGATGGAATGAGCGCTGGGTGTGATACGCAACTGATGAATCACGAAACTCTACCCCTGAAACTAATAATACACTCGATGTTAATTCATGGATTTTAGATACAATTTAAAAAACCAGAAGAATTAGGAAAGCCGAGGGCCACCAAGACCCAGGGGAAGACAGTTGCCAGGGGCATGTGCTCAGCAGTGGCTGGGGCTGCAAAGTGGCCATTGGGTCTGGTCATTGACTTTTCTTTCTTTTTCTTTTTTTTTTAAGATTTTATATATTTATTTGACAGAGAGAGAGAGAGAGCGCGTGTGCACAAGCAGAGGGAGCGGCAGACAGAGGGAGAGGGAGATGCAGGCTCCCCGCCGAGCAGAGAGCCCAACGCAGGGCTCGATCCCAGGACCCTGGGATCATGACCTGAGCCCAAGGCAGACGCTCAACCGACTGAGCCACCCAGGTGGCCCTCATGAAATCATTTTTAATGTGAAGGAAGCAGCAAAGATCAACTTATCCACGCATGAACTGGGGCTCTTTGCAAACTTGCAGAGCGTGGGCATCACCCTGTGTTGCACAAACAGGAGGATCCTGGGCTGCAGGCCTGGGCATCTGGAGGGGATGGTGCTCACAGGGCTGCTGGTTTCCCGTTGTGAACTGCAAACAGTACACACTTCGGATGCAAACACAGGTGCACATACGCACCAGGGCCTACGATAATAATCAAGGTAAAGAGTCTCCCTTAAAAAAGGAGTACGAGACCTCATTAATCGGTTTGCCAATTGTTCTTTCCTGCTTTGGACTTTGGCCAAAAGCTGGAGGGCTGAGAACAGGACAGGGAGAAAGGCCCCAGCCTCCTCTCCTATGGACTTCCTCTGCCAGTGTGACATTTGTTACAATCGATGAATCTACATTGACATATCATAATCACCCAAAGTCCATCGAGTTGTATGTTTTATGGGTTTTGACAAATACACGTGTCCCCCGTCCTAGTATCGTACAGAATAGTTTCGCTACCCAAAAAAGCCTCAGTACTGCACCGATTCATCCCTCCCTCCCCTCAGCTCCTAGCAACCACTGATCTTTTGACTGTCTCCATAGTTTTGGCTTTTCCAGAATGTCCTATAATTGGAATCATACAGCTATGTGGCCTTTTCAGATTGGCTTCTTTCACGTCGTAATATGCATCTAAGTTCCTCCGTGTCTTTTCGTGGCTCGACAGCACATTTCCTTTTAATACTGAATAATCTCCCATTGTCTGGATGTACCATAGTTTATTTATCCACTCATCTACCGAAGGACATCTTGGTTGCTTCCAAGTTTGGGCAGTTATGAATAAAGCTGCTGTAAATATCCGTGTGCAAAATTTTTATGTGGACATAAGGATTCATCTCATTCGGAGAAATACCATGAAGTGTGAGGCTGGACTGTATGGTAAGTATTGGCTGTTTTATACAAAACTGCCAAACTGTTTTCTGAGGTGGTTGTACCATTTTCCATCCTCACCAGCAATGAATGAGCCTTCCTGTGGCGTCACATCCTCACCGGCATTTGGCGTTGTCAGAGTTTTCAACTTTGGCCATTTTAAAAGATACGTAGTAGGATCCCATTGTTGTTTCCATTTGCATTTCCCTGATGACATATGATGTTGACCATTTTTTCATATGCTAACCTACCATCTGTATGTCGTCTGTTCAGGTCTTTTGTCCATTTTAAATCAGGTTGTTCATTTTCTTTTTTTTTTTTAATTTCTTTTTTTTTTATTTCTTAAAGATTTTATTTATTTATTTGACAGAGACAGAGACACAGCGAGAGAGGGAACACAAGCAGGGGGAGGGGGAGAGGGAGAAGCAGGCTTCCCGCGGAGCAGGGAGCCCGATGTGGGGCTGGATCCCAGGACCCTGGAATCATGACCTGAGCTGAAGGCAGACGCTTAACGACTGAGACACCCAGGTGCCCCAGGTTGTTCATTTTCTTATTGTTGAGTTTTAAGAGTGCCTTGTATATTTCGGGTAACTATCCTTTATCAGATGTGTCTTTTGCAAATATGTTTTCCCAATTTGTGGCTTAGCTTCTCATTATCTTGACAGTGTCTTCCATAGAATGGAAGTTTTAAATTTTTTTCAGAAGTTTTTAATTTTAATGAAGTTCATCTTATCAGTTATTTCTTCCTTAAATAGTTGATGGAATTCACCAGTGAACCCATTTGGGCCTGGTGCTTTGTTTTTGGAAGGCTATTAATTATTGATTCAATTTCTTTAATAGCTATAGGCCTATTCAGATTGCCTATTTCATCTTGTGTGAATTTTGGAAGATTGTCTTTTAAGGAATTTGTCCATTTATCTAGGTCATGAAATTTGGGTCACAAAATTGCTCATAATATCCCTATAATATCATTTTAATGTCCATGGGATCTGTAGCAGTGGCTCCTCTTTCATTTCTGATATTAGTAATTTATGTCTTCTTTTTTTCTTAGCCTAGTTAGAGACCTATAGATTTTAATGACCTTTTCTTTTTTTTTTAAATTTTATTATGTTATGTTAGTCACCATAAAATACATCATTGGTTTTTGATGTGTTGATCCATGATCCATTGTTTTCGTATAACACCCAGTGCTCCATGCAGTACGTGCCCTCCTTAATACCCATCACCGGGCTAACCAATCCCCCCTCCCCCCTCCCCTCTAAAACCCTGTTTGTTTCTCAGAGTCCATAGTCTCTCATGCTTCATCTCTCCCTCCAATTCCCCCCCCATTTTTCCCTTCCTTCTCCTAATGTCCTCCATGTTATTCCTTATGTTCCACAAATAAGTGAAACCATATGATAATTGACTTTCTCTGCTTGACTTATTTCACTTAGCATAATCTCCTCCAGTCCCATCCATGTTGATGTAAAAGTTGGGTATTCATCTTTTCTGATGGCTGAGTAATATTCCATTGTATATATGGACCACATCTTCTTTATCCATTCATCTGTTGAAGAGCATCTTGGCTCTTTCCACAGTTTGGCTATTGTGGACATTGCTGCTATGAACATTGGGGTGCATATGGCCCTTCTTTTCACTACATCTGTGTCTTTGGGGTAAATACCCAGGAGTGCAATTTCTGGGTCATAGGGTAGCTCTATTTTTAAATTTCTGAGGCACCTCCACACTGTTTTCCAAAGTGGCTGTGCCAACTTGCATTCCCACCAACAGTGTAAGAGGGTTCCCCTTTCTCCACAACCTCTCCAACATTTGTTGTTTCTTTCCCTGTCCATTTTTGCCATTCTAACTGGTGTAAGGTGCTATCTCAGTGTGGTTTTGATTTGGATTTCCCTGATGGCTAATGATGATGAACATTTTTTCATGTGTCTGTTAGCCATTTGTATGTCTTCTTCAGAGAAGTGTCTGTTCATATCTTCTGCCCACTTTTTGACTTGATTATTTGTTTTTTGGGTGTTGAGTTTGAGAAGTTCTTTATAGATCTTGGATACCAGCCCTTTATCTGTAGTGTCATTTGCAAATATCTTCTCCCTTTAATGACCTTTTCTTAATTTATTTTTATTAAAAAATTTTTTTAATTTATATTTCTATCTATTTATTTGAGAGAGAGTGCACGAGTGGGAGGAGGGGCAGAGGGAGAAGAAGAAGCAGACTCCCCGCTGAGCAGGAGGCCCAATAGATCCCAGGACTCTGGGATCATGACCTGAGCTGAAGGCCGATGCTTAACCGACTGAGCCACCCAGGCGCTCCTTTAATGATCTTTTCAAAGAACCAGCTTTTGGTTTTGTTGATTATCTCTGATTTCCTGTTTTCAATTTCATTAATTTCTGCTCTGTTTTTTTATTACTTATTTTCTTCTGCATACTTTGTATTTAATTTGCTCTTCTTTTTCTAGTTTCCTAAAGTGGAAGCTTAGATTTTTTAATTTTAAATCTAAGGCTTATCTACACTGAGCCACCAGAAATTCTTCAGTTAGAGTTTAGGTTTTCCTACCCCAGCCCTGGTTCCATGGAGGTTTCTGCTTCCGGGCTTTGGCTTCAGGTTGTGATTCTTTGTATCTCCTTGTCTCTCTCCCCAATTCTGGAGACAGAAGTTTGTCATGTGTCTCACCTCTCTTATGGATCTAAGCTTTTTACTCGTTATTTGATGGAGTGGTGACCTCTAAGCTCCTTACATGCTGGACTGGAAACCAAAAGTGACTGTGGTTTTTCTCTGTGTGTTTATTTGTGTTTTGTCTCCCTGCATATACTGTAAGCTCTGTCAGTACAGGAACCTTTCCTGTCTTCTTCATCTTATATCTTCAGTGCCTAGCTCTGTGCCTGGCACATGGTAGGTGCTCGACACTGAATGCATATTCAATGAAAAAATGAAGGACAGGGAGTCAGAAGACCGAGGCCATGTGATCTTGGGCAAGTTCCTTCCTCTCTCCCAGTCTCAGCTTCCTCTCTGATGTTGTTCTTGTTTTGTTTTGTTTTGTTTTGTTTTGGTTTGTCTTGTTTTTCTTTTAAGTAGGCTCCACGCCCAGCGTGGGGCTTGAACTCATGCTCCTGAGATCAAGACCTGAGCTGAGATCAAGAGTCAGATGCTTAACCGACTGAGCCACCCAGGTGCCCCAGTTCTTGTTTGTTTCTTTACAGCCTCCCCCCTCCCTCTCCTAGAATCTAGACTCCATGAGATCAGCAACCCTTGTCAGAGAGCCCAGCATGCAATAGATTCTTGCTTGTTGAATGAACAAATGACTGAATCTACAAAAGAAGGGGGTTTGCCTTGGTACTTCGATGGCAGGGATTTCTGGGAACTTTCCCCTTCCCATACCCTAATGGGGTGCCTGTCTGGGCTTGTTTTATGTCCTCCTAAGAGAGCTTAAGGCCTGTCTAGGAGAGAAACGCAAATAGGTCATATGGGTTAAGATGATCAGAAGTATATGGGAAAACAACTTACCAAACTCTGGAACACAGCGGCTTCGTTTTGTGTCACCCCAGGAGGGCATGGGCTGTGCTCCGACATTTGTCTGACCACAATTGGGGGCTTGATCCTGAGCCCTCCAAAGCCACATAGACTTGGGTAATGCGACCCAGTTCCTCGGTTTTGCAAAGAAGGGGCTGTGTAACGGGGAGAAGAGAAAGAGAGTACCGGTTTCTTCCTAAGGGCAAAAACCAGAATGCTCAGCATTTGTGGGAGGGGCAGGAGTTATGTTCTGCTTGAGGAATTCTTGCTCACTGGATGGGCAGGGTCAGGTGACGGACTTCCATAGCTCGGCCTGGCACCCGAATGGGCCCTGTCCAATTTCAGGAAAAGTGTTTCAAGTCTTAGTTTGCCCTAGCAATTTGGAACGGTGCCCTGCTGTCCCATTTCACAGACTTGCGGTGGGGGGGGGGGGGGGGCGGAATTGAAGGCAATTAAGCTGTAGGACCTTCTAAGGAAACTCTTGTTGAAGAATTCAGTTGGGAGCCCCTAGGACCAAAGTTCCAAAGGACCCCTTGCCTTTTGCCAGGAGAAACCCATTCCTTGATCCTCTGCAAGGCAGAAGCTGCTGAGATGTTATGGATGCCTTTGGGGTGAGAAGAAGGGACTTAGAGCGAGCAATCTGTCCTTCTGTGACACTTAGTGGTCTATGTCATTCTTCATAAGGCTAGCAACTGCTCTTCAGCAAGTTTGAAGACTGTTGGAACAGATCCTATATTCTCAGGTTTGGGGAACTGGATGTAATTGGGTAATTTTTACCAACAAAGATCTTTGAGGTCTGCAAAAAGCTACATTTCCATAGAAAATAATCCCTTCAAATTAACATCTTGATGTAGCCTGTCTTGATGTGAGGTGGAAGGGTGGGGGATGGTGGTGATTAGTGGGATGAGGCCGGACTGGAGGCCTTGCAAGGCCTCCTGCAGCCCCGAGACTCGACAGTTCCATGTGGATGTTACTTTTACAGCCAACAAAATCTGAGAGGGGATTCTCTGGAATTTTGACTTTGGATATCGGAGCCCCGGATTTTGACCTGCAGCTGCCCATTTTAGGGATCACTATCCTTTTTACCTCCATAAAGACATTTAAGAGGTTAGTCTGGGCTCCCAGTTTCTAGAATCTCTCTGGTGGTGAGCGGCCTTTTGGGTCACCTCCTGAGGCCCCCTTGGATGAGCAATTCTGGGAAAATGTTATGCAGCAGCAGAGACCCCCCCACCCCACCACCACCCAACCAAGGGTATACTCTGCTTGCTCTGTTCTCAGGGCAGATGGCCACACGTGTGCCAGCTCTGGCCCACAGAGTAGGCACATCCCCCTTTGTGGAAGTCAACAGTGACAGACCCTTCTATGATGCTTTTCTATGCTCTCCTCCTCTTTTCTTCTCCCTCCTTCTCACCTCTCAATACATCCAAACTCCTAGGGAAGAAACTGCTGGTTGCTTACTCCAACATCCGTTCTTCTCTTCCTTAAAAACAGAAACTTGGATTTGTTTGGGGATGGCAATGTACCCATTTAAAGAAAGCCGGCCTCAGGAGGAGTGACAAGACTGAGTGTTGGCCAAGGAGATGTTAAGCAGAAGTGTTGTGCAGTATTTCTCAGAAGCTTCCTCAAAAGGAAGGAGTGATTTTTCTTCCCCTTTCTCCTTTCTGCTGTCTGGATTGTGGATACAATGGCCAGAGCTTGAGCAGCCCTAATGAGCAATGAGGCAACACGCTAAATAGGGTGGGATGGCAGGTTGGAAGAAATTTAGGTCTCTGCTGACTTTACAGAGTCAGCCTGTCAACCCTGGACTGCCTGCCTTCAGACTTCTCTTATGGGAGGCATAAACTTCTATCTTTTTAAAGCAACTGTTAGTATTTTTTTTTGTTATGAGAATCAGAGCTGATCCTAACATGGTACCCACTCCCTAAAATGAGACTGTAGCTTGACAAGCCACTCCAGATAATGGGGTGGAGTTTTATGGGTTAAAATATGGATATGGAGAAGAGTGAGCTTCTGTAGAATAACTTAAAGGAAAACAGTGGGGATTTTCTTTTTAATTAATTAATTACTTTAGAGAGCCTGTGAGCGATGGGGAGGGGCAGAGGGAGAGAGAGAAAGAATCTCAAGCAGATTCCATGCTGAGTGCAGAGCCTGATGGGGGGCTCCATCTCACAACCCTGAGATCATGACCTGAGTCGAAATCAGGAGTCAGACGCTTAACCGACTGAGTCACCCAGGCGGCCCAACAGTGGGGATTTTCTTAGTCAAGAGGCATAGAAACACCACTGGGCTGTATGCATTTTCCCTTCACAACAAGCCCCATGAAAACCCACATCACATCTCTCAGATTTGCCCCAGTATTCTTAGTGCTTAGCCCAGTGCCTGACACATAGAACAGGTTCAATTAAGAAATTGTTAAGAGAGGGGCGCCTGGGTGGCTCAGTCGGTTAAGCGTCTGCCTTCGGCTCAGGTCATGATCCTGGAGTCCTGGGATCGAGTCCCACATCGGGCTCCCTGCTCGGCGGAGAGCCTGCTTCTCCCTCTCCCTCTGTCTGCCGCTCTTCCTACTTGTGCTCTCTCTCTGTCTCTGTTAAATAAATAAATAAAAATCTTTAAAAAAATTATTAAGAGAATAAATAAGTCATCGCTTTCATAATCGATGTAATCAATAGGCCATTGGCTTGTATGATTTGAAAGACTTTGGGAAATTTCCCTCCGCCTGTCCCCATCCACAGATTTCTTCCGCAACCCACCATCACCTGCCACAATATCTGAAACTCTTATAAATTTATCTATTAATCAGTCTGTGTCAGGTACTGTGTTCGATCCTGGGGTTGGAGCGGTGAGCAAAACAGGTGTGGGTCCTGCCCTTGGGGAGCTTCCAGTGCAGTGAGGTAGAAGCAACAAACAAAAATATGTGAATTAGTCATTACAATCTGGGATAAATGCAGTTGAGGAAACAATAACGAGGGCAACTTCTTTAGACAGGGTTATGGGCGAAAGCGGATAGGAACAAACTTGGCCGTGCGGAGAGTGGGGTGACCGTGCCGGTGGGAGCGTTCTGCTCTGAGGGACTCACATGCACAAAGGCTCCGAGGGTGTTCAAGGAATGAAAGAAGCTCGGTAGGGCGGGAGCTTGGTCAGAGCAAGGGAGTCACACGCGGAGAGCCTGGAGAGGTCAGCGGAGGCCAGATCACGTAGGCACTTGCTGGCCAGGGGAGGGAATCTGGACTCTATCCTAAGTGCCGTGATAAGCCTTTGATAAGCTCCAAGCAAGGGAACACCGGGATCTGATTTTGCATTAAGGAAGCCACTCCGGCTGCTGTGTGGAATGGGACAAGGTCCACCGGGCAAGCAGGGAGCCCGATGCGCGAGACTTGTGCCCATACGAGACAGGGAGCCCATGTGAAAGATGAGGGTGGCTTACACCGGGTAGTGGCAACAGGGCTGGAAAGAAGTAGAGGGGATTGGGGGTGCAAAACTGTCGAAGGTCGAGTGGACCAAACGGGCAATGGACTGGATGTGGGAGCTGAGGGGGAGGGAGGAATCTAGGGTTCTGGTTTGAACAGCTGTGTGGATGGTGGTGCCACTAGGGGAGCTGGGAGTTCAGACTTTGATTTTGATCCAGTGGATCTTGATATACTCTTGAAACATACAAGCGCAGCTGGTGAAACATACACATGGAGCTGTGCAGGGGACAGCTGGATATTGGAGGCTGGAGCCCAGGGAAATGCTTAGGACTGGAAGTGTAAATTTCAGAGTCACTAGAGCGGTAATGTTGCTTTAGACCTTGGGAGTGGATGGCCCCGACCAGAGACAGAGTGCAGAGGGGGCAGAACGGAGCCCAGAGGCTCTCCAGCAGTTAGAGGAGGAGAGGCGTGCAGAGGTGATTGAGAAGGAAAGGTAGAATTATCTGTGTGCTACCCATCTTCCCCAACAGAATGTTTTAGAGTTTGAGGAGGCTGGTGAATAGCACCCCTTCTCTTCTGCCTGCAATCAGAATCAGTTGACACACACACACGCACAAGTCAGACAGAAGAATATCGCCTTTATTAAGCATGAAGCAGCCTGTCTCATCGGCTCTCTCCATACGGAAACATGAAATGAGCTCCATGTCTGACCTGGTCTGTGCCTAGCAGAGTACCTGGCACACAGTGGGTACCAATGTTTGTTGAATGAATGGATCCAGATGTCAAGATTGAAACGATCTTCACCGATCATCCAAGAATTACCTGGGGAGCTTTAAACTGCCCATGCACAAGTTCTAATCCCAGACCGATTTTCTTGACATTTCTGGGGATGAGGCTGAGGCATTGGGTTGCATTAAACTCTTGCCAGGTGACTCCAATGTACAGCCAAGGTTAAGAACTATTGCTCTGATGGGGCACCTGGGTGGCTCAGTGGGTTAAACGTCCGACTCTTGGTTTCGGCTCAGGTCATGATCTCACAGTTGTGGGATCTCATGGGATCGAGCCCCACGTCGGGCTCCATGCTCAGCAGGGAGTCTGCTTGAGATTCTCTCTCTCATTCTCCTCTGCCACTCCTGCTCGTGCTTTCTCTCTCTCTAAAATAAAATAAATAAATCTTAAAAAAAAAAAAAAAGAACTATTGCTCTGGTCCAATTCCTCATTTTACAGATGGGGATACGGAGGCCCAGAGCGAGAGGGTCCATCTGTAACACCAGGGGACTCGTCCTGACCCTGCTGTTGACCGTGTGAGTAGCTGGGACAAGTTTCTCTCTATGGGCTTCCGGGTCCTCCTCTAGGGGTGAGGAAGTTGGGACAGCTCCCTCCAGCCCTAAAGGTGTATTACTCTATTCTCTTATCCCAGGTGTTACTGAACTCGCTGGGCCATCACTTGCTGCCTCGAGATGCTTCTGCATGATGAGTAGGTTAGTTTCACACCCGAAATGACTGGGTTCTGGATGGCAGTAGCCAGCAAGCTGAGATGTTTGGGACAGTTCAGGACCTACAGAGCCAGTCTTTGGTAGAGAATTTGTTCGGTTTTCCCTTAGGTGGTGGCGGCAGGAAGCTCATCAGGGGAACAAGAACAGAACAGCAGAGGAGCCCAGCTGAGGAAGGTCCAATGGGCTGGGGCCACCCTTCTTGTTCATTCACAATCCTCCTCTTCTAGTTCTTGTTTTCCTTCGCCCACCCACTCCGACTTATGTCTTTTTCCTTCCCTTCCTGCTCTCTCCAGTTATCTGCATCAAACACAAGTCTTTCAGAGGCGACCCTATCCCTCTGCCGATCTAAAGACGTCCTCCCCTGCAACTCACCCACCCTCTCCCATTTGAGTTTGGTGACTCAGAGCTTATGTGTGGTCACAATATGGACAACCAGAAGGGCTTCGTGAAATGAGAAAGGCTGGGATAAGGCTGTAGGTGGCTCCTGGCTCTACTAAATCACATGGGGTATTGGGGCGCTGAGCCATGGGTTGATTTTTACAATCTTTTTTTTTTTTTTTTACGTTGGTCCCATGCCCAACATGGGGCTTGAACTCGTGACCCTGAGACTAAGAGTCACATGCTTTACCGACTGACGCAGCTAGGTGCCCTGCCATGGGTTGATTTTTAAAGGTGGATATTTCTCCAACAACCTAATCAGAACTCAATATGAGGATGAACAGAATCTGGGGGCTGGAAGGAAAACTGAGGCCTAGAGCAAAAAGGTAATGTGTAGAAGTCTCACGGCTAATGGGCCCTTCCTGGCCTGGGTACTTACTAAGCAGCGGGCTTAGAAGTGATCCTGGGTAATCATTTTGTTTTGCACACGGGAAAACAGGTCTGGTGACACCAATGACTTGCCCAAAGTCACACAACTTGTTGGCCAAAGACTAGGACTATACCCCAGGACTCCCGACTCTTCTTTTTAGAGTACCTCAGCTACCCCAAAGAGACCTTTAGGGACTGGTCTATTCTGCTAGATGGTGGGGCCTTGATGAGGACTCGGAAGAGGAAATGCCCAAAAAAGAAAAAAAAAAAAAAAAAAAAGGACCAAAGGATAAAAACGGAGTCATCACAAACCTCAATGTTCCCAGGGGGGTTTTCCTGTCTCTTTCTGTGACACCACCCCCGCCGGCCCTTCCTCCTCCCTCACGGGGCCTCTCTGGGGGCGGCCTCCACGGTGTGGCTCTGGGCCTCAGCTTGGCCTCCTCTGCACCCACTTCCGGGGGCGCAGGTCCACTCACATCATCACTGCAGCTCTTGTGACCCGCGGACAATCCTGCACCTGGCGCTCTAGCCCTGGACTTCGCATTACGCTCCACAGCTCGTTCTAGGCTATTTCCATATGTGAATATGTTGAGCCCGGCTGCAAATCAGATTTGGCATTCACCTTCCCTCTGAAAATCTGCAGCCCTGTTCCAACACCCGTTCCCTTCTGTGCGTCCGTCTGGAGTCTCTCAGTCCTCCAGACCCAGATCTGTCAGGTCACCAGAGGCCGGGGTGGAAGGGGGCGGGAGTGGGGACTCGGTGTTTAACGGGGCCAGAGTTTCAGTCTGGGAAGCTGAAAAAGTCCGGAGACGGATGGTGGTGCCACGATTAAAAACAACAGAACCAAACCAAACAAACTCTCGAGTGATCCTTGACTCATGGCTCCTTCGCTCTCTCCTCCCGGACTCGCTCTGTGACTGCGTCGTGCTGATTTTTCACTTTGCGCTTCAAAGGTTCATATCCTCCAGCATCACCAGGAGAGTGATCAGCTCCGGAGCCCCACTCCCCTCTTTAGTCTGGGAGTGGGGCCTGGAATCTGCATTTAAAGGAACTTCCCCACCTACCTCCTGCGGATGGATCGCAGACCACGCTTAGAGAAAGGCGCCCTTTCGGTGTCTCTTGGTTTTGTCCCTTTGTCTCCTTTCCATGGACCCCCTGCCCCCTGCCCCGCCCTGTGCCTGCCCCCCGGCTGGCCCTCATCACCTCACACCTGCCTTTCTCCACCCCGGCCTCTCCAGCTGCCAGCACCCATCTTCTGCAAATATGTCTGGCATCACATCACTGCCCTGCTTAGAAGCCTACCATGGCTCCCTCAGACCTATTAGATCCTAGCTCAATTCACTTGGCTGGGATCCAGCCAACTTGGCCTCCCATCCTCCGTCTTTCCCCCTTCCCTGTTCACTTCCATCCCCCACGGAGGTCCGGAGGTCCGATGGTCATGTTTAATCTTACAGCGGCCCCTCCGCTAGTTTGGGGTGGTCTCCTTTCTACCCGTCCCCAAGACACTTCTGCTGACACAGGAGGAATTCCGAAAACTGTGGAGATTCTCTGGCCCGTTTCTCAGTGTATCTGTCTCCCCTCCCCACCAATCCTGGTTCTGCCATCACTAGCTCCGGGATGTCCTCCGGCAAGCTGCTTCCCCTTTTCCTGCCTTAGAGTTTTCATTTTCCCATCTGCAAAATGGGGATCTTAATGGTACATCCTCCTAGGTTTGTGGAAAGGATTCGAAGGGGCAATACATGTAAAAGGACTTAGAACGGTGTCTGACCCAAAGTGCGGGCCATGGAGGTGTTGGCTGTTATTCCTAAGTATTGTGATTATGGCCCCTTCCAGCCAGCTTCCCCCCCCCGCCCCGCCCCGGGAAACCACTTCTGCTTGGAATAGCTACCCAAAGGAGTTCTCTGTCAAACCTTGCCTGATCTAGCAGAGGTGGTTAAATATTAAGTATTTGGGTTCCAATGAGCTTCTCTGCATGAGACAACCTGAGGAACTGGGCTGTCTACAAAGCTCTAATTATGTTCATTAATTTCTAACTGACTAGGAGGAGAGAGGGTGAGATTTGAAAGCAAGAGATTTTTCCAGAATACGCACGATGATGTTAGGGCCACTTCAAAATACCCTGAAGGGACTGGGGGCTGTGGGCCTTTTTTCCTATGATCTTTCTAGACTCCTTCTCCCTACACTACAGTCCCAACCACCCAGCTTCCTGATCTGCTTGACCCCTGGGTTCCTTCTGGGAGCCCAAGCAGGAAAGCCTTTCCCTGAGGTACTTCCTAGCCCAAGAGCTTTGCACCTTGTACCCCAGTAGTCCTTATCTGTAAATAATCTACCGCCCACATTTCTGTTCTACTTTTCAAATCCACCTCTCTGCTTTTGTGGCAAATACAATTAATTCCTTTAAAAGCACCACTGAATTCATTATGTGTCCCCCCCTCCCCAGTGAACACAAAAATTCAACTACTGTTGGGTTGGGGGAAGTCTGAGTATATTTTTGACATTTTCCAAGGGCCCTTTGCTGTCACAGAGGCTGGGAACCACTGCCCCATGGGGTACGTGGGAGACGTGGGAGGAGCACCAAGCTCGCGGGCTCTCAGTTTCCCTGTCTGTCAAATGGAGGTAAATCACAATTGCCTCTTTTCCTAAGGTCAAGAAACCAAATGTTCCGCATTCACGAGGAGGTGCATGGAGCAGCGTGGGGAAGGTGGCCGCCATGGGGATCAGGTGAGACAAGAGATAGGAGGGTTCTTGAGGGAGGAGGCAAGCCCAGGCAGGGGAGCATCAATGTTGCTGTTCTTCTGGTTCTTGTCCTTGTTCTGGGTGCAGCTGGATCAGCTGAGCCCAGAACCCCAAAGCCCGTGAAGGTCCTTCCAAGGAGCAGCGTGTTCTTTTTGCCTTTCCCCACCCCTACTGGGTTTTCTGGGGAACAACAACACAGCTCTGCTCCTGGATGTGACCAACAGCCACAAAGTTCCTCTTATCTAGTCTAGCAACCGCTGTACCTCAGAAGCTGTAGTGTTTGTCTCTGTTTAGTCGCGGTTGCCTAGGAAACAAAGCTGTTCTCTCTTTCCCACTATGGGACCGCGGGCCAGTTTTTTCCCCTTTCTTGTAAGGAAGGGCTGGATGACCAGAGAGGGCCGTGGGTTTGCTGAGCCATCTTCTGGGTTGGTGTTTTGTTTTGTTTTGTTTTTTGCAACTGTGGGTTCTTGTTTGGCTGCAAAGTGGGTGTGGGAAGTCTCCAGCTGAACTGAAGAGCCGAAAAGTCCCTCAGCGCTTCATGGAAGGGGGAGGGGCTCGTGGGCTGGGGAGAGCCGTGTGTGGGCGGCCGCCTGGTCCAAAGCTTGTCCTGGCAGCTGTGAAATGTGCATGCCCTGGTCAAATCGGCCGGCCTGGACAATGACCTTGGTGTCAGGAGTACGGAGGTTAGGAGCAGGTGGGGCAATTGGGATTTGAGAGGCCAGCGAGCTGGGGTTTGTCATGTTCTGAAGGAGAGTTCTGGCAACTGGAAAAGAACAGGTCATCCATCACGTCTGACCTCTACAGCGAAGGAAGAGTGGCATTTTGAATATATTTGGGCAGCGACTGGTACAAGGGAGGGGGCTGAGGCCTCTGGGTTCTTGAGGTTTGTGGCTCAGGAAAATCAGGGAGTTCTGCTAAATTTCGAGTGGCGAAGGGATAGGCGTAGATGCTATAGGAGGCTGAGACGGAAGGAGATCGTCCCCCCGGGAACACGGCAGGGCTCAGTACACAGCACAGGGTCCAAGGTGGCTCCAGGTGAGGGGTGTGGTGGGGGGCGGTGCATGGAATACCCATCAACCCATCAACAGAATCAGAGTAACGGCAGGACTCTGGACGCCAGAGGCTTGGGGCCAGGGAAAGGGTGATGGGTGAGAACGGACCCCAAAGGGAGCCAGAGGAAGAAGTGGAGTCAGGATCCTTAGACCCGGCCATGGCCACACAGCTGGTGGGGTTTGCGAGCTAACTCTCAGCAGTGACAGGTACACCCGCACGAATTCAGGGCATCTTTTCTGGGGGGAGGGGAATCGACTTGGGCACTGCATACATTCTGTGTCCCTTTCTCACGACGGTCCTCATAGCTCCTCCCGTGGAATGGTATTAAGGAGGATGCACGAAGTGATCCCGATGTTTTCAGAAGAGGGAAGAGGCCCACTCGTGTTTATTTGGTCCCCTCACATGGATATCATGCCCTTTTCTTCTGGGCCTCCTTGGGAGGTCTCCTTCCTCCCAAATCGGCCCCTCAAGCTGAGGTTATGTGTTACCGGTCACCTTGCCACTCACTCTGAAGCCGTCTTAGGAAAGCAGGAGCAGGACGAGCGACAGATGTAGGGTGGAGTCTCAATTCGCCTAATAGCCATGTGACTCTGGACAAGTCACACACGGGCTGAGCCTCAGTCTCCTCACCCGTACAACGGGGGTATTTACGCTGGATTAAGGACGTAGCCCTGGGGCGCCTGGGTAGCTCAGATGGTTAAGCGTCTGCCTTCGGCTCAGGTCATGATCCCAGGGTCCTGGGATTGAGTCCCGCATCGGGCTCCCTGCTCAGCGGGGAGCCTGCTTCTCCCTCTGCCTCTCTCGGTCTCTCATGAATAAATAAATAAAATCTTTAAAAAAAAAAAAAAAAAAGGATGTAGCCCTGGCCTGCCACTTAGGAGATGGTCACTAATGTTCAGGGAGTCGGAGAAACAGCGCCCCCGACCACCCACTCCATTTATACTCAGACACCAGGTTTATTTTTAGAAAAAAAAAAAAAGCAAAGTTTATTGAAATTTCAAGCTACATTTGAAAAATCAAAATCCAAATCCTGGAGACATATCAGGATAAGGTGTCAGAAAGTGGAAAGTGTTCGCTGCCTCAGAACCCCCCCCCCAGACACAAGCTCCCTGAGCACATCACCCAGGCACCAGTTGGGTCAAAGCCACCCCCTTGTCCATCCCTTGTCCACAAGGGGACACCAGCAAGCCAATCATTCCGTTCACTTGAGAATTTTCCACAAACGTAAAGAACAAAAGTTTCTGCATGACAATGTGAAGGCCCCCGGCTGATCTTCTCTCAACCCCATTCTATGTAGTCAGCACCAGTGAATGGTGGGTTTGGCATTCGAAAGGGGGCCTCCCATGTCTTCGGGGGCAGATGGGGCGAGGGCTGCAGCAGCAAGGCTTCCGCGGCGGCTGCGTTCAGAGGCCGGCCCCTCCCCGCCTTTACTCTGTAGTCTTACTGAACATAAAGGACGAACTGCATCAACTTGGTAAATGAACACAGTCAAAGAATTAGCCTGAAGAGATAAGGGACCAGTTGATACCCCCAAAGCCGGTTAGGCCCTTCAACACATCAGTGTGTGTGTGTGTATACGTCGCTACACTAAGATACAGATCTAGCCCTATGGGTTTATATACGCATGTATGGCTATATAGAAAACCTATGCCGACACTAACCAAACAGAACTTTGTAAGCGGTCATCCCAAAGCCGTAATCCCACACTGGGCTGTGCACAAAGCCATGCATTAGACCATATTAACCAACAGAAGGCGGACTTGGCTCAATCTCTCCTATCTGTGGCCCTGCCTTGGCCAGGCAGGGGAGAAGAGAGAGGTTGCCTCTGCTCAAAACACAAGTGGCTTCTTCATACGAACAGTCGTTGTCAGGCGAAGCTGCTGAAGATGTCCATGGAAATGAAAAAAACAGACCCCTTATGCTTTCTGGAGTAAACTGGCGTCACATCTCACACTACCTTTCTCCTTTGCCAGTTGCAGCTAAGTTGCCCAGGCCCTGGGAGCCCCCAGGGCACGGTGGCATGAGAGGCTCACTGGCGGGGGGGGGGGGGGGGGTGACGAGGCCCCATGCAACTCAGCCTCCAGAGACCTGCTCTTTGTCAGGGGTCTGTCACTGGAGTGGACCCAGGTGGCCATGTCCTTAGGACATCTCTTGGCACCAGCTATGCTAGGTGTAAAGTTCTCCACGTGAGATGACGCTTGGGGAACCAAAAACAAACTGGAAAGAACTAGGTAGAACAAGTTTAGTGGCTCTGCCCACCCTGAGGACAGAGCCACTTACACCGCAGAACCACCGGGGGCTTCGGGCGCTTGCGGGGTTTCGGGAACCGGCTCCTCGGGGCTCAGACGGGACTGGAACTTCTCCAGCTGCTCTGGGCTCGCCAGGGTCTTCAAGAGGGTGTTCTCACGCTCCAGCTGGGAGTTCTTCTCCACCAGCTCTCGGATCTGCTCCTTCAGGATCTCCACCTCCTCTCTGACTGCGTACATCAGATGATTCTTCACCAGATCCTACCACAGGGGGAATCACAACAAAGCCATCCAGTAGCCATCGCGGGCTCTCTGCGGCACCGTCACCCCGCCGTCGGGGCATCCCCTGGGCCACAGAGCCCCGACCTCCCCTCAGCACGCTGGCCCCGAGGCCTTGTTCCTCCAAAACGCTTTGGCCTCACCCAGGAGAGCTGCACGACTGGGTCATGCCCGAGCTGGGAGCCCAGCTTTGAGCTGCAGAGGATCCCCCTCTGCAAGTTTCTAGCGGCTTTCAAAGCTGGAAGCTTAGGAGTCCTCTGCAGGTTGGTTGCGGCGGGCGCTTGGCTCTAGCCTCACTGCCACCTCAGGTCCTGTTGCTGGCCCACCTCCCAGGGAGGACCTGCGGGCCACCCCAGTCTGTCTGCTGGACACAACTTCCCCAAGAGAACAAAGCTGGCTCTTCTGGAGCCTCCTCCCCTCCACACGACCCAGCACACCAAGCTGGAGTTGCGCCTGCGGCGTGGCCTGGCCTGACAGGACACCGGCCCTGGGGGAAGGTGCCTGGATGGGCGCCTCTGCTCCGAACCTGAGGACCGCGCAGAGAGCAGGGAGTGCTGTCCCTGGACGCCAGGGCACAGAGAAGTGGTTGCTAACGGCTGGATGCCCCAAGCCCCTGCAGCCATTTTGGCTGCTCCGTGGAGTCTGACCTCCACCTGGGAAGGAGAGGGAGAAGGGGTGGGGTGCTTTGCTTCCTGTTTCCTCCCAACTCCTGACCCCAGCCCAGGCTCTGCAGAGGCACTGCAGTGCGCCTGATCCAATGAGCTCCGGCCCCTGCCAGATGCGGGCTGCAGACAAATGCAAATGTCTGAGCTCCCTGCCCTGCCACCGGCCCAGGGGCGAGCCAGAGGCTGCAGCAAAGAGAGGGAGGAGGAGAGGAGGGGGTCCAGCCAGGGCAGACTGCAAATGCCCTAAAAAGGTGCCCCTCTGACCGGACACTACCTAGGACCTCCAAGACGAGGGGAAGCAGCCTGTCAGCTTCCTCAGGCTCTGGCATAAATGGCTTTTGCACCCACCCCCTCAGTCCTGTCCCAAGTTACATAAGCAGCGGCTAGGTCTGGGGATGGGAATGACGTAGTGATGCCACTCACCATGGCCTGCTCGATCTTGTTGTCTATGGCCACCACGCTGGCTCCAGACGCACTGCCAAGACAAAAAAAGCAAAGCGACCGCGTTACCCACTTGGTTCCACTCTGAGCACCTGGCAGCTGTGGCCAAAGTCCTCCATCTGCCCCGGTTCTTCCTCTCTCCCGCCTCCTTGCCTCCCTGGCCCGATGTCCCGGGCACTTTGTCCCCCAGGCCGCCCCGGCAGGAAGCTGCAGCTGCACCTCCCCAACCCGCTGGCTCCCCGCCGCAGCCGCCCAGAGCTCCGCGCGGAGCCGCGCGCGGGTCCCGGGGCGCACGGGCGAGCGTGGCCTGCTCGGCCGGCCCGGGCGACAGGCAAACAATGGGGGCGTGCGGCGCAGGGAGTCCCCCCCCCCCTCCGGCGGCCCATTCCGACGCCGGCCCAGAAGGGCCCCGAGCGGACCTACCGCGCTCCGAAGCTAGCTAGGAATTCCTTCTCGGCTCGAACGCTTCCGGCCTGCTCCCCGGCGGCGCACGGCGCGCGGCCAGCCCCTGCCCAGCCCGGCCCAGCCCGGCCCAGCCCGGCCCCGCCGCCCCTCTGCCTCGGGCTGGAGCAGCTCCTCCTCACGGCGCGGCGGCCGCAGGGACGCTCCGACGGCGGCTCCCAGCGCGGCGGTGACCCCCTTCCCTGCGTCCCCTACCCCCGCCCCTTCCCAGGATGCTGCACCGCGGGGAACGGGGACCGGCGGCGCACGGCTCGCTCGGAGATCCCGCTCGCAGCCCAGCCCCCGCCGGCGCCTCGGATTCGGGAGCTGAGGCCAGGGGTTTACCTGTTATCCAGCTTAACGGAAACCACATCCCCTCCAAGCAGGGAAGAGAAGAAGGAGATGTTGAAATTGTGCAGCTGATAGACCGCCACCTCCATGGGGGTCTGATACATTTCGGCGTTCATGGCTCGGGCGGCCGCGGAGCTCTGGCCGGGCTGGGCGGGCTGGGCGGGCTGGGCGGCTGCCGGGCGCTGGCGCGCTGCACCGGGCTGGGCTCTTGCGAGTCGGGCCCCGGGGGCTACGAGGGGGGCGAAGGCTGCCGATCGGACCCGAAGCCAGGCAGGCGCTTCAGGGTCGAGGGGAAGTGACTCGAGGGGTGTCACCTAGTGTGTCACAAACTCCACAGCCGCCAGTCCAACCCAGACTCGGAGATATTTCGGCTCCTGCTTCTTTATATAGGAGGAGCCGGCTGCGTCACATGGCGTCAGGGGCCATGCAAATGAGTCCTGTACCGGGCTTTGTGGTCCAGTTAAACCACATCCCCTCCCTGAACCTTAGGCTAGGACTGTAAACAGTTCAGCACTTTCCTGTGCCAGCTGGCATCTCCAAAGAGGGCTCTGGAGATTGGTAAAAACCAAAGTGGAGCGGATTCTTCGAGAAATAAGTACGAACGCCCTAACCAGAGAAGAGAGCGCTCAGTAAAGGGGGACGCTGGTTTTCAAAGCTCTTCTTCAGGTGTCAGCCGGCATACTCCCCAGGGCTTTGCAATGCCATTGCACGCCACACGCCCTGGGTACCCACCTTCACCATCAGGAGACTCACCTCCTTCCCACCGCCTGCCTTTCAGCCTTCTCTTCTGCACGCATACTTTGTCACCTGCATGTCCCATCACCCAGCCAGCTGGCCTGCTGGTCTGCCCCCAAGCCCAGCAACTATCCACTGACCCCCTCCTTTGGATGTACCCCTCTGTGTGCTGACACATGCACAGATCTGTGACATGCTCGGGACAAGAGAGTGTCCCAAGAAGTCAGATGAGTGGGGGAACATGTACGAGGGGGAAGCTGGCGGCCAGGTGGGTGACAGAGGAGGTGAGGGGAGACAGCAGGGAAAAGAGTGCTGGAGTGACTACAAGATGCCAGCCCCTTTTTCTTTGGTCGCCGCACCCTACTCTGCAGAGAAAATACATTCAACATTATCCAGGATTTCATGTCCGTATTGTTAAAAACAAGATTTTGTCACTTTCCTATAAAGAGCAAATGACAACAAAACTACAAAACAAGGCTACTTACAAACCATCCCAAGAAAATATCTGCCCCATGATGGGTCCAGCCATAGGTAGGGTTAAGAGGCTACTTCAGGAACACACCAATTCCGAGTTACAAGGAAAATGAGGTGATTGTTGCCTACTAAGAGTTACATACGTTTCCATCAAAATACATTTTCCTTCTTTTCAGCTTCAAGCTTAAAAAATAAAAGGCAGCAGAGGCTTTAGGAGCTTTGCTTCTACTGTCCTAAGTGAGGCCACCTGGTGGACAGAGGCGGAATTGCAGCCAGAAGGAGCAACCTCGCCTGAAGAAGGGACAGGTGATGATGCAACTGCAAGTATTATTTACACCAACTCAGGGCCATACGGAGAACATTGGGTTCCACCACACATACAATAGTCTGGATGAAGCTAGGGCCAGTGCCCATGAATCAGTTTGTGATTCAGGCTGTGGTCCAAAGAAATACCCTAATGCAATCATGCTACTGGAAAAGTACTAGGGCCTCTTATCAGCAAAGACGGTAGTTATTATTTGCCTCAGGATATTTCTCCTAACCAGGTGCCTGACACTGGCACCCTGGCCGAAGCCCCACTTAGGCCCAGTCTTAAGGCCTTGCTTTTCTCCAGGCTACCCGCGCACTTACGCCAAGGAACAGCCAATATTGGCCCCCATGACGCAGGGCTCCCCCTGGGAAGAATCGGCAAAGCACTGACAAGAGAACTACCTAAGCACACCTACCCCAGCAGCCCAGTGCCGTGTTTTTTTTCACCCTAGGTGAGGTGGGAGACCCTCCCAATCTCAGGATACTATGTTGCCTTTAGGTCACAAGCCCTCCCAACAAGGTGTTTATTTGCACGCAGCTGTGTGTAGTAGGCAGAACAAAGGGCAGACTCTATTTATAGGTCATTGAGAATACTGGCTGAGAAAAAAAAAACAACAAAAACTTTCTTAAATCAGAAGCTTAACTGATACTGGAATTCCCTGATATATTAATCTGCCCTCTGTGCCACACAGAGCTTTCGGCCCCAGGAAGAGTCTCAGACCTGCCACTGGCCTGTAAATCTTTCTTGAACTAACTATTGCTACCCACCCCCAAGATTCCAAGGGAGATGATGAAAAGAAAGAGAGATAAATAAGCTGGGTTGGCAGAGAAAAAAACCACCCCCTGGGAGACAAGGTATAGGACAGAAAAAAACCTAGCTCCTTCCAGGGGGACTCCCTTATATGGAGGCAGAGACAGAGAAATCAAGGTAGTTTGGGAAAGGAAAGGAAGAGAAGTCAAGTCTGCAAGCAAGGCTGTGTTTGAACTGTAACTTAATGATACTTCAATTACAAATAAGCTGAGTTTGATGGGGTGCCTGGGGGGCTCGGTCCGTTAAACTTCTGAATCTTGGTTTCAGCTCAGGTCATGATCTCAGGGTTGTGAGACTGAGCTCCACGTTGAGCCCCATGGGCTCTGCACTCGGTGCAGAATCTACTGGAGCTTCTCTCCCTCCCCCATTGTAACCCCCCCCCCCCGCCCCGGTCGCGCATGCATGTTCTCTCCCTCTAAAAATAAATAAAATATTTTTCTAAAAAAAAGCTGAGTTTGAGACCCACTGACAACAATGGCTACCATTAAGCGAGCATCAGCTATGGGCCAGACATTTGTGCCAGCTGCCCCAACAAAGCCTGTGCTGTACGCCCTGTCACCATCATTTTACAGATGAAGAAACCATGGGTCTGAGAGGCTACCTTGCCCAAGGTAGCACAGCTAATACATTATAGAGCTGGGACTCCACAGAAACCAAGTTCTTTCCCACCACACTTAGTAGTGGGGTAGGGGGTAGGTGTGTTGAGTAAGTAAATTAATGCAGTGGGGGGCTGGGTTAGAGGTGCAAGGAAAGTAGTGAGGAAGAAGCAAGGATAAGGGCAGGATAAGTGGTCCAGAGGCCGAGTTTTCTGACACTCACGGCAGGGGAGAGCAGCATCAGGGACCAGAAGCATATCCAAAGTGTCCAAGTGAACACTATAGGAGGGCTGGGCTCGCCCACATCATTTCAAAAGGCAGCCCCACAGTCCTCAAAGAAAGCTCGCTCCGTCTAGAAAATAGGAGTTATTAATCCAACTGGGTGGCTCCCACAATGGAAATATGTAGCCCTGGGGTAGATGATACCCCAAATAAGGGAGTAGTCTCAGAATAATAATCATAGTCCAGTCAAACCTCCAGTTCCTAGGGCCCCACTAACTGGCATCCTTAATGCCCCCCCTTTCCTGCTATGCTCAGCTTTTAGGAGAATGAAGCCAACCACAAGAAAACAAGCTCCTATCAGGGATTTAGTTTTAAAAAACAACTTCAGAAGGATGTCCCAGATTCAGCCCACACTCAGTCAGTCTCTCATTCCCTCTACACCTCTAGTTTGTCAGCTGCCAGCCAAGTGAGAAGTGATCACCTTGAGGCCTTAGGATCCACCATTAGCAAACGAAATGATGGCTGGATCCCAGGATCCCAGAGCTCGATCCCAGAGCTCGCTAAGGCAAGACAATGGACTTAAATGTCCCTGTAGAGGGATTTTTCAAACAAGGGCCGGGAGGAAAGGGAGAGGGAAGAAGGAGGAGGAATCTGAAAGGTTTTCTGCTTAACCCCTGGCACACTAGAAAATTCCTCTGCCCAGAATATCTGCGCCAAACCTTGCAGCAAGCGAGTGCAAGTTTGTGCTGTACAAGGTATCTATGTTCTGATCTAACTTTTCTGAGTAAAGTGCAGGTCCATGGGGCTCTCCGTGTCCCTATGTCCCGTGGAGGTGGGCCCCACGCAGGAAACAGTGGGCTAGGGATTCAACAGCCCGGCCAACCTTGTGTGAATGTATCCAAATTCCCTTTCTTCCATCCTATACCCGACAAACTGGGCTGGACCCAAAGCCAGCCTAGCAACAGCGCCCAGGGCTGATGAGCCAGGTCCTTCGCTGGCACTCAGGTCTAGCCCTCTGGCCACAGGATTCTGCAATTAAACAGACACAGCCGCCCCACCCTCTCTCAGGGGCGACCTTCTAGAAGCAGGGTGGCATCATGAGGACAGGGCCAAGTCCCTCGGTTTTAGGAGGCCCTGGAATCCGACTTGTTTGAGCTGGAAGAAGTGTCTCAGCATTCCTACCGGTCTGCTCCACTTCGAAAGCCAGACTCTCTAGGACAAGAGCGCTTCCTACTTCGGCTTCCCACGGGACAGCAGGACAGAGACTGGGCAGTCTGGGCCACAGAATGCGGGGGCCGGATCTCGGCACGCTGCTGAGGGGTGGGGAGCAGACTCCGGGTGGGTGCGGCAGGGTTGGGGGTGGCGATAAGGGGGAACATCTCACTTCCCTTTTTGTCACACTTGAAGCATTGTGTACCACGCAGCCCAAAGGAAACTCTTTATAGGCAAGTCTTCCTTATTTTCTACAGGGAATGTTCCACCCAAAGATTTTGGCGATGTTGCCAGCAAAACACAGGGTCTTGTGTCAGGAGAAGCGGAAAAAGACACGATGTGAGAGGTGCGGGACAAGCCACAAAGCAAACACAGGGTTAGAAGCTGGAAAAGGAAATCAAAAAGGATATTGAGCATCGGGGCATGAGCAGTTAATGGGACGGCTGAAAACCAGCCCTCCCCACTGACTCCTCCACCCCGGCCCCCTTCGGCTGAAGCTCTGTCTACTGCTACTTACTTACTTGTCCCTTTTTCTGAAGAGGCTGGGGGAATAAGGAGGCTGAAATGCCATCGCTTAATTTGTCCTTGCTTCTGTCTTATCTTCTCTCTTTCCCTCTGGTTCCCCTCCAGTGTGGAAGACCAGAGACAGGAAGGCCACTGCCACTTACATTGTTACTCTGGCTTCATGGAAAATCCCCAAAGTCCAGAAGGAGGGAAGCAAGAAGGAAAGACGGTGACAGAGAAAGCGCCTTGTCCTCTGTGGGTCATGTGAACTGCCCCGCATGGCCAAGGCCCAGAACCCCCGAATCTGGCGGGGGGGGCAGGAAAACAGGGAGGAGGATTCGGATACAGATGCAGAAGGCGATGGGGGGAGGGACCCGGGGAGAACCCTGGTGGAGATGGCCACTGTCTTGGAGAAGCAGCTCCAACAACCGATTTGGGCCAAACCCTGACACCAAATGACGACAGGAGCAATGAATCGTGCCTTTCAGCTCCCTCGCGGACAGGGTCCCATGTGAGCTTCACAAACAATCTCCGAGTGACGCGAGGGATGGCAGGCAGAACCAAACCCCATTCTGACAGGGCAGTCCGCCCCTCCCCCTCATTCAGAGAGGTTCAAAAAGTGCTCTTGTCCGAACCATTTTCGTCACCCCAACTTTGGTGGCAAACCATGCATGAAGGGGAGGCAGTTTGTCCTGGTGTCTAGGCGAGACTGGAAGTACTGGCAACGTGATCCAGGAATGCTGTTTAGCTCAGTGGATCTTAAATCTCATGAACCTTGTGTCAATATTTATGCCTGTCTCCCTTCGCCTTATGCCTCGCAGCTGGGAAACTTTACCTCCATACTTTTTCCAAGCCCTCTTCTCATTTTCCACCCTCCCCACTACCCAGCTTCTGGCCGGAAATAGGTATTCCTGAAGAAGAGACTGCAAAATTAACCTCGGTGAATGGGATCACCTCATCCTCCTCCTTCTCCACATCGCCCTGATCATTTAAGTCGGTTCAGCTCGATTCAGTTCAAGATTGACTGAATGCCCATTCAAAGTGCAAGGCCCGTTTCGGGGAAATTCAACCAAGCAAACAAACCAACTGGTAGTACAAGTCAAAAATTGTGCTTCCTTCCAGAATAACCTGGGTTTGATCTCAGTGAAATGTCTACTTTGGGGAAAAAGCCTAGGGCTTGAGAGTGGGGTAAGGGTAGCTCTGGGTTCAGGAGGGCCGCACCCCTGCCATCCCTAGGCATCCCTTAAGTCCTCAGAATTGGCTGTGCTTTTTTTCTTCCCACCCTGGCCTTTGGCCCATGCCCATCTCGACGGGGATAACACAGCAGCCACAAAGTTTGGAGTTTCTATGGGACCGAAGGCTCCTCTGACATTGTGGCCCACAGGAAGTCTCACTCTGATTCTCTTCCTGAAACTTCAGAGTTTGGGAACCGAGGGGTTTGTAAACCTTGTTTGTAAACAAATCATAGATCTTTGCTCTCTGAGACAGGTGTCCATGTTTCGGGTGGGGGTCACCTCTACCTGCCAACCTCTCAGCCTTCCTTCCTTGGTTGGCTCCTCTTGGTCTTAACCTTCATTCCACTTCAACCTCCCAGACCTGCACCATCTTCAGGCAGGCCAGTGGCCTCCCCTCCCCCGTAAGGGTCACGTTCCCACCCTCTGGGAATCCCGGTGCACTGCAGCCTGCCCAGGGGCAAGGAAAGAAAGCCGCAAGAACATGGCCGCTCTTCCTGTTTGCCCCAGCCCTACACCAGCCTATCTGAGCCAGGGAGACACTGGCAGGGCCTCTCCCCATCCCTTCTGCTCTATGGAGCAGCCCCAAGAGCTAAAATTCCAAGCCATTTTTTTCCCTGGCAGTTGCCAGGGCTACTTTGAGTGGTATGTGAAGGACTTGAGGCTATTGGCAATGCTTGGAAGACAAGAACCAGGAGGATCTTGTTGGGGCTGTGGAGCCAGCAGAAAAGAGGCCCACGAAGAGGCCAAGGTGGAGCACCCGGCTCCATTGTGGGCCCTGCGAGAGAATGGGTGACCTTTGTAGTGGTACAAGTTTCCTGGGGAACAGCAGGACGGTAATAATGCCAGCCTCTTTAGGCCCCTGGGCTCCTGGGCCATGATGGCCAAGCGTTATGAGCCTCCCCGGGCTCTTGCATTGTACGCCCCAGGCCCTCGCTTACCTCACAGCAGAGCTATTCACCAAGGGCTCCCTTGAGGTAGCTCCTTGATCCTCCGTGGTGGGACTCTGACCGGTGAAGAGGGGCTCTGCCGATTGCGAAGGGCCTCCCACTCTCCAGCCACCCCCCCCACCCCCATCCTGGAGCTTCCTGGATGGAAAGAAGGCAGCCTAGCTGGGGTGAGGGCAGGGGTGGGAGGGCACTGGGGACACACTACTTGGCCGAACAGAAAGGAAGAAGAGGCACGAGGCAAGCTGCTCCCTGGGCAGCCCCTCCCCCCCCAGCCACGGGAACAGTGCCAGGGATCTCAAAGGAGTCTTGGGAGGGTTAAGGAAAGGCTCCTGGCCTGGTTAGAGAGTTGCTGACAAGGAATACGCACACCTCCTCGGGAGGAAAGAGGAGCACAGACACACACACACACATTTATGTAAACATTCTCTCAGCTTTTCACCAAGTCCCATTCACAGAGACAGGCAGGAGCAAGGCATCATGCCTATCCTCCCTCTCTGCCTCCCTGTCTCCGAGTCTCTCTCGCTGTTGCCAGCTTCTTCCTGACCCGAAAGAAGTGGAAAGGCAACAGGACATGGCAAGATGGCAAGGCAGGACACTCTAGACCAAGCCAGAGTATCAAAAGACACAGCCCGGCTCTCTCTGCCATCCAGAGCTGGCTGCGCTCAGGGCAGACGTCATAGGTGATGGGGGGAGGGGGGTGGGGAACCAGCTCAAGCCTCACACCGCACACCAGGAACAGGAAGCCCTGGTGCCGCTGGGTCCACAGGTTTCAAAGATGTCAATCACACATGAAAATAACAGAGAAATAAAAAAAATCAAGCACTACGTGTAAACAATCATATGAACGCCTAAGAAATGGCTCTCACAGGCTCCTCAGGAGGACAGTTCTAACTAGAGCCGGCCCCGGCATCAATGCCATGTGTGACTGGCTACACTAAGAAAAAGTCCTCTCGGCACAAGCGGTTTGCCCGGCCCGACTACTGTAGTGCCTACACACGTCACTGTCCGAGTCAGACTCCTGGGTTCTCACGATCATCCCGGGACCTCTTTATAATTTGAGGAATTAGGAACGTTTTTTTTTTTTTTTTCTCCATGTCAAAAGCCCTGGGAAAGGGCCACCGTCTGCCACTATCACGAATACTCAAGGAGGAAGTCAATTTTCATATTACTTTCAACAGGGTGGTCGTCAGTGGTCAGATCAGCACTGGAAGGCGAGTGGACACACAGCAGGGAGACCTTGCTGGTGGGCTGCAGAGGGAAAGAAATGGGTCTTCATGAGGTTCTTAACATCAGGATCGCCTGGGGAAGCTTGTGGAGAATCCGGACGTCCTGAGCTCCAGCCCTAGATAATCCAGTGGGATGGTATGTGGCTTGGGAAGGGTGTTTTCAGATGGGTTGGAGGCAGCTCTTCTGTCCCTGGTCCCTGGGACTGCTTTTGGGAACCAATGGCCTAAAGGTGACAGCCAAGACAGGCTCAACCGAAAGAGTCCCCAGAGTGTCAGGGTCACTAAGATCTACTTTGGATGATACACTGCGACGGGGTTCAGCATATTTCAGGCCTCGTGGCTGTGGGCTGTTCACTCTCTTTCCCTTTCACTCCTGAAAACTTGATCAGAACACAAATGAGAGTTGCTATGAGCAGTCTAACCCGAACCTGCTCTGATTTATAAATCAATCCCTGGCTAATTTTGCCTGTTAGGAGGAACAGCTTGCTTCTGAGACACTTCACACCTGTTGGTGGGAACCCTTGGCCTGGGAGGCTGGGTACACGGAGGGTGGGCATCCAAGGGCAGGAAGGGAGAAGAACCCCGGGGAGAGGGAGAGAAGAGGGAAGGGCTGATTTTTCTGTAGCAGCATAGTTTGGTCAATTAACCCAGCCTTGCCTCCCTTCTCTAAGAGCCAGCTCTCTGCCTGCCTTGTGGCTGTCACCACGAGGTCAAACGTGGGTCCGTTCGTTTGGACGTTGGCTGGAGGGGTGTGACTCATTCCCCCCTTAAGGAGCCTGCTGGGGCTGACTACAAAGAGTCACCAGGATCTCTGTAATATGCTCATCCCCACCCTGATCCAAACCTCAGCTCCCCTGCCCCTACTGTCCTCACCCCTCCCGTGGCTTGTGAGCTCCTCCCTGGCAAGAAGGCTGCCCCCACTGCTCGCTGACTCCGCTCTCCCAAGGGAGGGCAGAAGGGGAATTCGATGCTCTCTGTGGCATGCATCCGGCCTGTGTTTTGGTATTTTATTTTATTTTTATGTTTAATTTACACTGCCTGCTAGGTTTGGGGCTTAAATAAACAAAGGCTATGCTTCCCCCAAGGCCTGGACTTCCTGGTTGACTGTCAGCAACAGAGTGACCCTTTTAACCTCTTCTCTTGCTCTTTGAGACAGGCGGTGCAGGGGGGTAGGGTTGGAAGAGAAGGATATTTTGGGTCCAAAGCTTGGAAATTCTTAGTGCCAGCTTAAAATACCACCCCCAGCCCCGCCCTTCTCAACAACATGAATGTTAAGTCCTGAAGCCACCTTACCAAGTACAGACTTGTTTTAAAGGCCACAGCAGGAGTGTAAGGGTAAAGCACAAACATGGAAAATTCAGAGTATTTGTATTGATTTTGGGGGAGGGGAAATCCACCTTTGGACGTCTTTGTACCACCAAGCAAAGACAGAAGGGCTCAGGTCTTTGTAGGCAGAGTGGCCTTACACGCCCATGGACGGGGCAGTGCACGGTGGGCCTGCCCGGGAAAGGCTCCCTGCCAAAGCTCATACACCTTAAAAAATAAGAGGAACACTGGCCCCTATGTCCTGGGATAGAGCTCTAACAGCAAAGTAACGAATCCTGGTCAACAGTTCTGACATCCTGTTATTTGCAAAAACTAATAATACTGTGGAGTTTGTTGACAGACTTGCAGAAGAGCTAAAGTAAATATGGAAACTGAGGAATGGCCAAGTATAGACAGTTACTAGCTCAGCAGTTGAGAGGAAGGGAGTTTCACAGATAGTCCTTGGGCATCTTGGGGCACTGGGGTCCCAGCACGGTTGGGAGATAATCCTAGAGGCACTGGTGACATCACTGGGTGATTTCTCTCCAACAATAGGTTGCTGTGATAATGGGCTTGGCCCATGGAGCTGGGTCCTGAGAGCTTAGACAGCGAATAATGGTAAGAATCGAGAGGGGCTGCCCTAGTGCACAGGCCAGGGGAGGTGCTCCCCGAGAAAAGCAGCTTTAGCACCCATTCGACATGAACTTGGTTAAGCAGGAAGAAACTACGTCAAGAGGCCAGAGTTTTTTCCACCTTGGCCACTAGCCAGCTGGCGGACTGCTCAGGAGGCTCTAAACCCCCTGTGCCGCCAGCTCCTTATTCATGAAATGGGAATGATGCTTCCTTCCCCAACATATACGCCACACGAGGTGGCTATGTGGACAGACACCCCAAAGTCTGGAAACAGAGATAATATCATCGTATTATTTTTTGCAGACTGATGATATCTTTTTTTTTTAAAAAAAAAGATTTTATTTATTCATTTGAGACACAGAGATACAGAGGGAGAGACAGCATGAGCATGGGGAGAGGCAGAGGGAGAGGGAGAAGCAGGCTCCCTGCTGAGCCAAGAGCCTGACGTGGGGCTCGATCCCAGGATCCCGGGATCATGACCAGAGCCGAAGGCAGACGTTCAACCATCTGAGCCACCCGGGTGCCCCAGACTGATGATGTCTTGACAACAATATGTACATATATTTGCCTATGGTTCCAGACTTTGCAGACATCCTGTAGGTGGCATACCTGTGTTCTTTGGCAAGTAAGAAGGGCCACGTGAATGTGACATGCCCTATGATGAGTAAGGGTCTCAGTCCCCAAATGTTGCTGGCGCAACGGCTTACTGGGTGAGCAGCTCTATCAGTGCTATTTCCAAGTCTGGCATTTCGAACTTTTTGTCTGGTTCCAAGTTTTATTTCCACAGTGTCACAAGTCACTGGTATTGCTTATGGGAACGAGGGTAGCGTGAGGGACTGATGTGAAAGCGGAATCAACATTTAAATTCAGTCTCTTGGGAGTGCCTGGGTGGCTCAGTCTGTTAAGCGTCTGCCTTTGGCTCAGGTCATGATCCCAAGGTCTTGGGATTGAGCCCCGCATTGGGCTCCTTGCTCAGTGGAGAGCCTGCTTCTCCCTCTCCCTCTGCCCCTAACCCCCACCTGTGTGCGCTCTCTCTCTCACTCTCTCTCTCTTTCTATCTCAAATAAATAAATAGAATCTTAAAAAAAATAAATTCAGTCTCTTGAAGGTCTTTAGCCATCTGTCCCTGTACTCAGGGCTTGTAACTTACAGAATGTTCTGGCCTCGAAGGCCTCTTTGATGGCACAAGCAGTCAGTAATCAGCAAGACCGATAGTCTTTCAAGCAGGACTGAAGGCACAGCCAGATAAGATCATGACCGGAAGTGGGCGACGCACAAGGTCTCCAGTGAGCATGGATTAGCTTCCTAGATTAGAATACAAGCTCTGCGGGTGTAAGGGCTTATCTTATTCACCACTGTACCACCAGAGTCTGGACCTGTGTCTGGCACACAGTCTCAACATGGTAAATATGTGCTTAATAAATAACTAACAGGCTCGGACAAGTGTTAGAACTTTGCTAATGGGGAGGACGGGGAACCCTCTTACAGTGTTGGTGGGAATGCAAACTGGTGCAGCCACTCTGGAAAACAGTATGGAAGTTCCTCAAAAAGTTGAAAATAGAGCTACCCTATGACCCAGCAATTGTACTACTGTGATACAAATATAGTGATCTGAAGGGGCACCTGCACCCCGATGTTTATATAGCAGCAATGTCCATAATAGCCAAACTATGGAAAGAGCCCAGATGTCCATTGACAGATGACATATATATATATATATATATATATATATGCCCTATGATGAGTAAGGGTCTCGGTCCCCAAATGCGGCTGGCACAATGGCTTACTGGGTGAGCAGCCCTATCAGCGCTATTTCCAAGTCTGGCATTTCGAACTTTTTGTCCGGTTCCAAGTTTTATTTCCACAGTGTCACAAGTCACTGGTATTGCTTATATATATATAGAATTCTACTCAGCCATCAAAAAATGAAATCTTGCCATTTGCAACGACATGGATGGAGCTAGAGGGTATTATGCTAAGCGAAGTAAGTCAATCAGAGAAAGACAATTATATGATCTCACTGATATGTGGAATTTAAGAAACAAAACAGGATTGTAAGGGAAGAGAGGAACAAATAAAACAAGGTGAAATCAGAGAGGGAGGCAAACCATAAGAGACTCTTAACCATAGGAAACAAACTTGAGGGTTGTTGGAGGGGAGGGAGGTGGAGGGATGGGGTAACTGGGTGATGGACATTAAGGAGGGAGCATGATGTAATGAGCACTGAGTATTATATAAGACTGATGAATCACTGACTTCTACCTCTGAAACCAATAATACGTTATATGCTAATTAATTGAATTTAAATTTAAAACAATTAAAGAAAAGAACTTTGCTAATGGCCTCTGTGGGGTAGAACTATATAGGCAAATTCATGAATTCACCTTCTGTTAATACTTGAATTTGGGGACAATCACTGAGGGCAATTCTGCAGTTAAAAACATGAAAGACTAGTGAAAATCAAACATACTTGGGAAATCCAACCCAAACACAGTTTAATTGAGTAAGTGGCCACTAATGACTTGGAACCAAGGCCCGACCTCTTCAATAAAAGGGATAATTCACCCGTGTGTGTGCTCCTCGTTCTCCACAAGCACTGGGACTTTGGTCCATTTCCATCTTTAGCTGGAGGGGCTGGGTCAGCTGGGAACAGGGCACCCACAGGGAGCAGTGGAGGGTGATGAAGCCCGGGAGCAGGGCAGCCAAGACTCAGCTGGCAGCAACATCAAAGAGGGATTTGGGGCTAGCAGGCCTGATTCTGAGCGAGTGACAGCCATATAACTGGAACGCTGTGTGTGTGTGGGGGGGGCGGACAAAAAAAAAAAAAAAAACCACCCTGTCCTGACCAAAAATACCCCGATACCCGCCAAGATAAAGGGAATTCTCACTGTTCGTATCACATGGGGTTTGAAGTGTTGAGGATCCCTGTTAAAATGAAAAGTCTCTCAGAAGGGGAACAGTTCAGTTTTTCTCAGGGCAGGAACACGATGGCCTGCCTAGTGTGGTCCGAATAGTGGGGGGCTTCTGGGAGACCTGCCCCAGGCTGGCTGGGTAGAGACGTGTGGAATGCGGCCTGGGAAGGGGCATCACAAGGGTCCTGGCTAGCTGGTGGCCTTGGGCTCTCGGGGGGGGACAGGCAGATGTGCCCAAGTATTCCTGGGCTCGCTGTCAAGTGACCAAAGTGCCTGAGTGGGTAGCTCTAAGAGCAGTAGAGTTTATGATGTAGGAGATGGTTTTCTCTGGCTCTTCTCAGGGGCACCGGCTTTGAAGAAGCTGTGAAGAGCAGGGATGTGCCGAAGCTCTACGGGGGACATTTATCTTCAGCGTTCCCTATCCAGGGGATCTCGTTTGCTTGCTCGTCAAGGCAACCTCCCTGGGTCTACCCCCCTAAGTTCGACTTACTCATTTCTAAGCTGGCATAGGTGACAAATGGACTCCCAGGAAGGCCTTGTGGCTGATAAGGGGTTGCTGGGTTCCCCTCCCCTGGGGTCTTTTCTTTGTACCAAGGGCCTCCCATTAACCCAGAGGAATGAGTCCAGCGGGGGAAGTGCCAGGCAGAAAGGCAGGTTGCTGGGGGAGCTTTCTTTGGCCATTTTCCGCCACTCTCCATTGGCAGTCACCTTCTTTGCCTGTGCCCCAGGCAGCTCTGGCGGCAGACGCAGTCCTCACACCAGAGTTCGCCAGGGCAGCCCTCGCCCCTCGGCACCCCTCCTTCTTGCTCTTGTAAAACCCTGGCAAAACCTCGGCCCTAAAACCCTGCTCTAGCGTGACCAGGTGATGGCCAACTGCTTCACACCAAGCAGAGCCGGGTCCACGGAAGGGAGGCTGGGGAGTAGGGCCGGGCAGCCCCCCACTGCCCCCCATGGCCTTGTGAGGCGCTGACAGCTGGGAGAGGACCTGAAACCAGTTAGCGTGGGGCTCCTAGCCAGCAGTGTATTTTCATCTTGTTTTGACTGGGACTGTCCTCCCCTGTGTAAACATGTCCATGTCAGGGGGAAGAAAATGTTGAACGGCTTAAAATAGGTGGGTGGAATGCATCCCACCCATGAATCACCAGCGTGGGGATTGCCCTGCAGGTGGGCCTCTCTTGAAGCAAACCTGACATAGGAAAGCCTCGATTCAACAAGGGGGGCAGGGATGGACAGCTGTTAGGTCTTGACCTATCACCAGGAGATCTCAAAGCCACGTCTGGTCCAAATAAGAACAGCAGTAGCTCCCATGTACTGATAGTTTAGCAGGCTCTGTGCAAAGAGCATTATATATACGTTAGCCTTTGGAACCTTGTCAACAGTTGGGATTGTTGATAGTAGGGGATGGGTATCATATTATCATTAGGCCCATTTTGTGGATGAGGAAACAGAGGCCCAGGGAGGTTCAGTGACTTGCCCAGGGTCACCCGGCTAGTATGTGGCAGAGGCCCAATATAAACCCCTGGTGTGTGATTCTAAAGCTCCGGGCTGTCTCTAGCTAGGCATTTTGCTTTGTTTTGAGGAGATTTCCAGGCCGGGCTGCCTTCTAGGCACGAATGTTCCTTCCCACTGAACCCCCTGCATCATAGCTGCAGGGGAACTGGAAACTTTATCAGGGTCAGGGTGGGGAGCCCTAGGGTGGGGGCTGGTTCTTTCCACTGATTAAAGGATTCCCATCGCAGTCCCCTGGGAGCGGGGAGCCCCCTTAGCATGTCAGGATGGGAGAGATCCACATTTCAACTCAGGGCCTGGCAGACCATTTAAGGGCAACCGCTTGACCGGACTCAGGGAAGGCCCCTCGGAACTGTGAGTAAGTACAAACTGCTCAGACACCCGGCTGGGGAAGGGACAAAAGACTTAGTATAATCTAGTATAAGGAAAGACCAAATGTAAACATGTATTTTGAAACAAAATGTCACAGATCAAGCTGTCAGCGCAGGGCTGGCCCCTGGGGCCCAACTGTGAAGTAGGAGTCTACCTCCAGAACCTTCCTGCTTCCTTTTTCAAGTACCTTCTTCCTCCTGCCTGTCCCCTCGGGCAACCTGTGCCCTCCTGCTACTGGGAGTTTTGTGGGGTCCTTTACTACCATCTGGGGTGCCCTGCCCTCCCTAGCAGTGCCCACTTTAAGAGAGACTCTCAGTCTCCCTCCCCCAAATCCAACGTACCTGGTTTTGGGGCCAATCCTAGAGGACAAATCAGAGAAATGTATTTGTGTCAATGGCAGGTAATGGCTTAATAGGTTTTCCTCAGTCAGATCACAGGGGCTTTAACCCACAGATTTCAGTCAGCGGTATTTTAGGCATGGGTGTGGCGTGGGGGTGGGAAGGGAACAAGCTTGGAGGGGGGGGCGGCCGTGGGAGTGGGGGAGATTGTTTTTCAGGGCTCTTCAAATCTTGCCAAGTAAGCCACATGCTACTCTGACTATAGGTAAGCCTGGCTCTACAGAGAAGGATAAATACCGTGTCCTTATACTCATGCTGTATTCTTTCCAGAACATGGTGGAAAGAGCACTGGAATAGTAATCAGGAGACCTGGGTTCTGGCCTGGTTTTGCCCCTGGCTACCAGAACAAACTTGGAAAATCCCGTAACCATTCTGGGCCCCAGTTTCCCCTACATGTAAAATGAGAGGATCGGGGCTGCAAATTGATATTTACTCGGATGCTTATTTGGTGAATGATACCCCTACTTAGACCGGGAGCTCCATGAAGCCATATGCCAAGGGTCTATAACAGTGTCTGGCACATAGCAATGCTCAACAAATGGAATGACAGAATGAATGAATGAACGAATGAATGAATGAAATGAAATGAAAGAATGAATGGCAAAAGTGACTTCTGAGGTTGCTGCCAGTTCTAATAGTCTCTCAGCCTTGACCTCGTCAGATGCAGCTGTGCCTCTGGGTGGAGAGGCCCAGGCCAAGGGCTGGGTGAAGCCTTCAGGCCCTCTTGCTCGGGACCATGGGGTGCAGGGGCAGCCTCTGGGACCATAGGTAGCAGGCAAGAGCTTCCCTGAGGAGGCCTCCAGGATGCTGGATAGGAGGGTGGTAAGGGCTATAGGAAGGGCAGGGTCGGTCAAGAGGAGTCAGGAGAGTAACTTTTACACAGTTTTCTGTAAAACGGGAAGCCGTGATAACAGAGACCTGATGGGTGTCTGGGCTGAGGTAGGAAAAGTGCCGAGTTGCATGGTGACTCAAGGTCAGGAGCTGGAATGGGGCCCAGAGCTCTCAGGCCTCTGCTCACCCCCATGGGACTACCCCTGGCTCCAGGCCAGCTCCCTGAATAGCTCCCCCACCCCCACCCGCCCCTCCACAATTCCAGCTTCTGAGGCCAACCTGCTTCCTTGTCCAGCCGCCTGCTGCCCTCCCCCTCCCCCAGGGCCACATGCACTCCTCCCCCGGCCTCCCTCCAAGGACTCCAGTGCAGTCACCCATCAGAGCTCTGAGAGGCCCACTTCTGGGCAGACCTGCCCCTCATCTCAGTGTCGCCCGCATTCACACCCTGACGCAATTCCTCCCCTTCTTACGCAAAAGGGGGAGCTTTGCCAGCACAGCCTCCCCTCTGAACATACCCCCTGCTTCCCCTCTCCCACTCCATGGCCAGGGCCCTCTCCCAGGAACACTCAGGCATAATTCAGAGGCACTGAGATTTTCTCCCATGGCCCCACTCTTTCCTCCAGCACCCTTCACATTTTAACAGGGGCCACAGTTTCAATCCAATAGAATGAGTCTTTAAGAGTGACATTTCAGGTACTAGCGAGCAGAGTGTGAGGTATTTATGGGGCAGGGGGCCCTTCCCAGAATTCCCGAGATAACACTATGGCAGTGGTTACCTCCATACTCTGCTCTGAATGCTCATTAGGCCAATTCTGGCCTTTGCTTTCCCAGGGAGTTGGGAGGCCAAAGGTCTGGTTCCATCACTGCCATTTAAACTGTCTGTGTGACCTTGGGCAAATCAGGTAATCTGAGTCTTGGTTTCTTCATCTGTCAAATGGGAGTCATTACCCCATGCCCTACCCACCTTGCCAGAGCTGTTATGAAAATGAAAGGACAGCGTGTGTGTGTGTGTGTTGGGGGGAGGGGAGAGAAAGAGAGAAAGAGAGTGAGCTTTTTAAATGGCAAGGTCCTGGATAAATATCAGGAATTATTATGTCTCCCTTACAAAAAAATGCCAGTGTGCCTCCGGCCCCTTTCCTCTCTCCTGTCCTGTCTCTCCTCCAGGCTTTGGCCCTTAGCCAGGGTTGGTCTCCTGTGCACCTCGGCTCTGCTTTAAGAACATCTCCTGCCCTGCCCCTGTCCCCTTCACCACCCACCACTTTACCCACAGGCCTTTGTTTACCATCTAAGAGCCTCTAGCCATTCTCTCTCCCTCTCCGGTCACGGTCATGGCCATTGGTGTGCCAAATGACCGCTCTTTCAGCCCTGACTTCAGGCCATCCCCATCAAAAGCTTTGAAGAGGAAGGATTCGGGGGTGGGGGGTTGGGTGTGATATTGACTGAACTTGACAATTTCCTACAGAGGGTGAACACAGTGCAGAACACCCAGCATGTGCTCAAGAAACACACCATTGTTTGGTTACATGTGTGTGTTGGGTGGGGGGGAGATTTGGGGGTGGAGTCTGCTTTGGGGCCCCTGAAATCATGCCAGCTAGGCAATTGTCTTCTCCACCTCTGGGTTCGCTAGGCCCTGCCCACCTGCTCTTCCTGCGCATCTTCCCCTTCACCTCTCAACCCCGACCATGGGCTGGGCTCTTTTATCTCCAAGACCTGCACGCGCGCTAGAATCTGATCTCGGGCTTCCCTGGCCTAGTGCCACAGAGCTTCTCTGGTGACCCCACCTTTTCCCCAGGGACAAGAGGCTGGGAGCAGTTTGGGGCACCCTCCGAATATCCCAGCATAAGCAATCAGCTCCCTCTGAAGGACCTCACCCACGAGTCTCTTTACCTGAGAAAATCTGGGTTTCCGTCCCCAGAATGAGGGACCCCTGAGCTTTTCCTAGAGCCTAGAGAGTGACGCCCACCAGAGATGTAGTAGCTCTGCTCCTGTACTCGGCCATGGCAGTCCCCTAGGCTGGAATGTCTCTCAGTCTGGCAAATACCGGAAAGAAGGCTTCTCCCCAGATTGTGGGGGCAAAGCGTTTGCTTTCCCCCCGAATGCTCCCTCCGGGCTTCATTTCAACACACCCTTCCCCAAAGGAGGAAATCAGAAGCAAAAGGTGACCTTGCCAGGCCTTGCCATGGACTGGTGACAGGACTGGCAATGCATGGCTTCATTCTGTTGGCCCTCGCCACCTGCCTTCCTCCCTCTGCCTGCTGCCAGGCCCCCGAGAGGTGGGACTCTCTGGAGGCCACCGAGAAGGCTGGTCCCGTAACAGAGATGGCAAAGGCGGGGGGGGGGGGGGCGGTCTCAGAGGCCCAAAGGTGAAGCAGCTTAAGAAGTGGTAGGCCTGGGGCGCCTGGGTGGCTCAGTCGTTAAGCGTCTGCCTTTGGCTCAGGTCATGATCCCAGGGTCCTGGGATCGAGCCCCGCGTCGGGCTCCCTGCTCAGTGGGAAGCCTGCTTCTCCCCCACTCCCCCTGCTTGTGTTCCCTCTCTCGCTGTCTCTCTCCGTCAAATAAATAAATAAAATCTTAAAAAAAAAAAAAAAAAGAAGTGGTAGGCCTCTGAGATAAGTGAAGGAAGAGGGGAGTCCGAAGAGCAGAGTCGAGGTCTTTGGTGGCAGTGGGAGGTCTGTAAGAAAGATCAGGAACTCTCACATTTGTTAAACCAGTAATGGAAAGAATAATGATGCTAACAGGTACTACTTATTGAGAGCTTATTATGTACCAGGCACTGTGCCAAGCGCATTTCATGCATTATTTCATTTGTTTCTCATAACAACACTAGGTAATTTTTTTGTTTTGTTTTAACAGATGACACATGAGGGAATAGCAGCTCAGGGAGGTTGTGACCAGCCCAATGTCACACACCTAGAGCTGGGATTTGAGGACCTCATTGACTCTGGAACCCACACTCTTCACCCCTAAGCCTGCCCTCACTGTTCCTGCCCCAAGCCTTGGCCCGCTGGCTGAAGGGCCCACCAGGTACCCTCCAGCAGGGTTGGGCCTCCCAACACCCTGAGAGCCTTCATTTCCTGGAATTGACTTTTCTTCACCCCACTTTTTCCCCCCCGAAGAGACTAACAATTTCAGTCAGGGATTCTTTTAAGAGCATCCAATGGATGGGACAGGGGTCACACAAGAGGACGGTGCTCTGAATCGAGAAAGAGACCAACTTTTGCTCTGGGCTCTGCCATGAAATTGTCACGTGACCCCAGGCAGGGTGAATCCTCTTTTAGGCCCTCAGTTTCCATACCTGCCCAGACTTTATCTCTGCTCCCAGACAGAGATCAGTCATGCATAAAATCTAAAGAGTATCAAATTCTTCAGGATGGGCCCCTAACCACCTTCTCCTCTGTGGAAGAAATCCTGCCAGTTTGAAAGTGCTCCAACTCCCCCACTGTCCACTCGGGGCTTACCCTCTAACACTCACCGCCACCCTCAACATGGGTCTGGGAGCCACTCATACCTCCATGCCAGGAGATGGCTCCTTACCCACCAAGCCCTCTCTACATGAACATGCATTGGCGTCCCTTCTTATCACTACTTTGAGATGACCTTGACTTGCCTTTTCCTCCTCTTCTTCCTCTCCTCCTCCCCCTTCAGCCCACTATTGCTCTGGGAACACCATCCTTCTTTCCTCCTGGCAAACACGTCTGACGCACACCAGCTGGCTTCCTCCTTGAATGCGCAATCCTCCCCTTTGGCCTACTTGGTATCTTCTGGCCTCTTTTTTGTTGTGTTTTGTTTTCCTACATATTCAGAGAGATGGAAGGAGACTTGAGGATCAATTAGTTCCATTCCCACCTTTTCTGGCAGGGAGGACAGTGAAATTTGGATAGAGTAAACGACTTGCCCAGGGTGATAGAGCTAGGCAGGGACAGAACTAATACTTCATCTGACTGATTTGGGGGCTGCTGCTCTTACTCTCTTTGCTCTTTAGGTAAGGCCTTGGCCCACCAGCCCACCAACCACCACTTCCCTCCCCATCTCCAAATGTCACACCACTCCTGATTGCTTTCCATGTGTATATCTAGGTTTCCCAACAGAAAAGTAGTCTAGGGGGGCAGGGAGCCAACTAACTCCTACTTCAATGAGGGAAAAAGCAGGGAAACGACCTGCTTAAGGTCATACAGCTCATTAGTGGTAGATGTGGGACCAGGATCTGGGCCTCCTAGTCTCCACTTGGGGCCGTTTCCACTACATCATGATGCAGTGTACCTCTGTGGCTCTCCCATTTTCCCCCTTCTGTCCTCTACTGAAATGTTTCATTCTTTTTTTTTTTTTTTAAAGATTTTATTTATTTGACTGAGAGAGACAGTGAGAGCAGGAACACAAGCAGGGGGAGTGGGAGAGGGAGAAGCAGGCTTCCCGCGGAGCAGGGAGCCCAATGTGGGACTTGATCCCAGGACCCTGGGATCATGACCTGAGCCGAAGGCAGACGCTTAACGACTGAGCCACCCAGGCGCCCCTAAAATGTTTCATTCTTGCCTCTTCCTCTCTTCCTTATCTTCTCCTCCTTCCTAACCTCTGTCTTTTTCACAAATCTGTGGGATTTCAGAGCCGGAAGGGACCTCGGGGATCATTTAGTTCCACTCATCACTTAACAAAGGAGAAGACTGACAACAGAAGATGGGAAGTCATTGGCTTGAAACTGGACAGCTAATTAGTGACCCAGCTGGGACACAGGCACAGGTCCCCAACTCTAAGTTCAGTGCTCTTTCAACCACCCTCTTCCCTTATGAGCTTGATGTCTAGAGTCTTTCTTCCTTGAAGATCCCCCCTGCCCCTGCCATCCAGGTCCAACAAGATCTGAGAGTGCTTGGGCCCAGGGTCCTAAGGCATCCCTGGTGAAAGGTAGAAGGAGCAGAGCTGGGAACCACTCCCATCCTCCCACATCCCACCCCGGGAGGCCCTGGTCTGGCCTTGCCGAGAGTGGTGACTATCAAGTATGTGTTGACATAAAGCCATAGCCTCTCGGATTCTCGGTTCATGGCCTAGACGGTGGCGTCAAAGCCCGAGCCGGCTGCAAAACGAGGTCAGTTCACTGTCCTCCCAATGGAAAAATCTTGTAAAATCAATAGCACTTATAACGTCAACAGACCCAGAGACCTTTCCTCTGTTTGTTTTTTCCTCCTGAGCTGCTCTTTCTCACCCACCCTGCTGTGAAGGCATAGACGACAAAGGAATCTGCCAAGTGAAGCCAGGAATCTCTGAAGGCCGGCTCCCACCAAACAGAGCCCCTGAACCTCAGGGAGAGAGGGGGCATGTTGAGGTCTGAATGGCTTGTGAAGACCACCCCTACCCCAAGGCCCTCCTGGCTCCCTCAGGCGATGCTCATCAGATCCAAGGCCCTCCCTGGCAACTGGTTCCTGGCTGGGTATAACCAGAAGCTGCTCAGAACTCCAGGAGAGATTCTGGAAGCTCAGCCCTACCCTAGCTTTACCACACTGGACCTTCACTAAAGAAGAGAACAACTAGAAAGCCAATTAGACAACACCATGGGGCCTTCCTGCGCTGGGAAGTGTCTGAGGCCCTCAGACTGGAGTGGATGTTGGCTCTTTTCCCAGACATCCTTCCCCCGCCTCCAGTGGGTGTATCCTACCTTCCCTCCATGCGCACAGAGGGTGGTTGCCCCTGTGCTGTTCTTCGCATGGTCACAAACAGGCTTCTTCCTCCTGTCCCTAAACTGGTTTTACCACAGAGCCTGAAATTCCTACTATCAAATACAGTCCTTCGTATGAAAGTATTGTGAGTTTATTCCAGCCTGGATTCATTTGACAAATAGTTACCGAGCACCTACTCTGTGTCAGACACTGGTAGCTTTGAGCAACTGTGTTTCGTGCTATGAAGACGGTCGTGCCTCATGACTTCCCTTTGATGAGATAGCACATTTCTTGCTCCCCGGCAAAGGAAGCTTGGGGATGAGATATGAAGGCGGGTCCTGAGAGTGAGTGTGTTCCAGGGCGTGGGTGCCTGGACACTGGGAACATCGAGGCATGGGTGCCTAGGGTGATGAAGTGAGAGATGCCTCTTCCATACAAACTCGGAGGACCAGGGACAGACACACCCCAGAGGAGTTGTCTTGGGTGGCCGCAAGAGGCAGATGTCAGGCCAATCCCACGGCACAACTGTGCCTTCTGCCCTCAGTCCCCACAGCAAGGATCCTTGGCTGTTGGCTTCCCAAGCAAGGCAAAGGACAAGACATTTTGGAAGAAGTGGTTCTCTCTTTCTGATATGTCCTTGGGACACTAAGTTTGGCTCCTTTGTTGGTCAAGATGTACCCAAGGCATTTAAAGACAACTAGGTGCCTCTTTCAGTGGAAAGTTTTCCTGGTTAAACACCCCACCCCCAACCCCATAACGCATGAACCAGGTTTCACAGCTCACCTTCTCCTAGGCAAGGCCTTGGCCCTGTGCCTGCTCCCCCAACCCTGCCCTCTGGGTGATCTTGCTCAAGGATGCCAAGGGAGTTTGTGGCAGGGGCTGGGAGCAGAGCCCAGCTTTCCTGGATCCTGGCCTGGCACTTTTTGCCACCAGACCCCGCAACCTCTCCCTCTCATCTCTTGCCCTTTGTGCTCTGTCTGCACCCTCTGGAGACGTGCGCCCCACACTCCCACTAGCGTTTACTGGGTGAGATGTTTCTGCCCAACACCACTCAGCAGTTCAGCCATATGGGGCATAGGGAATCTGGCGGGCCACTGCCCATGGGGCCAGGCCTGGTGGGGAGGGGAGGACAGGCCACTTTGCTGTCTGAGATCTGTAAAGCTAGGTCCCTAAGCCAGTCATTTTTTTTTAATCAGGGACCCTAAATGTAGCCCCTAAACTTGGCATCCCGGAGCTAGGACCAAGTCACCGTGGGGCCCCCACTCCCAGGCTTGTTGCTATGACACATGGTTCTACAAGTGCTGAGCGGCATTGTAGGGGCCGGATGCAAACGGCACGCAGCAGGGTCGAGCTGTGAGCCAGTTGGCCAGCTGACATTTCAGGGTCCAAAGAGCTTGTGTGTACTGGACAAGCTGTTTATTGTGGTCTTGGCACTGCCCGGCCCTTCAGACAGCAACAAATGCTCCCAAACTGGGAAAGGAGAGGAAATAAGGAATCAGCCGTAGCCAAAGAAGACCTGGAATCTCTTCCCTCACACCATTTGCTCCCTGCAGCTGACGTGCTGCTGGTGCCAACCATCGGAAGTGCCCCTCTGAGGGAACTGGAGGGGGCAAGCCCCACAAACCCCCATTCGTGAAGACCTAGATCACAGATCGTGTGCATGCTCACGTCGGTACCCTTCTGCCTGCCCAGCTCCCCGAGGCTGCTGCTGCTGAGGTCAGGCAGTCCGTATTTGGAGTAGGAAGGAGAAATCTTGATGCCACAAGGTCTAAACATGCAGAAGAACTGGTACCCCAAGTAAGTCTGCTGCAGGCTTTACACACACACACACACACACACACACACACACACACACACTACACCCATACCCTCAGGGAGATGGCCATCAACAGGCCATGATAAAAATGGTCCTTTCGAGTCCTGGCTTGGTCCTTTCAGATATCCTCAGGCTGGGGAAAATGTAGCAAGGACATGTGTGTTAGAGTGCAGGGTGGGGTGGGCAGGTGAGACAAAGAAGATCCCAAATGAAGGAAGCCAGGAAGCCAGAGTCCAGAGAAGTTGTGGGGAAGGTGGAACTTTCCAGAAGGATTTGGCCCCATTCATGCCCAGCAGCCAGTCTAGTCTGGCCTATGGCCTGAGGGGAAGCCTTACTTGGGAGGGACGGGATCAAAGCTAAAGGGTTGAACTCTGCCTCAGGCTCTTGACTTCCACCCAGGTTTGTGGTGGCCAGGGCTGGACAAACGAACTGATCTGAGCATCCTGGTCAGGGCCTCTGGTTTGTCAATGGTTTACCAAGTAGTCAGCCCTATCAGCCGAGCTATGCATGATAGACACCTTCTATACACACGCACGCACACACACTGCAATAGTAACGAACACCAGCAGTAAACATTCATTGAGTGCCTACTTTGCACCAAACATAGTTCAAAGCACTTCCTATACAGTATGACCATCATCTCAATTAACCCTCCCCAAACCCTATAGGGTCAATATTATTTGAATCATTCTCCATGTACAGAGGGGGAGTCTGAGGCTCAGGCAGGACAAAACAACTTACTCCAAGTCCCACCAGGTAGAGTGAGTGGGCTGCATAAGGATTCAAATCGAGCTCTGTCTGGCTCCAAAGCCCGTACTCATTACACTCCAGGGTCCTTGTGACTCAGCCTACCTGTCCGTTTGTACAAAAAGCCTTGGGGAAGGAAAGAAGAGAAGGGTCAGAGGGAAGATACAAGAGCTTGGCCTTGGGAAAAGAACCACAATGATGGGAGAGATGGTGGGTGATGGTGTGAAAGAGGGAGGCTAGGCGGCGGAATGTCCACCAGGCACCAGAGCTAAGATCATCTAAGTCTGCAGCCCCTCGGTGACCCCCACAGCCCCCCGCATGGTGCCTGTCACGACACTGGTACTCAGTAAAACTGCCGAAGCACAAATAAGCCCAAACATGGCAACCTTGGGAAATACCTATAGACTGGGCTGCTGCCTTCCATTTGGTAAGACCCAAGCTTTTTTTTTTTTTTTTTAAGATTTTATTTATTTATTTGAGAGAGAAAGAGAGCTTGAAAGGGGGAGGGGCAGAGGGAGGAGAAGCAGGCTCGCTGCTGAGCAGGGAGCCCAACGTGGGGCTCGATCCCGGGACCCTGGACCCTGGGATCATGACCTGAACCAAAGGCAGACGCTTCACCAACTGAGCCACCCAGGTGTCCCCAAGAAGCACGCTTTAAAGTGGCCTCCGCAGAGGCTGGGTCACCAGACATTACTTAAGCTCCCAGCATGTGGCGGGCATTGGGAATAAAGAGACGAAAGCAGTAGGGACCCTAGCCTTGAGGTGTGGCCAGGCTGGCGGGGGGGTGGGGGGTGGGGAGATGTTAGATTTGCCTCGAGCCACCTCGAGGGGTCAAGTGAGGTGAGGGGGCAGGCTGTGCACAGTCAGGGAACAGAGCTAAGCCCCTCTGGGGTTGGGGCTGTCACCTTCAGCTCCATCGTCAGAGCGAGGCAGCCCCCACTGGAACCATTCTTCATCGGGTTGCTTCTACAAAGGCAGCTCAGAGCAGTCTTTTTAGGACAGTGCCGGCCACTTTAACTGGCAAAGCAGAGAGCCTGAGTTGGGTGAGGGCTGGGAGAAGGGAGTGAAACCACAGGAGGTTACCCTCACCCTCGCTCTCCCTAGCATCTGCCAGTGGACCTCCCACCACCAGGAAGGGGAGAGCACCCTTTTTCGGAGCTCTCCCCCACCCGCACATCGTCTCCGCCCCTCCCTGGGAAGCCCAAGGCTTAGAGAAATGAATCCAAGCAATTAACTAATTAATGAATATGGATGGCAAAGTTGCTGAGGTTGCTGGAAAACACCCTGTTGCCGCCAACACACACAGCCCAGCCAGGCACCCGCCTCCCACCGTGGGCGAGGGGGAGGCTATAGAGGGACTACTTGACTGTGTCTCCCCTAGGCTCCAGCTGCAGCAGCCGTGCCCACCACCCAGCAGGCCCATGCCCAATGCCAGGAGACCCACTTCGGGGCAGCCCATCCCCTTGCAAGGACAGCCTCCCCCCTCTAGCTGGGGCTGCAATCTGCTCAGTTACTCAGCATCAAGGGTACTCTGTGGTCCAAGGATCTCCGTCTGCGGGCTCTCCCGACGCAAAGTGCAAGGCTGCAGGAGATGGATGGATGGAGATAGGAGAAAGGGAGAGAAAAGGAGAAGGAGAGACGACGGAGAGACACACACAGCTGGCAGGAGCCCATCTCCAGCTGTTGGGCGGGCTGTTTCCTTTGATAAAGCACTTGGCAGTACTCCCAGTTCTGTAGTTTCTGGCCTGCAAAAGCACACCCAGAGCACGAGCCTGCCTGTGGGAGGACTTCAGCCTTGCTTTGTTTTCTTTCTTTCCTTCTCTCTCTCTCTCTTTTCTTTTTTTTAAGATTTGCAAAATGCCCCTCCCCTTCCAAGGAACCTCACCCCTCCCCACACCCGGGCAAAGTGAAGTTGTACCAACAGGTGATGTGGGCTGGGCCACCGGCGTGTCTTCACAGAAATTCAGTGCCACGGAGCCACACTGGCGGGCCTGAGACGGGTGTGCAGTGAGGCCTAGGCGTGTGTGTGTGTGTGTGTCTGTGTGTGTCTGTGTGTGACGGAGAGACAGAAGGAGGGAGGGAGGGGGAGACTGTGTGTGTTTGTGTCTGAGAGGCTGTGCTTGTTTGTTGTGGCCGACACTGCCTTCTGTGTGGCACATCATCACTGGTCTCCCCGCCTAGGCTCGTTCCAGCTCCCTGATGTCTCCCCGGAAAGGACTGGGAAATAGGGGAAGTCCCAGGGTCACGTGATCACGCAGACCAACAAGCCCTCCCTCCGTTCCCTGGTCCTGTGGCTTCATGGAAGCCTGTCTCTTTCCTCCCTCGTGAAGTGAGGAGCCGGGCTTGAAGGCCTCCAGGATTCCCTGGAGGAAGCAGAGCGTGGAGTGTCACAGAGCCCCCTGCCAGGCTGTAAACGAGCCTAATGACAAAATGCCCCCACTCTGACCAGCTCCCACAGGGCGTCCACTGGGTTCCCGGTTTCCCAGATTCCCGAGGGGAACTTGATCTGGCCCAGGGGCCCGCACGGGCTCTTCACATCGTCCCCAGAAGTCCCCGCTCCTTGGGACCCCCAAGCACAGAGCTCACTCCCACACCCGGCCAGCCCCGCGGAGGCACGGGAGGCCGGGTCTCTGAGGCAACCTCTCGGGGCTCAGTCGCAAGGCTGCCACCCCCCAGGGAGGGGGCCCTGCCCAGCCCAGCCCAGCAGGAGCAACAGAACCTCCTCTGCAGCCCAAGGGGGAGGCGGCCGCCCCACTTGAAGCAGCTTAGGGTGACCGTGAGCCACTGGTCGCTGCCCCACTGTGCCTGTGGCCCAAACCAGAGTGGCCCTTGGCTCTTTGCAATGGGAGAAACGGAAACAAACACAGCCTGGGAGCTTTGGACCAGCTTCCAAACTCAAAGGTCCTCAAGTGTCCCTTGTCCCTCACCCCCCTCCATAAAAAGCATTTACCTCCTGAAGAAAGGGAGGACATTGAGACTCACAGGACAGCAGAGCCAGAAGGCACTTTAGGAATCATCTAGTCCAACCACTTCATCTTACATGGGGGAAACTGAGGCCCAGAGTGAGGCAGAGACTTCTGCTGGTTAGCCGAACAACTGGCATTGGAAGTCAGGGTGCTATCCCAAAGACTTCTGGGTCCTGGCCATGGTTGAAAGAAGATATACCAACCTGAGGCCCAAACAGGTATTTTGGGACCCAGACGTTATAGACCCAACTCTAAGTGGACAGTGTAGCCCGATGAGCTGAGGGTGGCCATGAGGGTGGTGTGGGACTCTGAGCACTCTAGGTCCCTTTCACCTGCCTAGAGTCATGACCGTTGACACTGCTGGGCCAGATGGGCATCATACTGGGGCTCAGTGTCAAGCCTGAGTTGAGTTGGGAACCCCTGCTCTTCCTTGCCTTCACCCTTTCTAGAATATATCTTTTAAAGATTTTATTTATTAGTCAGAGAGAGAGAGAGAGAGCAAGCACAAAGAGAGGGAGTGGCAGGCAGAGGGAGAAGCAGGCTCCCCTCAGAGCAAGGAGCCTGATGTGGGACTCGATCTGCGGGACCCTAGGATCATGACCTGAGCCAAAGGCAGACACCTAACCAACTGAGCCACCCAGGCATCCCTACCCTTTCTAGAATATATTTTTTTAAGACTTTATTTATTTATTTGACAGAGAGAGACACAGCGAGAGAGGAAACACAAGCAGGGGGAGTGGGAGAGGGAGAAGCAGGCTTCCTGTGGAGCAGGGGGCCGATGCGGGGCTCGATCCCAGAATCCTGGGATCATGACCTGAGCCGAAGGCAGACGCTTAACGACTGAGCTACCCAGGTGCCCCTAGAATATTTTTTATACTGAGGTTTCAAGGTCTGTAATGGGATAGAAGCCCAGCCCTAAGTTTTCCACTGGTAGTGGTGGGTGGGAACCCAGATATACAGCCTTTACCACTCCTTGGGGATGCAAAGCCCATCTGCTCCTTCCTAGCCCAGAAGTGGGTGGGTGGGAGTGCCTACCAACTTTAAGAAAGCGATAAATCATGGATATCCTCCTCAACTTTGAGCAAGCTCTGGGGCCAGACTGTAGGCAAATGTCAAAGTCCACAAGGCTGACCCTGGCATGCTCAGGCCAAAATGAATTCGATTGGGTCTGTGCTCAAGCCATGGGCTGGGGCCGAAGCTGAGTTGGCCCTACCCTCTCCGACACGGCCAGCCCTGCAATACTAGAAGCTGCTAACCCTTTACTATGGCCAGTGTGGAAATAGCACATGCTGTTTTCTGAGACAGGGTGACCTGGATATCTGGGAGCAATTCCATTAAAACAAAGAGCTCAGCACGGAAGACAATCATGCCCACTACTTTCAGTACTTGAACACACACTTTGGAAGCTACTCTGACCACTTCCACTGTCCTTGTTCTTGCTGAGGGCCGTGGTGTACAAGCAACAGAACAAGGTCCTTCTTGACTTTCCGCTCATGAGGTTCTGCTCCAAGATTCCAGAAGGTTGCAGCCGCCACTTCATTCCACCTATCACTGTATAGAGCCCATCGTTTTATAAGACATTTTGGTATGTGTTCTTTTGCATCTGTGGACATGTATCTTTATGATGGTTCTTGAGTTATTTCTCTGCACATATTCCACCCCCCGCCAACTTGACCCAAAGCTCCTGAAGGGCGAGAAGCAGGTCTTGGGTGATTTTTTTCTCCCTTCCTCCCTCCCCCCATGGCATTCGGGACAGTGGTGTGGCCAAGAGGATTCTCTCAATAGTGCTTGTTCAACTCAGTAGCAACAATTGAGGAGGCCAGTATAATTTCTGAATTCATCTGTATTCAGCAATGATGGAAATCTGCAGCTGGATGTATCCGTTGCTGCAAAGAAAGAGCTATTCTTGAAGGGAGGGCCACCCAAAGCCAACACGTCAGTTGATTTAACCACCCCCTCCCCGTGCCATCTTCATGAAATAACAAATAAGCAGTTGGGAGAAGGGTAGGGTGCCTTGCCCCAAGTGGCCATTAAGCCCAGAAGCTGGACATTCTATTTCCCAGCATCCCCTACTCTGTTTCATCCATCTCTTTGGCAACAGGGTGTTAGGCTGCTTTCTAGGTTCGTCTTCAGAAGTGGCAGTCTCCCCGAATCTAGCCGCATGACTACACCGGATCTAGAGTGAGTTATTGATAGAAGATTATTGAAATTAGAGAACATGTTTGTTCATTTATGGGTATTCACATACACCTTGTTTATGGGTTTACCTAGGAGAAGATATAAGGGGACTGGTTTTTGATGGTGGGGACACATCTATGGATGGGAACCCAGCGTATTTATGAATACTTTCCCTAAAATACTCATTCCAATCAGAACTGTCTCTGGATTTTCCTTCCCTCTTATTTCATAAGTGGCCTCCTAGGCTAAGTAGCTAGAAATCTCTCATTTCTAACAGGAAGAATACAAAAGTTGTCCAGAGACCTATGTTACAGCTAAGACTGAGAATTTAGCTAATATCTCTAAAGAATGAACTACTTACTATTAACCAAGTCATTAATTAGGGTCATGTTTGCACTTCAATTGTCAGCTCCAAACATCTGTTTGTTTAAACCGAGGTCACTTTAGTTTATTACAGTTATAGCCACTGGTGAGATAATCTGCTTAGATTTCACAAGTATGTGTGAATTGCCTACCTCAGCCCTTATTTTCACAGAATAAGAGTTCTCTTGAAGGCACAGGGTCAGACTAAAGATAATAAATGATTTTCCTTCTCAACAGAACTAAAAACAAGGCTTTAATTAATTCATCAAATTCTAGGATTGGATATCTATATTACATTTCTTAATGATGTTAATCTGTCCAAGGGTGACCCACAGGATTCCCATTGATCCAAGAACAATCTTTAGGCAGACATTTCATTGGCTCAGAGATTGTTTCCCAGTCATTAAACCCTGCCCTTCTCAACCGTAGAGTCACCCCCACTTTGTTGGTAGAAACTGCAGGCGGCCAGAGAAAGGGGACAGGGGTGGGGGGTGGGGGCTGGGCAGTGCTAGAGATCATGAAGCAAGGAGGTGGAGGACTTCACGGTAGAAAATATCTCCCTAAGGAGGAGGAAGCAGAGGCAGAGAATTTAAGGAGGTCTGGGGTAAAGAATAGGGACTAGAGGCCGAGATGGTTCTCCCAGGCAAGCCTAAGACTTGAGGGTAGTCCAGACATACACACCCTCACAAACCCTCACCAGACAGACACACACACACCTCTTTCACATACACTTCCTCACCATGACTCTCAAGTTCCATATACAGGAATAGACTCAGATGGAGTTACACACATACGTCACACACACAAGAACACCAGCTCTCCCAGATGCTATCCTTCCAGCTGTCCCTTCACAAACACAGGTATCCCTCTCCCCCCCACCCACATAAATATATTTATCACCTACTTTTTTCATACCTTTTTTGCATACATTTGAAATCTGTTTTTTATGCATATCTACATTACTACCCAAATCCCCTCCACACACTCAAGTCCTAACACATGTGCACAGATACACACACACACACACACATGTCCTCCTTCCTAACAAAGGCAAAAGGAGTCCATGCTCAGTAAAACCTAGTGCTTTCTTCCTTGGTAGAGGAGATCTGAAGGAGTGCCTGGATAGCTAGGTGAATTTGAGAAGTACTTATTCTAATGGCTCTTAGTATGGTGGAAAAGTCCATCAAGGACATTTGAAATCCCTCACAGAGTTCACTCCCTTGGCCTATAAACAAGACACCAGCGGTAACCTTTAGCGACTGCCAAAAGCTTCTAAGACTCTCTTAGTCCTGCTATGCTAGCTGACCTTTGCAAGGAATCATGGGTATTATAAACTAGGGACATTCAGTATAAGATATAAAACAAAACAAAACAAAAACAAAATCTTTCCCTGACATTTAAGAACAATACTAAAGTGTCTGCACAAATTCACCTGGCAGGTCTGGCCTGCGGCAAGATGGCAAAGAAGGAAAAATTCATTCTAAAGCCCACCTTCCCTGGGTCTTCATCTTGTCCCCTGCCAGGCTTAATCTTCTCTGGCCAAAGAAGACTAGAACTTGGAAAAGACTTTTGGATTTGACTAGAAGGAGGTCATGGGCAAACTGAGAGGGAATCTATTAGATCTAAGATCCAAGCGCTAGGCACCGTGACCTACGTAGGGCCTTCTGCATCGGAAATCTAGGGTCCAGTGAGTTTTTATCCAAGTCCTGCCAGCCCGCCCATTAGAAAGTTCCAATGTGGCTCAGCTAAAAAGCAATCAGATCTGTTATTGACACTGTTTCATTCTGAATAGCATGGAGGACTAAAGGCTTTCTTTACTTAGTTCATTAGTTAGCTAACAAGCATTTTCCAAGCACCTACTGTGCATGGAGCACTGTCCCAGACACTCAGCTCTTGCTGTCTCTGCTCCTGCTATTGAATTTCTGAATACAGGCTGTTGCCAGACATCCAATTTTCTGAGTGCTTGCTCTGACAGGGAACAATGACTAATGAACCAAACATCAGGGAGGGCCCTCTGATCTCCAGCACAGAACATGCCCATAAAGGCAGAGTCTAATTTGTTCAGCAAGCAGCTGCCAATTCTTTTGGGATCTTAATTACCTGGACCAGTTTATATGGGTGAATCCCCTTGGGAGAGAAACCCTAAACCCTGTCTTTCTCACACCCTATCATACCCCAGGCCCCATAAATGGCTTTCACCCCCAGTCATTGCACATGGGTACAAAGTCTGGGCCACAGAAGTTCACCAGACAGGCATTCAGGCACCGCACACAGTCTTCCTTCACATCTCTATACGCATTTCCCTACACACACACACATACACACGCGCACACAGCGGCAGCAGTGGGGTATAGTAGAAAGCGCTCTGAACCACGAGTCAGGAGATCTTGGTGTCAACCAGCTCTGCCTCCTCTTTTCTGTGTGACCTTGGGCAACACTGTCTCTGGGCTTCTGCTTCCTTGCTTATCAAATGAGGGTGGGACTAGATCGCTATGGCCTTTCTAGCCCTGGGACTTGACATTCTGCTTCCTGAGCCTCAGAGGAGCTGTGTGGTCAGGTCAGGTTTGTAGGGGCAGCAGCTGGCTCAGGGGCCTGAACAGTCACCATCATGGAGAAAGGGAAATCTCTCTGCTTCCTTGGGTCAGCCCTGCCCAAAGGTCCATACTACTTCCCAAACAGTTCACAAACCAGGCTGGTGGATTGGAGGCAAATGTGGGCTCTGCTGTTCGCTTCTATCTCATCTCCCTCCCCCGTCATGCCTTGTATAACCATTGTTCCAACTCTTGTTCATTTTAACCAGCCCTTTCGCTCATGGCGCTAGTTCCCTCTAGCAAGCTCTTCAGAGACGCCAATGATTAAATGGTCTCGTGAGTCTCCCAAGTCCGTAAAATGTAAATAACAGCCCCTGCCCTGGTGGCCTTCGCGGGCTTTCCAAAGGATCAAATAAGATAAAGTCTGTGAAAGCGCTTTGGAAATTGTCAAGTGTTATGCAAATGCGAAGGATTATTATTAACGATGGGTGGGGAGGCAGCCATGGATTCAATGAGCAGCGTGCCAACTTGCCTGCTCTCCTCACCATCTTAGCTGGGTGAAGGCGCCGACACTGCCAGCCAGCCTGTGGCCAGCCAACACATCAGTAAGGGATGGCGTTTTGCTTGGCGTTACCCCCCATTTTCCCCTAGCAGAGCTCAGGACCAGAGGAAAGAGGACAAGGAAGGAGTAGGTTAATTTGGGCATGGAGAAGAGAAAGGCTTAGAGTGCCTCAAAATTAAAAAAATTTTTAAAGTAGACCCTTTCTTTCAAACAGAGTCTCAAGGGAAGACCTAATTTATGTAACAAAACAAACAAACAAAAAAAATAGAGCTGCCATCGTAGTTGAATAGTTGAGGTTGGGGTGAAGGGCAAGGAGCCTCACTGGCTGGGCCCTCTGCTGGCCCTTAAGATCACTCTGATGGATCCCTAGGGCTCCAAAGGAACACACTGGAAAACTGAAAGTATAGAGCAGGAGCTCATGCCCAGTGCTCTGAGCATCCAGAGGACAGCCACTAGGTAGGGATAGGGGTATAGGGCACAGAGAGCACTAGGTAGAGATAGGGGTATAGGGCACAGAGAAGGGGAGGGGTTAGAGAATGCTGCAGAAAGGTAGACAGAGTTGGGTGCAACACTTTTTGTCTACTCAGCAGCCTTGTCCGGGGGCCCCAGGCCTGTGTTCTCGGGTTACCCTAGAATGGGGCTGTAGCTTTGGCTATAAGTGCAGACGGCCTATAAAAAATGTGGATCTTGGGGCGCCTGGGTGGCTCAGTTGGTTAAGAGACTGCCTTCGGCTCAGATCATGATCCTGGAGTCCCGGGTTTGAGTCCCACATCGGGCTCCCTGCTCAGCAGGGAGTCTGCTTCTCCCTCTGACCCTCTTCCCTCTCATGCTCTCTGTCTCTCATTCTCTCTCTTGCAAATAAATAAAATCTTAAAAAAAAAAAAATGCGATCTAGAAATGGGTAAAACAAAGGCCCAGGAGAAATGAATGTGAAGAGTGCTCCTGCTCTCCCATTTAGCTTTGAGGTGGAAGGAGCTACTCCCCAGGGTGAGTCCACTGAAGTGGCTCCTTCTAACCTGTGGCCCCACCATGAACGAGCAACCCTGGAATGGGGAGGAGGAAAAGGCCAGAAGGAACTGGTCAGGCATCTTGAGGTAGGGTCAGTGGCCAGCCAGGCAGACAGAAACCTGCCACCAGCCCAGGAGCTGAGCAGAGGAGGAGTGTGGGAAGTGCTGGCGAGGACAACTCAGGACCCAGCAATCCAGGCAGGGGGTCTTGGGCCTGGTCAGGACCGGCGCCCAGAAGCAGTGTCACAGAACGAGGAGAGAGAACTGGGCAGTCGGGGGGGCGGGTGGGAAAATGGAGAACAGTTCCCTCCTGGAGCACTTGCTCCATTTTCCCACCCTCCCCACCCAAACAGGCTCAGCAACAGGGCACAGCTGACTGACTAGGCAGAAACCGATCAGATACTGCAGGTACAAGCTGAAGGATCCAGGCCAGATAGGGGTATGTGTGCCCAGGACTTCCACACAGGCAGAACATGGGTGGTTGCTGACTCGGAGGCAGATGGAACAGTGTCAGGGATTTCATTAAAGTCCCTGCAATGGGGAGGATATAATAATAATTTAAAAAATCACCTTAGAGTAAATGATGCTGGCATCCTAGAAACATCCGGTGCTGGTATTTCTATATTATTCAGGCCCTTTCCAAAGAGCCCAGCATCTTTTCTGTAGGAGATTCTTATTCCACATGTGTCTTCCCCTGATTCCTTTTCCACATGTGGTGGCCTAGAGCTCCTTCTCAAATTACCCTGAGGTAGCTGCTGCAGAGACACGTTTGTTGTGCCAGGGCTGAGCAGGAAATGGGTAACCCAGAGCAGAGGATTAGCAGCAAAAGCTATTTGTGCTTGAAGGAAACGAGAACATGTGGAATTCCGGTGTGCTTGGGCGGAGGGGAAGAGGTCGTTACATTGGTCCAGACAGTCTTTGTCCCTGCTCCTCTGGAAGGGAGCAGTGGGACCATCTCGGAAAATGTGTTGGATGAGAGAATCACTTGGCGAGGGGTTACTTCCCCTGCATAAGCCTGTGTGAGCACAGACACGGGGAAGGAGGTGGAGAGGGGGGCTCCTAAGGGCCCTGGAGAGGAACAGAACGCAAGGAGGAAAGAAGAGCAAACAAGCCCAAAATAGCTTAGCAACAGACCCCTCTGAAGGACTGTAACCCTTGTTCCGTAAGTGGTTAGAGCTCCTCCCTTCAAGCGAGAATGGTTTTGCTATTACAAGTAATTGCCTCACTCCTGCTTTCTCAGATATTTAAAAAGTCAACTGAGTCAGGTACACATACGGGGTTTTTCCAGTTTCTTCCCTGCATCTTTCAAAAGCTCGTGCCTGGCTGGGTGGGGGGAGGGCACAGAGGCCTAATAGGCCCAATTCAACCCCCCCACTCCTGATCTTCAGGCTAAGCTGGAGCCTTCGCCCTGATACCCAGCCCCTTGTGTCTGGGCTTCTCTTGGGGGTGGGGTGGGGACACAGCCAGAACTCTCCCAGTTACCTCTGTGAAAGGCAGCCGCGTCCCCAGGGACAGCCTGACGCATGGGTGGAGAGGGTGGCTGCCTGCTTAGTATGATTTGAGGGGTTAAAGGTCAGAACAATCTTGCCCAGAAAGGTCAGCTCCACCAGCCCACAGCTGAACCTGCAGTTCTCACTGCTTGCTCCTTTGGAAGGTCCCGGTTTAAACAGAATTGTGACTTAGGAGGGGAAAGCACATTCAGCGACCGCCAGCTGTTTATACCTTAGCTGGAGCCACTGTATCCCGTTAGCGGTAGCAGAAAGCAGGTCTCCGCCAGGGGGATGGATGGCTCAGAGGTCAGGAAGTCAGGAAAGTTCTGGAAGATGGAGTTGAGAGCCCTGAGCAGCTGAGGGTAGTTGGAGGGAGCTTGTGCTAGAAGGGAGACTGGGGAAGAAAAGAGAGTGTCAAAGACAAATCCTACCCAGTTCACCATTTTCCCAATAGATGGGCCTGCTTCCTCTACCCCGGCTGAAAATGTTTCAGGTTTTGGCAGCGAGGTTTACAACAAGGGAGACACCATCTCCTCTCCAGAAAGAGGCATTTCCCCAGAATTCATTCTCATCTCTGCCCACTTAATGCAGGGACCAGGTGCTGGTGAGGTCTGGAGCCGGGGTGCCATTCACCTTCCCTACTGGGCTTCAGGCCTGGCATGAGCCACCCCTTGCTTCCTGAGGAGCATGAAAACAGTCACTGGTTCTTGGTCATGGCGGGGTGTGTGTGTGTGGGGGGGGGATACGTGATCCCTTGGCCAAGCCCCTGCCCTCAGGGACAAAGTATAAGGAGGGAATGCACGAAGCCTTGCACCTGGAGGCCTGGAGTCTGTCTCCACTAGTGCCGGGCACAGACCTGAGTGGGGTGGGTGCTCCCAAAGACAGCTGGGCTGGAATTTGCTGGGGTCCCCTTGCATTGCAGAGGTTAGAAGCCATCTGGACAACTAGAGCCCTCAAGATGGAGCACCGCTACCCAGCTTAGATTCCCCAGAGACACCATGGAAGCCTAATGAGGTTGCCAAGGGAGCGGGTCTGGCAGCCTCGCATCAGGGGACGGGACGTGGAGCAAAGACGCAGTCCCGGGCTCAACAGAGGGCCCAGAGCCAAGATATGCAGGGCAGGCAAAAATGCAAAAATCAATTCGCAAAGACAGCAAGAATTAAGTCTAGCTCTAGCCCTACGCAGTGAGTCCCTCCCCCCGCCCCGCCCCCTCCCCTCCACCTCACCCTGGGCCTCTGTGGGCTGCAGGGACTGGAGGAACCCCATCCACCCCATTGCCACAGGGCCAGCCACGGCCACATGGCGGCAGCTGCACACTGCTGTGGCTGGTTCAAGGGTCTTGGCTTGTCACTGCCACGCAAAAAGCAGCACCAGCTTCTGCTCACTGTCCTTCACCTCCAGCTCAGCCTCTGGCAGGGCGCACCTGGCCAGCTCTGCTCTGTTTTCTTAAGTGTGGGCTGAGCCAGAGAGTAGCAAGGGAGGGGGGATGGACTCGAGCGAGGGAGGAAGGGCCAGGATGCTGGCCTCCTGAGGCGGCAGAGATTCCGAATGATTCCACTATAGACCAGGAAAGGTAGAGCGCTGCCTCTTCCAATTCTAGCACTTCTGGGAGTCATTTCTCAGTTCACACTTCCCTCCTGTGACAGATACATAAATCCTTTGCTGAAGAGGCTGCCGTGCCCCTTCCTGTCTCAGACGTGATTTTCTTCAGATGAATTGCACCACCTCCTTCAGACTTGCATGGGTCAGACGACCAGACCCGGCACAGTGATACAGCCATCGGGCCATGGTGAAGAGGGAGAAGGAGGCTATGATTTCCTGTCAGCAACGTGGCCCTGTATCTCCCCAGGTCAAGCCAGGCTCCAGTGGACAGGCCTCTTAGAACTTCCTGGACAAATCCATGGCATAAACGACCATACAACATATTCCAAAGACACACAGGAAAGACTTCTGTCTGACAGGAAGTTAACTACCAAGTATTTCTGGGTGCCTTCTCCCACTTTGCGAAATGTCCATGGCAATACCTGGTCTCGGCTTAGCTTCCCCCTACACCCACTTTCTCCTCCTAGTTTCTGTAGACTCCAGGGATGCAAACTCATTTTCATAGCAGCCCAAATAATGAGGAAGGCAGAACTACTGAAAAAAAAAAAAAAAATTAGACCCACAGCGTAATTTCAAAGCGAGCGATACGTGATTTTTTTGTCAGATACCTTTTATTTTGGGTTATCCATTGCCACGTCTGATGTTAATTACCCAGCCACGTTAAATTTAACTATGATTGTCTTTGGAATCCATGTATGAGTGGATAACTTATTTTCACAAGAACCTTCTTTATTTGTGCTCAACTTAGACTGGTGTCGAACTGACCCCACATGCCTGAGTACGTAGAGACTCGCTAGAAGGCGGGGGGAAAAGGGGGAGACAATGTGAGAGTCAGTGACTGCCATGGATATTCCACAAAGTGGATAATGAATATAGGAATAATCAAAATGTGACTCTACCCAGATAAAAAGAATGGGGCTATGTGGGTAGAGCGGTTAAATGTGGAGGCTGCAATGAATCGTTAGCACACAATTTAGTAGCATTAAGGAACAAGCATGATCCTGGATGCTCTAAATAGGAAAGAAACACGCAGGGACTATGAGGTCATCTTCCTTTCTACTCCATGGCCATGGGCCACTAATGAAACTCTACACTGCTCCCGTCTCCTGTCCGACAGCTAGCTCAGGGGGTTAGGGCAGGCGGTTGGGCCCTCCAAGGTTCAGTTACTTTTGCTCCTTTCCTACCTTACCATCTTCCAAATGTGTGTCAGTGGTCAGAGGAGAGATGGCGGGGGTTGGCTAAAGGCAAAGGTGTGCCTCTTACATTCTCAGCTGTTACACAGGACAGAATGAAATCTCGGGTGGAGAATTTGGACAGTGTCTAGAGGATGGGGAAATACAAACTGGTTCAAAGTGTTTTTTAAAAAATAGATACAGCTAATCTGGCAATGGGGAAATACAAACTGGTTCAAAGTGTTTTTTAAAAAATAGATACAGCTAATCTGGCAAAGGGGGCTGAAAAGGGACGGAATAACTACCATTTAAGCACATGAAGTGCTGTATAAGAAAGCTGGAGGACAGAATTTAAGAGGAATGGTCTCGGAGAGCAAAGGCTGTGAAACATTGGAATGTACCACCAAAGGATATTGTGGTATTCCCTTTCTTCGAGGTGTTTGCTGCTCAACTGTCTCAGCCTGGGCCTTTTGCTAAAGACGGTTCCAGGGACCAAACAACACAGGAAAGAGATGCAAGGTTCTGAGGTGCAACCCAGCTGGAAGGTGGGAGACCAGGCCCATAACTTCATCACTTTTCTGCTTCCTTCCCGGGGTTCATCCCCATAATCTGCAAGGTGAGCCCTGGGAGGAAGCAGGGCTAACAATCACATTCCCTATCTCAGGGCAAGTGAAGGAGGAAGTGGACCAAACTTATTTACATGGATAGAGCTCATCACAGACTCCCAGCAGAAATGGGAACCCTGTTCTCCAGTTTGATTTTCTATGAATTTCCCACCAAATCTTGTCCAAATCTGTCCGGAAATCGGCTCCAGTCCATGTAAATTGCCACCGCCACATACTTCCTGTCCTACTGTGGCTTTGTGCGTTCAGAGAAAGATCGTAACCTCTTTGACCTGCTTCCTGGAAATACCTCCTTACATCTGAGTTGAAATTGCCAACGAACAATGCTGAGAAGAAATCAGTGGAAGCTGGTGAGGACAGCCCCACTAACTTTCCTGAAGCTTTCCACCCCCTCCCCCCGTATGTTCTGGAGTGTGGTAGAGACAGTGCCCCGGAGCAAGGGAAAGGCCTGCCGGTAATCTGGAGTGTTGAGTGTCATGGGGCAGCGCAGGACACCAGGGATATAAAAATAGCAGGGTGTTCTTACACTTGGACTAGGGCTGTCAGAGGAGGCCTTCAAGCTAGGTGTACATGGACGAGATGATCTCAAACCCTACTGGATGGCCCCTACTATCCTCTGGCTCCTCTTGCCCACCTCTGCTAACACTGTGTGGTAGAGGGGCCCCAAATGCAGTGATCTGCTTACCACTGTCAAGATATTAGCCACATCTGAGTACCACCAGTATTGTCCTTAGGGGCGCCTGGGTGGTGCAGTCGGGTCAGCAACCGACTCTTGGTTTTGTCTCAGGTCATGACCTCGGGGTTGTGAGATCGAGCCCCGCCTTGGGTTCTGCACTCAACATGGAGTCCGCTTGGGACTCTCTCTTTCCCTCTGCCTCTCCCTACTGCTCTCTCGCTCTTTCTCTCTCTCAAATAAATAAATCTTAAAACAACAACAACAACAAAATAACTTAAAGCAGATTCACTTCTTAAAAATGCCCCCGCCTTAGGAATATTTGTGAAATCGCAGGGTGTACCCGTTAGACACATTCTCCCCCCTACTACCTGTCAAATAAACAAATAGCCATAAAAATAGAAAAACAAAGTTAGTCCACATAGCACCTAAAATCATCTTGCATACCACCAGCATATGTTTACCACGCTCGGGGGAACAGTACTCTCTGTATAGTGCACGCAGATGGTCCCCACCACCAACAAGCAAGGCTTTATATCCTCCTCCAATGTAAAGCCAGCAGGGCTTGAGAATGCCCGCCTGGCCCGGAATACCGTTCCTGAGCCCGCCTCCCTCGTGCCTTCCTCTCAGGGCGAGGGCCTGGCCCTTCTTATTTGTCTCCTTTCAGGTGCCAGCACCAGCCAAGGCTGGAGTTTGCACCAGAACACAGGGCCCTTATTCTCAGTCAAGTGTTCCTTCCCTCCGGCTATTTCCCCTGCTGAGAATTCCACACTAGACCTCACTTAGCTCGGACAGTGCCCTCTCTGGAGTGGACTTCTTCAGCCTTGGCCCCAGGGGCTGCATCGGCTGGAGTGCCCCAAGCCCACATCAGTAGCCTGCCTATCAGGCCAGGCGCTCACACAGGCCTCGGCGACCTCCGGCTGGGGCTGGCCGCCCGGGGAGCACATGGTGCCCCTAGCTGGGAACACCGTCGTCACTGGGAAGCCAGCGACCCGCCCTCTCCCGAGCCTGCTCCTCGGGTGGTCGGCGGGAGACAAAGCAGGCCCGCAGCAGGAACATGAGAGAAGGGGCCCAAGCATTCTGCCGGCCAGAAAGATGTGTGCTGATGTTAGCTCAACCTGAGGACTTTCTAACAATCAGGGCTGAGAGGCCTTCAAGCCCAGGCAGGGTGTTCAACCCCCACTCCCCCAGCCTCCCACCCCGGGATGCTTTACAAGAGATTCCTGTTTCGGCCAGGGAGTGCTCAGGTCTTTCAGTGACTTACAACTTTTGTTGTTCTTGTTAAACAGATAAAACAGATAATCATCCCCCATCCCTCACCACCCCCACCCCCAATCTAACCTGGCCACTCAGGGTCTCTGGATACAAAGTCCTTAGAACAGCAGAACTGCCCCAGGCTGGAAGCTCCGCCCCCTGGGCTGGGGAGGGGCGGGGGGGGGGCACCCAGAGCCTCCTAACTTCCACCACCCAAGCGGGATGCCTTCTCAAGATGTCTTCTAATTCAGGGGAACCCAGCTTGAAAACCCTGTGGTGAGGAAAAGCAAGCCAGGTGAGGACCCAGACCCTACAGCTTTAAAGGACATGCATAAGATTCTTCTTTGTGACCTTGTCTGTTTGGAGGTGTTAACCTCTATTTGGTCAGGCATGGCACAATCTACCTCCCCTCTTTCTTTTTGTCCTCTGAACTCTCTCCTCTTCCCCTTCCCTCCCTCAAATTCACCTTCTACCTGGTCTCTCCTCCCTTCCCCTCAACTCTCTCTTCCCTTTCTTCCTTCTCCCCCTGGGGCAGCCCCTAAGGCACCAAGGAAGACACAGGGCTCCATATAGTGCAGCACTGTCTCCTGCAGGAATTCCAAGATCCCTTCCAACCTTAGGAATCTAAGATTGATTAACTGAGTGGCAAGAAATGATTGTTGAAGGTACTGAACCACGAAGAATGAGGACTAGTCGCAAGGGAGCAGAGCGTGCGGTGGCGTGGATGGGGGCGCTAGGGCAGTGAGCAGGTGTCTGGACAGGTGTTGGGGGGGTGTTCCTCTTCTACTCACTCTCCCTACTGCAGCTTCCCCGGCAGTGGAGGTGCTGATGGGGACACAGTTGGTAGAGGATATTGGAGATGACCTGCTATCCAGGGAGCCCTGCGCTCTCATGCCTGGCCCCACAAGGAGCTCTCTGGTTAGTGAAATGTCACCTACCATGACTTACAGACTCTCACCATATAACCCAGGGAGGGGCAAGCGACTCTGAAGGAATCTGAATGCAGTGCAATGTACCAAACACCAACACTCACCAAGCAGATTGGTTTCTGGTAGCTCATCTGTGCATTAGTGGGGGGGGGGGAGAATAGCTGCATATAGTGAATGTCAAATTCTCAAAGGGCCCTGTAGCAGTGGGTCTGGTGAAAGTGGGGGATTTACCAAGAAAGCAGGTTTCTAAGACAAGGGGTCAGTCTAGTCTCTCTTAGGCACTCTTAGATCTGGATGTAAACACCCAAGACCAGAAAATACTCCTAATTCAATTGAGAGTTTCCACAAAGACACATATGAAGAACACAAGAAACACGTTCTGGGTTGAGTACCTGAGTTTTGGGGCTTACAGGGCCACTGGGAGACATTTAGTGGAGAGGCTCATTAGCAACTTCGCATTGACTACACCCCCAAACATCCTAGTTCTCCTTAACTAGCTCATTCCAAGCCCATCATCCTTTGAGTTTTGAAAATCAACCCCAATGTTCTATTCAATCTGGACCCCCTCTTGCGGTCACGACTCTTTACACATTTACCACCTTTTCCTTCCCTTTTCTTGTTCATGTGAACTCCTTCTCCCCGACCCCAGCATTCTAACATTCAGGAGTCCAATGACTTATCCAAAGTGTCTGTGCATCCCATCCATGCACATCAGGATTTACAAGGCATTTTCCTGAATATCTGAGTTGGAAGAGACTCTAGACACCGGCTTGGCTCTCCCCTCCCCCGTTTCGTTAGTAGGGAAAGCAGCCCACAGAAGGGCAGGGAGTTACTTACTCAAGCTCAAGCATCAGATTGGTGGCAAAGTCGGGACTGGAACCCAGATCTTCTGGATCTAAATCTGACCCACTTTCCACCACCTCGAGCTGTAGCTCCTCCAGGAACTGTGCCTCCTCCACGAGTTCAGGGTCCTCCCCAAGCTGAGGCTCCTCCACGAGCTGGGGCTCTTCTAGCCTTTCCCCTTTCATCTCACCACTGCCCAGGAAAGCCTTGATTGCCTGGCTGGGGTTAGTTCCTCTCCCCTCCCGCTCTGCCCCCCCCCCCCCCCCCCCGCGCCTCCTTCCCTTCCTTCCTCCCTCTCTCCCTTTCCTTCCGTATCTCTCTCAATTGCTCTTTCTGTAGCTGCTGGGCTAGGGCAGGAGCAACTGGAAACTCTTTCTCAGGCTCAAAAGAAAAGTGCTCAGGGAGTCTCAGGGCCAGCCTGGGCTGGCTGGGCTGTGGAGGCAGGAGGAAGTTCCCAGCCCTGAGTGCCTTGGGGGCTCCTAGGCTCTGAGGGAAGGCTGGAGCTCCTGGGGCGAGCGCTGCCCTCCGGATCTTCTGCAGAGGCCGGGCCAGCTTCCTAAACTAACTCCCAGACTGAAGGGGAGGGCCGGATCCTCCGGGGGAGCCCAGACGGCGGCTCTGCCAGCCAGCCCCTGTGGTTGGAACTTTCAAAAAGACCAATGTTTCAGCAACTGATTTCTTTTCCAACCCGAACAGCAGGCCTTTCTGTCCCTCTTGCATGACTGTGGCTGTGGCATGCAGCCCCAGCCTGAGCAGAAGCAGGATTCCAGGGCTGGGGTTCCATAACACCCAAACCACTGGTCAATTCTGTTAAATAAAATCAAATAAAAAAACACCGTTTTTGGCATCAGGTGGACCCAAAGCTGGTCTCCTGGCATGGAGTTATTGTGTACCTACTGGGATGGGATGTGCACAGCTGTCTAGAGACGAAAAGTCGGAAGACCATTGGGTCAGAGAATCAGGAGACATGGTTTCTCTTTTCAGCTGGTCACTAATTGGCTGTTTGTTTTGGGGCAGGTAGGCAGCCTCTTCTGGGCCTTAGTTTCCTCATCTGTAATGGGAGGGGATCGGACCAAAGGGCTGCGAAAGCCCTGCTCCTTCTGAGCCTCCGGGTCTCTGTCTAAGATGTGTGTGGAAGCAGAAGGTGCTGGCCCCCGACTCTGGGGAGGCGGAGACTCGGGGTGTTGAAGAGGCAGTCCCCAGCTTTACTGCCCTCTGAAATCCTTGTTCATTTGTTAGCAATGCCCATAGAGTGCCCTCATCCTTCCGTAGGTTTTGATTTCTGGTACAAATTTCAAACCTCCCGGCAGCTTGCCCTGCCCACTCACACCCCACTCTCTCCAAAGGAGGAAAGCCAAAAGCCTTCTCAGTCATTTATATCTGAGTGTGAATGAAGAAGGTTTAGAAAGCAAGCCTTGACCAGGAGACAGCCTGCCAGACTGGGTTGCAGGTGTTAGCCAGCTCTGGGCAGGAGAGGGTGTGGGACTGATGGAGCAAGGGGAGGGGTCCGTGAGGGGACTGGTGAGAGAAGAAGGCAAGGCAAGGCAGAGAAGGTGTTGTTCTGGTTCTGTATAAGACTGGCCTAAGGTACTGAAGGCTGGCTTCCCTCTACTGAAGGCTTCCTGGGAGCATCCTCTCACTTAACCTTTCCAGTCGCCCTATTCTTTAGATGAGGAAACTAAGGTCCGGGGAAGTCACTTGTCAAGGTCACAGAGTCTGTCAATGGTAGTTTATCAGATGTGAAGCCCCTGTGCTTCATGAGCACACATGAAGACATACAATGTCTTTCTCTGCTTCTTGGTCGCCCCTCCAGGGTCTTCCGCGGGGGTGGGGGGGGGTGGAGCCCATCCCAGCTCCCTACAGAGGCCAGCACCTCCCACTCCTCTGGTAGAGGGACAGGGAAAAACAGAGGAGGACCCTGCTTCTCTAGGATCCTGGCTCCCCGAGACTCAATGGCCCTGGGCACACCTCACAGAAAATACTAGTATATACTAGCAAAGGCTCCTGCATTTGAATAGGAGAGGAAAGACACAGCATTTTGGAGACCCAGGATTTCTGGGGGCCAATTTCAAGTATCACTTTCAGTGCATCAGTTCTTTATTCTCTTCACTGACCTTCATCCTCTTCATCTGACAAGTGAGCTTTTCAAAGCCTTCCTGATCCTGATTTTCGGCTGATAGGCTATTATGGCCCTTAGAGAATCATCCTACCTAAATGAAGGCTGCTTGATCTAGGCAATGAGACAATGTCCTTAGGGGCTTGCTTCTCCACGAAGGCCCCAGTGAGCCAGATGAACTCCACAATCCACATCTTAGGGCATCTTAGTGACTGGGGCCGTTCTGCCTTTCCTCACTACTGACTTGGAGTAAGAATCGCTCACTGAGGGGTACCCGCAGTGCCCAGAGTTTTAACAAGGTGACTTCCTTTTGCAGATCTCCTAATCCCAGGGGGAGCCCCCTTAGCTTGTGTTCTCATGGCTTCCTGCGCCTTTCCTTTGTTACGGTCAATTGTAACGGTACAGTTATTTATGTAATTATTATTTAATGTCTGTCACTGGCACTGGATTGTAAGTCACCTGCTACAGGGATCCTGCCTGGTTTGCTGGCTGCTGCCGTATCCCTAGTGTCCAATCTTCCTTGGGTGCGTGGAAGGAGGAATCCTCTTCCTCTACAAGTAGCTGGGGTGGGCAGTCTTCCTCCAAAACGCCCAGCACAGGAGTGCTCCCCCAATAACAGCTCTCGAGTCCATTCCCCCACCCCATCCCAGGCCCAGGAGAGTGCGTGCTAGCTTTAATGACTGACCTCCTGTGGAAATTTCACAGGCATTTTTATTATGAAAGTGTTTTTGTGAAAACACTGCTATATACCACACACGCACTTTGTTCTGACTCAGGAGCACCTGCTTCTGCCTCCTTTGCCTGCCTGTCCCCTCCTGTCCCTGGTCCTTATAACTGGCCCTCTTACACCTTTATCCAGTTCTTTATTTTTACGGCCACCACCTTCCCCACATTTATACATTATTAGAACATGCCACGGTACTTTCATTTAGCTTCTCTGAATGCTTGTTGTCAGGAAGTTCTTCCTATTATCTAATCTCAGTTCTTCATGCTACAGTAGAGGCCTGTTTCCTCTTGTTCTGTTCCTGGTGTGGTTTGGAAGCAGCTAGTCACCATCTCTGAGTTGTGACTTTTCTTATATTTGAAGATCAACCTCTCTTCTCTCTCTTCACCACCCTCCATTCCACCCTTAAACTCCTCTTAGATCTATCATCTTCATTCCTTTAGCCTGGCCCCACAGCCCCCTGAAGTCCCAGGTTTATCTCCTGCTGGCTAAATAAGTCTTGCTGGCCTTATCTAGACCCTTCACAATTAGAATCCCTTGGATCATGCTGAGCTTTCAGCTGTCACCCGCCTTGCCATTATGGTGGGGACCAGCCGCTCTCAAATGAAAGCTGTTTGGAGGCCCCTGATCAATTTCTTTGCCCGTCTCCGAGGTGTAGCCTCCTTTCCCTTCTGCATTCAGGTTGTTTTTCAGCTGGATGAATATCTGATATTTGCAGCCCAGAAAATTTACACCTTGGGCTCCAGAAAGGAGTGCAGCCTGAAGCTCTGTGTCCCACTGCCTCTGTACAATGAGAAGCATTCATAACTCAGAAGGAGGCCCACAAAGAGAAAGGAAAACCCAGACGACCCTCCCCTTTCTTTTTTCTTTACAGTGAATAATTTACAAAACCAAATTTTCCTCCCCACAGGCTATACCCACTTTATCACCGGTCCCCAGGACCAGCCTTTACACATTTCCATACTGTCATGGACTATTTTTAGCAAAGGATGACATTAAGTACTAGTCGCCCCGTGGGCTTCAAACTCATCTCTTCCTCTTGTCAGAATGCTGTTAGTCCTCCTCTTTTGGACCTGACAGCCACTCACGGCCTAGAGATATTTCCAAGGGTGTAAGGAGCTATCTAATGGTACAACTCCAGAGGCTCCTTAGCAAGTCCTCTGCCCAAAATGTCTCCTTAGGCCTGGTCCCGCTGATTGGAATGAGACCAGGGCTGATGATTTCAGTATTAGAGATGCATTTCTTTAGCTCAGATATTACTTCCTCAGGTAGCCTTGTCTGATCCTTCATTAAACTCTCTGACAGAAGCTTGTTCCTTTTCCCTCTTGGCACTTACTCAGTTTGTAATTATACATTCATTACTGTGACTGTTTGGTTAATGTCTGTCTATCCCTCCCACTCTGCTGATTATTCCATGATGGCTGTGACCATGTCTCTTGTGAGTTTCCCATTCTATTCCCTGTGTCTAACACTGAGCCTGGCCCAGGGAAGGTGTGCAAGAAATATGTTTTGTTGACTGAATCTATTCCTGAGTGTACATGTGAATTCTCCAGAGCACTGGTGGGAAAGGGTATGAGTGTGACTGCCCAGCATACTAGCTGGGGGAGAGGGTCCCAGAAAGCAAGGGCGGAGTGCTGCTATGGTCAGGTGACTTCCTTCCCCAGGTGACTTGAGGCTGGCTCCTTTTGCTACCCCAGCTCCCTCTCCTATCAGCTTGAGGCTTCCCTCCTTCCTTCGCCTTACCCCAGGGCCTTCACTGGTAGGACATCTGGGAAAGAAGGATTTGAGCAAGGTGCAAACAAAGCTAATAAAATGGCCTCCTGCAGGGCTGCCAGCAACTTTTCTTCAAAGATATTTGGGAAAATTGTGTATATATTCTCATGGCAGCACCCTGACTTGTCCCTGGTCCTGTGATCTACCTCAGAAGGGGCCTGGTGGAGATCAAGGCCAAGGGTGCTGAGATATGAAGCTCCCCACCGCCCCCCTCAGGCTCCTCTGGTGCCCACCCTGGACTGCCCTCCCAAGCTCAACCCACCTGGTTGCCATGAGCTTTCTCCAGGCAGAAAAGCGAGGTGCCTTCCTGCTCTCAGGCCCCAAAGGCCTTCACCTACCCAGGGCTAGCCTAGGTCCCCGAGGAGAGGGGACTGGGGGCCAGCTCGCCTAGAGTCAAATAAGAGCAATGAGAGGAGGACCAGAGTGGGCCCTCCTCTAGTTCCTGAAGCTTGGTGACTCTGGGTTTCAGTCCAGGAAGAATAGAAAGTGTTCTTGGCTTCTGTCCCCACTCCAGGCCAGCCCCTTCCTACCCATGATCCCTGCTCAACTGGCAAGGATCCCCTTCCCTGTCTCAACCAGAGAGCCCTGCAGCTGCTTCCCACCATGCCAAAGCCAACCCATTCTTACGGCCCTGCTGGAAGCCGCATCCATGGAGAGACTCTCCCTTCCTAGTTTGCTTTGGCAACGCCCAAGCTCCAGACCTGCGGACCCAGGGCTCAGCAAGCTTAAGGCCTTTCCCGCAAGGAGCAGGAGTCCCTACTGGGCCTGCAGTTGCCTTAGGGGAACTGCTTTGTTCCCTGCTGGCCTTGGGGACAGCTTCTCCACCCCTCCAGCTACACCCTTAGCTCCCAACGCCCCATCCTGACTTCTGCCGCCTTGCCTGTCTTCTTCAGGGCTAGGCAGGGTAGGCACTCAATAATTCCCCAGTGGGTGCTTGAGCAACAGTGGGTCCTTGGTCAATAACTGATGGCTTGATTGACTGAAGTGCTTGATCACTCAGTCCAAGGCCCAATGAGGGGCTGCCATCATTCATTTCTCTGTGCACCTGGGTTAGCAGAGTATGTTGCCTTCAGACAGAGCAGGGCTTTTTCTTAGTCTGTCTGTCTGTCCATCTTTTTTTTATTGCAATGGACTCTGAACTGGAAGGGTAGGGGGGATAGGGAAGAGCGAGGGGCTCAAAGCCCAGGTGGTCTCAAGAAAGGGAAATTCTGCACCTCCACCTCAGGCTCCCCAATATTGACTAGATTCTGGCTGGGATCTGGGGGACTTCCGGGACCCAGCTCGCCTGAGCCCTGAGATGATGATCTGGAGTCTGTCAGGATTCCTGAGTCTGAGCTCTGGATACGACCATGTCTGCTGGTAATTTCCACACCACTTTTCTTTTTACTTTGTTTCCCTGTTTCTTCCTCTTTTTCTCTAACCAGAGAGCAGTGTCCCCAACTACCCTCAGCCTGCGAGCCATTTACCCACTGGCAGCACAATGATGGGCTCAGGCAAAGACAAGGGAAAAGAAGAAGAGGAACTCTTGGTTTAGTCACAAACTCGGAGCCAAGGAAGTATTAGATTGATTGGCCTACTCTGTGTTGTAGATAGTCAAATGAACTTTAATTAGAGAAATATGTCAGAGAATCCAGTAAGCCTGACTTTGCTGGGGGCTCAGTTGCACCAAGCCAGGTAATGTAATTTTCAGAATAGGCCAGGAAGAAAGCTAAGAGTCATTGTTCAGGCCAGCCTGGGGACTTTGAGGCTTCATGGAGAATGGACTGGGAATTGGCCTTCTTTTAAAAGCTCCTCCAGCTTGTAGTAAACCCTTCTGCGTGGGGTCCTAGAGCAGTCCCTGAACCAACAAGCAGATACAAAAGGAAGAGGGACTTCTAAGACGTGTCCTAGGGCCCCTCCAGATGCACCAGGCTGTCTCTTTAGCAGTGTAGGATTGGGTGATAGAAGAAGTCGCCCTCCATACCCCCCAACCCCACCCCCGCCAAATGCCCCAAATCACACTAAGTCCACAGCAGCTCACCTGCTTGCTTACATGTGCTGCTGAGTGTGGGGGCTCAGGGGGAGGATCACCTTTGCAACCTGGTACTTGCCTCTGAGCACACTGCTTGCCTGACATGATAGGGACAGCAGGCTTTTCCTTTGGAAATAGGATGAGCTCTGTAGACCCCAAGCAGGCTTCTGAATGCCTGGCCCCAGGGAAGCCTGCCACTGAGCAAGCAGAAGCTTGATGCCTCAGTAACCTGGCTCAGTTACATAAGGCACTATGCGAGATAATGAGTCAGGGCCCTCAGGCTGGCCTAGGCCCAGCCTAGTCTAGGAGTGAGGCTAAGCAAGGTGAGGGAGGGGGGGGGGGGGGGTGGGTAAGCCAGGAAGGAGCTGCTGGAACCACTTCCCTTCTTCTCACCCCCTTCTTCCTCAGGGATAGCAGGCATAGCCAACCAACGGCCTAGACTGCTCTGACAGGAATCCCGGCCAGACCCCTAAGCTGTGAGCAGCTGCTCTCCATCTCCCCTGAAGAGAAGACAAGAGGAAGTGGGTTGAATACCCAAGGCTATTTCGTGAGTAAATTCTTCCTTCGAGGAAGGATGGAGAAGGTCCCTGTGGGGCTCCGTCCACAAGCAGGGCCCTGATTTCAGGCTGGGCCTATCTGAGGAAAGCGGCTCCCAGAAGAGGAAGGCTGACAGTGTGCCTGGGGCATCACTGACCAAGCCTGCTTCCAGCTCTTGTTTCTCTTCTGGCTAGTGTCTGCGCCATGGGGAGCTTCCCATTTGGTCTCCCATGCAGGCTGGGATCTCACCGCATTTACACCGTCTCCAAAAGGGCAACAGCCACTTTGGGGCAGGGATTTCCAGCTAGAAGGTACAAGTGAATTTGCCTTGCTCTGATAAGAGTCTCTCCTGCCTCGATTAGCATTTGGAAAAGCTTGCTTTCTACTCTCCCAGACCCCTATCTTATTCCCAGTCCAACTCCTTCGCCCAGCTCGGGGTCGGCATGGTAGACAGTGGCCACCCTAAGCCACTGCCATGACTCCTCATGAAACCCGCTTTGAGGCTGGGATCTAGGCTTTTGGATTCAAGCAGCTTCTGTTAGCCCACAGGGTTCTACAGAAGGCCTGCTCTGCCAAAGCTGTGGTCTTACAGTGAAGCCCTAACCCTTGTCCCATTATTGCAGGCATTGGAACAGCACAACATGTCCTAGGCCATTATTGCTGTCTTCATCTAAAAGGGAAATTTCGTCTTTTTGACCCCTGTGGTCATAGAATGCCTTCCCTTGAGTGCACAGAGCACACAGAGTGCTCCACTAAATGGGCCCCAGCTTCAGTCCCACTCAGCATGTTGGCTTCTCTAGGGCTTGAGAGGCGATTGCATGACACCAACCAATTTATTATGTAAACCCAGCCAGCCATGGCAGATTATGCCTTTGTAGTTATCTTGAGGGATGCCTTACATAAGAGGAGAAAGTTCAGGTAGGAGCAGCATCACGATGAGCAAACAGTGCAATGGCCACCACCAGGTGCAGACAGACAGGGCTGGCCTGGCTCCCCTCCACCAGTCCACAAGGTGGGGGCAAGTGCTCTGCTGGGCTCCATCACTCAGAGGACGGGAGACCCTGGCAGGCTTGGCCAGACGCATCTATCTCCATTTACCCAGACTCCCTGGCCTTCAGGACCTGTCCTGGAAAGGAGCCAACACTCTACCTGGAATTGAGAGCTTGTTAGTTTATCTTTAGAAGTGCAAATACAAGCAGGAGTGTTAACCTTCTCTTTAGGCAGGGAGGGAAAATAAGGTCACCCTGGAAAGAGTTCTTTTCTGAGGTGTGGGCTCACATGGGTCCATTCCTGGCAAACTGGAGCAGTGGGTGAAATTCATGCTCTGTTCTTACCATTTTTCTTTTTTTTTAAAGATCTTATTTATTTATTTATGAGAGAGAGAGCGCACACAAGCAAGGGGGAAGGGGCAGAGGGAGAGAGAGAAGCAGACTCCCTACTGAGCAGGGAGCCTGAGTCAGGGCTCTATCCCAGGACCCTGGGATCATGACCTGAGCCAAACGCAGATGCTTAACTGACTGAACCACCCAGGTGCCCGCCCCCCTTTTTCTTTAAGAGCACAAACCCTCCAGCTACACCTCCCCAGCTCCCATGCTGCCCAGAGCCCCATGCTGCAGTGGGCCTTCCATGGACGCCAGCCTTGCCTCTCGACCTCTCTTCTCCAAACTTGGCCTTCCCATGTGTCACTCCCATAGAACCCTACTCCCAGTGAGTCGCCTCCCTGAAAGAAGGTCTGATAAATAAATCCACACGAAGTAGTCAAAGATAAGTAATGATGTCAAATGTGGCTAAAAGGTATGGTAGCCCCTGGCCATTCATGAAAGGGGCACCCTAAAACCTTTGCCAGCCCCTGATTCATGAGCATCCCAAAAGCCCATTGTTTCCCCTATAAAACTTCTATTTCCATCATTTCGTTAAACTTTTTAGAGTTCTTTTCGTTGTAATCACCAGCCCTAGCTGCTGACTCAGGGAGGGGGGTGTTCTCCCCAGAGAGAGAGGGGCTCAAAAAGATGCCTGTACGCTAGTGTGCACGGCAGCATTTTCCACCACAGCCAAGAGGTGGAGGCGACCCAAGTGTCCGTGGACGGGTGAGTGATCAAACAAAATGTGGTTGATCCACACAATGGAATATTATTCGGTCATTAAGAAGGAATGAAGTACTGTCACATGCCACAATGTGGGTGAACCTTGAAAACCTTATGCTAAGTTAAAGAAGCCAGACCCAAAAGGCCACATAGGGTATGGTTCCACTTACACAAAATCCCTAGAGCTGACAAGTTCATAGAGACCGAAAGTAGAAGAGAGGTTACCGGGGGGTGCGGGGAGGATGGGGAGTCAGTGTTTAATAGGTACAGAGTTTCTGTTGGGGCGATGACAGAGTTCTGGAGATGGATGGTGGTGATGGTTGCGCAAGTTCGTGAATGTACCTAATACCACTGAATTGGCTGCTTCCAAGTGGTTAAAATGGCAAATTTTATGTTATATACATTTTACAGCTATATATGTATATGTTACTTACCTACTTCATATACATACATAAAACACATATATATCATACATACATATATCACATACATACACCGGCGAAAGCCTCTTAGCACATGGAATTCACATCTGTGCCTCAAGAAAAAGACAACTTCTTACATGCTGAGATTCTCATGAGGCATTCAGCCCATGACTGTTAAGTTTGCAGATGCATTTGAGTTGTTAACAGGGAATGTGCCTTAATCCAAGAGTGCCTATTCTTTGTCAGACCACTAGGTACTCAGGAAATAGTTATTTTAAATTACCTTGGGCAAGGGAAGGACTTTCGAAGCTTGATACCAAAAGTGAAAAAAATCACAAAGGCAAAGAATGACAGGCTTAACCACATAGAAACCCAAAACCTCACTACAGGAAAAAAAAAAAAAACAACTCCATCCTCAAAATCAAATGGCAAATTAGTTGACAAAGGGTTGCAATCTCGAATTCGGGGTTTCTCACGGTGTGGTCTGCATACCACTGGTGCCCTGGAAGAGGAGTTTTAGACGGTACACGGATGTCAAACTGGTATTAGAGTATGAATTTAGACACTACTGCAGGCAGGTAGGAGAGTCGTTTTGCGCCTCAAATCACACCATGTAAGTGGCTACGCCCTCGGAGGTCAAATCCAGGAACATACACTTATTAAAATCATTAGTTCTAAGACTCACTTAGAGAAGCCCAAATCATTTGTATGCGAATTTTTCTTGGAAGTCTGATCTCTGAATCTCCTATCTTTCCCCTTGCTGCTATATATCAACTCAATAGGGAAAGTTAAAGGAATTAGTACACGGAAAGCAATTTGACATTTTTGCTATTATTATTTTCTTTTTTAAAAAAAGATTTTATTTATTCATTTAAGTGAGAGAGAGACAGAGAGAGCACAAGCAGGGGGAGAGGCAGAGGGAGAGGGAGAAGCAGACTCCCTGCTGAGTTGGGAGCCTGATGCAGGGCTCGATCCCAGGACCTGGAGATCATGACCTGAGCTGAAGGCAGACACTTAACCATCTGAGCCACTCAGGCGCCCCTGCTATTATTATTTTCTGAGCATCTAAGTGTGGGAACCAGTTGTTGCCAGCTAGAAGCTTATTAAAGTTAGACAAGAGGGCTTTTAGAGCCAGAAGCAAACTTCGATTCAGAGTGTCTCAGACCACACTGGGCAGGTGTACTTGGGGGCCACAGGCAGAACAGAGCTGATTGAGACGCTCTGGATAAAATCTTAGAAATATATTTGAGGTTACAACATCAATGACAATAACAGACTATGGCAAAAGCTCTCATTCCAGCTCGCTACACCTTACAAATCAGAGAATTAAGGCCCCTCAAATGTCAACTTTACAAGTTTTTTTCATAGGCTACACTTATTTTAATTTTCTAAAAAGATTTATTTATTTATTTGAGAGAGAGAGAGGGAGAGAGAACAGGAGAAGGGGAGGGGCAGAGGGAGAGAGAGAATCTCAAGCAGGCTCCATGCCCAGCTCGGAGCCCGACATGGGGCTCCATCTCAGGACCCTGAGATCATGACCTGAGCTGAAATCAAGAGTTTGGACGCTTGGGGTGCCTGGGTGGCTCAGTTGGTTAAGCAACTGCCTTCAGCTCAGGTCATGATCCTGGAGTCCTGGGATCGAGTCCCGCATCAGGCTCCCTGCTCAGCGGGGAGTCTGCTTCCCCCTCTGACCCTCCCCCCTCTCATGTGCTTTCTCTCTCTCTCATTCTCTCTCAAATAAATAAAATCTTAAAAAAAAAAAAAAGAGTTGGACACTTAACTGACTGAGCCGCTTGGGTGCCCCATATTTTATTTTATTTTTTTACAATTTTTTGTAAAAAAATTTGGAGCTTGAACTCACGACCCTGAGATCAAGGGTCGCATGTTCTACCGGCTGAGCCAGCCAGGTGCCCCTCATAGGCTACATTTAAATTGGAAATTTTAGCTGTTTGCCCAGTATATTCTATCTGCCTCCTAAGTTTTCCAGTTTTAGAAGCATATTCAAATGATAAGGCAGTGTTCCTGAATAAAAGGGTGACCAACCATCCCAGTTTCCCTGGGACTGTCCTGGTTTGAACATTGAAAGTCTTGTTTCCCCAGACTGGAGGGTTGGTCACCCTACCTAGTAAGGACATTTTAACCACTTGATTAGTTTCTGGGCTAATATTTACCTCTGCTTAACAATTCTTTCTTCACAGACAATTCTCTATAGTGTCTGATTGATCTTAGGCGGAGTTTTGGGCTTTGCTCTTTGCTGTGAGGTATCAGGCAAGTTACTTAATTTTCCCAAGCTTCAATTTCCTTTATTATAAAAGAAAGAAGGGTGACAACAGTACCCATTTCATTGGGTTGGTGTAAGTATTAAGTGAGATTATGCAGATAGAATGCTTAGTACATATTGTAAACGTTCAGTAAATGTTAGCTATTAATCTATTGTTGTTAGTTACCTAACACAAGATTGAAGGGATTGTATTTATTTATTTATTTATTTATTTTAAAGATTTTACTCATTTGCGAGAGAAAGAGAGCATGAGTGGAGGGTAGGGGCAGAGGGAGAGGGAGAAGCAGGCTCCCCGCTGAGCAGGGCCCCCCTGAGGATGTGGGGCTCCATCCCAGGACCCTGAGATCATGACCTGAGCCAAAGGCAGCCCTGTAACTGACTGAGGCACCCCTAAGGGATGATATTTAAAACACATCTTCCTACCTGCTCAGCTGGGAGTCTGCTTTTCTCTCTGCCCCTCCTCCCTGCTTGTGAACTCTCTCTCTCAATCTCAAATAAATAAAATCTTTAAAAAAATAAAACACATCTTCCCCTCACCCAGTATTTTAGAGGCACCTTTATATACGAACAAGCTGTGTGCCCACTACCACTGATTCATAGGTATATACACAGCACTGTCCATTGGGACTTCTACCAGGCTAGGAGTAAATGCATGTGGTTCAAACAACAGAAATCACACTTAAGTATTAATAAGGATTTTCCAAGACTAGTTTAAAGTTGTAAAATCTTTACAGAGGACCACACCAGTAATTAAGCAGTCATCTGGTTAAAAAAAAAAAAAACAAAAACAGTTATTGAGTACTGGCTGTCTAACAAGAAGCCGAAGGAAAACCAAGTGACTGTAAAACACGGTCCTACCCTCAAATTGCTTACACTCTTGTGATCCAAGGATTCCAAGAACTAAGCCAGGAGCCAGGGGCAGGTCAAAGTAGACAAACCAGACAGAAATGAAGAATGTGCCCCGCCCTTCCTCCCTGGAATACAGGAGCCCTGGCAGCAGGGGAGTGGGCTGCAGGAGGAGAGGCAGGAGAGTTGCTTTTCTAGAAGAAGCAGCCTTGAAAGTCAATAAATTAAAGGAAAAGGACACCCAGGCGGGAATCTAAAATATCAAATCATTAAATGGAACCGAAGTAAAAGCGATGGCTGAGTTTTGAAGACAGATGCCCAAGGAATAAAGAAGTAAGAAAGAGGAAATTTTCACTTTGGAGAAGGCTGTCCAGCTCAGATACCAGAGAAGTCCTATGACCAGCAATAATGGTCTTCTACTTTGCCAAGGACCATGTCATTCTGGGCAAAACCTAAACCACATTCAGAATCTCCAATCTCTAAGGTCCCAGGGAAGGTCAAGGAAACTGAGACAATGCTTCATCCTTCTAGAACTCTAAGGTTGTTACCACAGGACCCTGTCACTCCTCAGCCTCACAGAAGCCTGAGGGCTTGCTGGTCTGCTGCTCAGCTGTCTGGGACACTGAATTGCTCTGGTTCCAGGAGGCACAGGACTCAGGTACACCTTCTCAACCATTCACCCTGCTCCCTCGACCAATGCCCTCAGCACCCCCACCCCCAACCCATAATATTTCCAGGCTTTGCCAAGAACCAAGCGTCAACAGGGAGGTGTCAATGGGAGTAGGTGACGAAGGAGGTTTTTCTATTCAAGAAACCCAGACAACCAGAAAGCATCCCAAGGTGTGGGGCAAGCCAACACTGATCTCAGGCTCTCAGCCTCTTACCTCACTCACCGAGGTCCAACCCTCCTAGGCCCTGAACCTAGGAACCAGAGCTGAGAAAGCGTCCCCTCTTAAACTTCAGCAAGGCCATTTCAGGGCAGTTTCTCTCCCCATAGAAAGAGTACAAATGCTACAGGCGCTCTTTCCAGGTTTTTCTGCACCCCTCCCCCACCACCACTCTCCTACCATGCGGAGCAGGATTGTTAGGAGCCTGTTAGGGCTTTAGCTGGGCAGGAGCTGCCAGTGTCTGTGGTGTGAATACACTTGTAGTAATCTTTCACCAGAAAGATTCCCTGGAAACCTGTTCCGTATGCGGCCTGGTTTCTTTGAGACAATTGCTGCCTCATGAGAAACAATAAATGAGAAAGGGCTTTGATGGCCTGGAAAATGCCTTGTTCGGATAATGCTAACGAAGTTGGCAGCCCTGCTTGTGGGGCTTCGGAGGCAAACCTGGTCTTAGCACCAAGTGAAGGCAGTTCCTGCCAATGGGATTGCTTTGAAAATTTCCTACGCGTGCTTCACAAAGCCACCCAATGATTCAAAGAGTCTGTGGGTGCTCAAAATTTCTTACTACCTTGGCTCAACACACCACCTGCCCGCGACCTGGAATCTCAGAACTACAAGGAAACTTAAGAGACCAGAAAGATCAGGGAACTTGCTCAGGTTCGCACACGGAGGTAGAACCGTAACTTGTACCAAAACCCTGGTCTCCCACAGCAGGGTTCTCCTTCTCTTACATAACCTTTGTTGTTGAGAGAATAAGATCCACCCCATACACGCGCGCTTACACACACACACACACGCGCGCGCACACACAGACGCGCGTGTGGACACACATACACACACACACACACACACACACACTGTCCTGTCCTGATGGTTCTAAGAACACCAAACCCAGGGCTGGGTGTCCTGCTTCCTCTGCCTCAAAACTGCCTCAGTTGGCTTTCACCAGGGTCTCAGACTGGAGGACAGCAGCCACCTCGGGTCTTCCCACTGTGTTTCTCCCCTCCCCCTCCCTCCCTTGCCCTTCGGCAGGATTTCTAGAAAGTCTGACCCGCACTCCAACAAAGAGCTGCGGAGACAGGGGTTCATCCACCCACCGGTCCCAGGATGCTCTCTCTGGGGCTGCTTTTAGCCATCACTGGAAATTGAAGGCCGTGATCCATGGAGGAGGTGGGGGTACCCCCATCCAGAGTCTCAAAAAATTCTCACACATGTCTAATTTTTCTTATTCTTCACCCTCCCCCATATCAGCAGCAGCTTAATTTGTCTTGACATTTTGCTTGCCCTCGCTGGCCGTCAGGGCCACTCGGTAATTTGAAAGCCCTTGCAATTTCAATCCGAGTTTGCATATTTAGAAATGGGCTTCTGAGAAGGGTGGAACTCGGATCCCAGGAGCATCCTGTGGCAGAATCTCCAAAACGGCGGCGGAAACGCGCGCATTTGAGGAGGGGGTGCCGCCGGCTACCCCCAAACCGATCCAGGGCTCTGCCCACCTCCTGGACTCCAGTATTTCCCTAGGCAAGTCTCTGCGGGCACCCTTCAAAATAGGGCTCCCACGTGCCGGGCTTCCCCTCTGCCCCACCGGACTCCAGGTAGCCTAAGGGTCCGAGTCAGGTCTCGGCCACCGGGAGCCCCGCCTCCCCAGCGCTCTCCTCCCCCCGCCACCCCGTGAACGACCCGGTCGCCCCTTCCGTCAGAGGTGAGGGTCCAGCAGAGGCCGGCGCCAGCCGGGACCGCGTGCCCACCCGTATGCCCAGCTACCCACCTGTGGAAGAAGAGCAGGATGGAGAGCATGGTCTGGTCGATGTTGCGGTTACAGATGCCCTCATTGATCAGGTAGCAGGGGTCCCGCAGCACGGGCTCTAGCGAATCCTGCCGCATTATGCTGTTGAGCTTGTCGGTGTTGAGGTTCTCGAAGATTAGCTTCTCCTGCAGCTGCCGAAAGTTGCTCACGGTGGGGCTGCCCGGGTTGTTGTTCTCTCCGCTGCTGTCGCGCTGGAGCCCGCTCCGGTGGGCCAGGTCCAGGCAGCAGTTGCAGCAGTCGAGACCGACAGGTGAGCGGCAGTCGGTCTTGGGCTGGGCCATCTTCTCAGGCTCGGGGGCCGCTTGGCCCTCGAGGTCAGGGTCGGCTGGCAGGTGCGCGCCCGCCGGGCTAGCCTGAGGGGACTCCAGGGTGTCTGGAAAACACAAGCTGTGAGAAGAGTTGGAAATTAGCGCCCAAAGCCAGCCACCTTCGGCTCGGCCCCCTCCTGGCTGTGCTGCTCTGGGTGCGAATAGAAACAGCTGGACAAACAGCTCGGAGCGGATCCTTCGGGCTCACTTCCTCCTCTTCCTCCTCCTCCTCCCCCTCCTCCAGAGGCTGGGGCTGCCCCCCCCCCCCCCCCCCCCCAGGTGCCACACGCGGCCCTAGCGCAGTCCCAAGTTTCCCAAGTGTGAGCGGGGCTCGGCGGACCTGTGGCAGCAGGAAGGGCGGGCAGCAGGGCAGAGGGAGAGCCGGGGCGCGCCCTCGCTCCCTCCCTCCTTTGCTCCCTCCCTCCCCGGCTCGCTGGCTCTCCCGCTCTCGGGCTCCCCTGGGCTGTGCCGGCTGAGCGGTGGCAGGAGCCGAGAGCGAGGGAGCGAGGGAGCCAGTGAGCCAGAAGTCAGCACGGGGCTGTGACAGCATGTAAATTACCCCAGGGGGGCCGGCGGAGAACGCTGCTCCGCCGCTTCCCCGGCGGCCGCCTGGGTCCTGCCCCCCCAAGCCCCCGCCCCCGCCCCCGCCGCCCGCACCCTCGCGCCCACACGGCCGCTCGCACCCTCGCCCGCGCTCCCGGGAACCCGGCCCGGCTCTCCCCCCGTCCGCGCGCCCGCCGCCGCCGCTCGGGCTCTCTGGCCGCTCAGGGCGCATCCTCCGTCAGAAATCTACTCGCGGCCGCCGGGGACGCCGCGCCACGCCGTTCTCGAGCTCCGCGGGAGGGCAGATGTTCGGCGTCCCACCGAGGACGGGTCCCCCTGCAGGAGAGACGCCGCCCGCACGGGCCCGTCTCGTCCCTGCCTTAAACCGCCGCCCCCCCCCCCGCCCGTTTGGGGGGGGGGGGGGGGGGTCTGCCGACAGAGAGAGCGGTTACCCCCGCGGGGAGTCTGAGAGTGCCCGGCACGCTCTCGAGGTGCCCGGGGCAATGCCTTAAACGAAACTCACGGAAGCACGCTCAAACTCGCCTCGGCTTCTGCCCCCCTTCTTCTCACTGATCGTCCCCTCTTTCCCCCACGCGCGCTCTCCTCTCTTCCCTGAACCCCATCTGAGGCGATCTCTGCCCGGGCTTCCGGGAATGCCAGCTCCCCGGGCGGCTTCCCGCTGCCTTGCCCCTTCTCCCTGCCTGGGCTCGCGTCTCCGTTTGCCCTTCCGTCTCTGGGCGCTTCTCCTCCACTCTTTTCCCTTTCTTTCATTTTCTTTCTTTTCCGTATTTCTTTCTTTACCCGTTTCCGTTCTTCTTCCTTTTCTTTCTTGCCACCCCTTTCCTTATTTCTTTTTTCTCTTTCTCTGCATTTCCCCAGTTCCCCGCTCTTCTCCCCCATTCCCCGTCTTCTCCCCCCTTCATTTCCCCCGTTCGATTTCCCCCCGCGCGTCCTTCGCCTCAGCACCCCCGCTCTCTCCTCAGGTCTGTCCCTTTCTCCTCACTTCACTTATCTTCCCCTACTTTCCCAAGCTCGCTGCCCCCCTTTTTCCGATCCCCGCCTGCCACCTTAATTCGTCTCTGTCCTCACCCTTTCGAGAGCTGTGGTGAGGAAATGCTCATGGCACTGGGGGTGGCGTGAAACTGCGAGCCGAGGGGTTTTTGGCTCCGAGGAGAGGGTGATTCTGGGGCCGAGGAAAGGTGAAAGGTCAAATCCGTGGAGAGCAAGGCAGGATGGTTCCTCGGGTCATACCCCCGCGGGCTTTGCGAGATGTGGGCAAGGGCTGGGTGGGCAAGTGTAGGCTTTCAGGGTGGCTCAGGACTCGGGGAATTGGAATACTCTGAAATGGGGAGGATTCAATAATTATTGGCTCCTGGAAAAAAATTCCAAATATTCATGATGTTCAGTTTTCACATAAAACTCAAATGGATTTCAGTTTCACTCAGCGCTCCCCACCCCCCCTCCGGCTCGCTTTTTTTTTTTTTTCCACAAGCCCGTGGCCCTCGCAATAGAGTAGCGTATACTGCCACCTTGTGTTTCAGCCCTGGAACATTCCGTGCCTCGGTCACGGAGTTCAATCTCTGGGAGACCGCAGAGGTGCCTCCTAGTGGAATCCACACTGCATTGGTTCTGTGAGCGGGAGGAAAACGGAGGCAGATCCATTACGCGAAAAGGGGGCCCCCATGACCGACCTGAACACCCGGACACCAGTCAGGGCCAGAGCCACCCTCTTTCTCGTGGAGCTTCACTTGCCTGAGTCCCTGCAGATTGGGCTTTCCACACATTTGAAATTCCTTCTGGGTGCCACAAGCAGCAGCCCTGTGACTAGGAGCAAAGGGCAGCCAAATAACTCCCGTTCCCAGGGCCCTGTGGGTCTTGTGTGGGGGCCCCACAACTTGCGGAAATGGAGGGACCGAGGGAAGAAGGGAGGGCAGTGCTCTCTGTGCTGTAGGGGCCAGAAAACCAGAAATTAGCTGTATCTCTAGCTCCCGACAAGATCCCAGGATCAGAAATAAAGAGGCTTTTGGAGGTCACTGACCAGACCTGCAGAACTGAGAGCATGGTCCTTATGCTCTCACAGACTGCTGAGGATTCAGTTTGGTCTCTCAAAAGCCAATGCTTCAGATGCGTTAATCGCCCCCCCCCCTTTTCTTCTTCTTCCCTGTCTTTTTTTTTTTTAGTGTTCTTGGGTAAAAGCCAGAGGAGGTAGTAGAATATGAAATTTCATATGCATTGTGCAGACTTATAGCCTACTGAATTGTTTTTTAATTACAGCGTTTATGATTTTCCCTCTTGTTTATAATTATTTTATGTTAAACATTATAACAAAATATATTAGCTCCATAAATGTTTACTTAAGTTGTGTTTTGAGAACTGCTGGGGCCTTTTGCTTCTCTACTTGCCTGAGTCCTCTTATCTTTGTGCATAACCTTGGGACGAGGCCCTGGTGGAAGTATTTCCTTCTTGGCATTTGGCACCATTAAACTCAAGATTTTGTCCCCTTGACATTTCCCTTGTTGTAGTCCTTGCTCTCTAGCAGTGTTGTTAATAATTCAGTGCAGCTTTGCATACTATATCCAGGCTGATCAAGAGCAAATATAACTTAGATATAGAAAAATCTGGATAGTTTAGGGAGAGGGTCAGAAAGCTACCGTGTGTTTGCATACAGGTCCAGCTTGAATTGACACATAATATACCTCCACGGGAAGGCTGACTGGACAGGACCCCCTCAGCTCCTCTCTGTGAGGCCTCCCTTTGCTCACAGATACCCTGTTGGATGGAGACACTCCAAGCTGCAAAACGCTCTTGCGTAAACCCAGCGAGCAGAGGTGGGGCAGGGGGCAGTTCTACATGGAGCTGATGGTGGATTTCTGGGTGGAGCAGGAAGGGAAGACAAGGGGCATCTCGTTCTCAGATGGGGTCATTCAAGAGTCACTTGCTCTGCACTTGGCCTAAGCCTGGCATAGTGTTAGTGGAGATTCCCAGGTAAATAAAACACAGCCCAGGCCCTCAAAGAACTCATGGCCTCACTGGCAAAACAGATACATCAACAGACAAAAACAGTACAAATGGGCAGTAATGATTAAGGCCTGGTGTGTGGTGGGACCAAGTGCCATGGGAGCATGGAGAAGGTGTCAGCTCTGGAAGGAGGGAGGGGCAATCTAGGTGGAGAGAGCAGAGAACAGGGGCCGGGGAACACTGTTGAGGGCAGCAGGTATGCTGGGGTGGGGTGGGGTGAGGGGTGTGGATTACAAAACAGGTCAGTGTCCTGGGAGAACAAGATGAGAGATGGAATAGTGAGAGGTTAGGCTGGAAAAGGATGAGAGACCAGGTCTTAGAGGGGTTCGTGAGACGTGAAGGGGGTCCTCTCACTTCACAAGTTGGCCATGCATTTGGCAGGTGTTAAAAAGGATAGGGGGTGCCTGGGTGGCTCAGTGGGTTAAGGGTTAAGCGTCCGATTCTTGGTTTCAGCTCAGGTCAAGATCTCAGGGTCATGAGAAGGAGCCCAGTGTGGGGCGGGCTCCGAGCTCAGCGCAGAGTCTCCTTGAGATTCTTTCCCTCTCCCTCCCCCTCTGCTCTTCCTACCCCTCTGCTGCTTCTCTCCCTAGGCTCCCCCCGCTGCTTGCACTCTCTCTCTCTCAGATAAATAAATAAATAAATATCCTTTTAAAAAAGGATAGGTATCATTTATTTAGTCTCTGCTATGTGCCAGGCACTTTATTTATTTTTTATTTTTTAAAGCTTTTTCTATTTCCTTTTTTTTAAAGGTTGTATTTATTTATTTGTCAGAGAGAGAGAGTGCACAAGCAGGGAGAGCGGCAGGCAGAGGGGGAAGCAGGCTCCCCGCTGAGCAAGGAACCTGCCCCACACAGGGCTCCTTCTCATGACCCTGGGATCATGACCTGAGCCGAAGGCAGACGCTCAAGGGACTGAGCCACCCAGGCATCCCATGCCAGGCACTGTACATATATTATCTCGTTTAAGCCTCATGACAACCCTGTGAAGCAGGTACTAAATTCCGGTGATGAAATGGGCTTGGGAAAGTTAAAAAAGCTCTCAGGTCACATACGTCATAAGGCAGACATTCGAATTTGAACCCACCACAGCTTCTGATTTGGAAGCTTGTGTCGTTAATTATTAGGTGACTTTGTAATGATGGGTTTATCAAACATTTACAAAGTATGACAGCTGTTTTTAAGAAGATTGCACCCTCAAAAAAAAAAGGTGCCATGAACAATTTACTAACATATTTAAGGATTTGTATTTGTATTGTGGAGAGCCAGGAAGGATACTGGCAAATCTGGTATAATAATTAATACTCTAATAGCTGAATTTTTGATCACCTCCCATGTGCCAGGCACCTTGCTAAGTGCTTTACGTGGCGCCATCTAGTTTCATATATCACAACGATCCTGCGAATTAGATACTACCATCCTCACTTAAGGGACGGGGAAACTGAGGCACAGAGAGGTTATCCAGCATATCTAGGCATTTGAAGTCTAGCTAGGTTCAAGGTAAGGCACACAAACAGTGATTTTCAGGCAATCCCGTTTCCCTACCCTCGAAATTCAATTTTGTTCACCTTTCTTCACTGAGAAAGCAGATTGCCCTTCCTGAAACTTTTCACAATTGTTCATCACAGATTTGTAGATTGTTATAGCCAGCAAGGGTTTTAAAACCTGGATCAGGGGTTCTTAAACTTATTTGTGCCAAGGACAACTTTGATGGTATAGTGAAGCCTGTGGACCCTTTCTCAGAACAATGTCTTTAGATACATAAAATAGAATATGTGGGATTACAAAGGAAATCAATTACATAATTATACCATTATCCAGGGTGCCTGGGTGGCTCAGTCGGTTAAGCATCTGCCTTCGGCTCAGATCATGATCCTGGAGTCCTGGGATCGAGCCCCGCATCGGGCTCCCTGCTCAGCCGGGAGTCTGCTTCTCCCTCTGCCACTCCACCTGCTAGTGCTCTCTCTCTCTCTCTCTCAAATAAATAAATAAATAAATAAATAAATAAATAAATAAAATCAATCTTATATTGTTATGCCATTATCCAAAGATCAAAAACAGGAAGTTGTGATATAGTTATAAAGTGCTTGTTATTCATGTAGTAAATGCCAAGATCTAGCTGCAGCTATGATAACCATGGTAACTTCCAAGTAATGAGTGTAACAAGTCTTGAAGGACACCTGTAATAACAGTAACGTGACCTAAAACTGTGATTGCCACCAGCGATGACGTCACAGCTGCTACTAATGCTACCGTGATCTGTTCTCCGCATCCGTAATCGCAGGAAATCTGAATTTCAGTTAGAGGTTGCTGAAAAGGGAGATGTAACATTTTCCACTGAAGTTTATTTATCCTCTGAATTTTTAAGAATCCTTGCTCTAGACCAACCACCTTATAATATTAAAACAATAGCTAGCACGAACGAGCCTTGAGTACATGTGAGCTACTGTGCTGGGTCTTTACAGCCATTTCCCATTTATCCCTCATAGCAAGCCTATGAGGTAGCCTTGTTTTATAGCTCTGAGAGAAATGGAATTAATTTTCCAAGGTTACACAGCTGGCAAGTGGAAGAGAATGACAGAAATGTATTTTCTCACAGTTCCAGAGGCTAGAAGTCTGAGATCAAGGCGTTGTGAGGCCTCTCTCCTTGCCTTGTACGTGGACACCTTCTCTCTGTGTCTTTGCATGGTCTTTCCTCTGTCTGTGTCCGTAATCCAAATTTCCTTGTCTTGTAAGGACATCAGTCATACTGGGTTAGGGCTCACCTTAATGAACTCATTTTAACTTAATTACCTCTTCAAAGACCCCCATCTCCAAATATGGTCAGATTCTGAGGTCCTGGAGGGTTAGGACTTCAACATATTGGATTAGGGGGAGGATATAGTATAGCGCATCGCAGATCCCAACCACAAGGACTCAGATTTAGTAGGTCTGGAGTGGGGACCAGGGGTTTATAGGTTGTTGTTTTTTTTTTTTTAAGATTTTATCTATTTTTTGACAGAGAGATAGAGAGAGAGCACAAGTAGGCAGAGAGGCAGGCAGAGGGAGAGGGAGAAGCAGACTCTCCACTGAGCAGGGAGCCCGACGCGGGGCTCGATCCCAGGACCCCAGGATCATGACCCGAGCCGAAGGTAGCCGCTTAACCGACTGAGCCACCCAGGCGCCCCCAGGGGTTTATAGTTTTAATAGGTCCCCAGATGTTTTTGTTTTTGTTTTTGCTTTGGGTTTTTTTTTAGAGAGAGGGAGAGAGAGAATCTTAAGCAGGCTTCAAGCCCAGAGCAGAGCCTGTGGCAGGGCTTGATCTTACAACCCTGAGATTGTGACCTGAGCTAAAATCGGGTATTGAGGAGGACACGTGCTGTGATGAGCACTGGGTGTTATACTTAACTAATGAATCATTGAACACTGCATCAAGGACTAATTATGTACTGTACAGTGGCTAACTGAACATAATAATAAAAAAAATTCACCTCAAAAAAAAAAAAAAGAGAGTCTGACGCTTAACCGAGTGAGCCACCCAGGTGCCCCTCCTCCCCCCAGGGGATTTTTATAGGCAGCCAGGTTTAGGAGCTATTATTTTCCCAACCACAAACTTTCTTAGCACAGTGCTTGGGCATGGTTGATGCTCAATAAATATTTGTTGATTGACCAAGAGGAAATAAAATATGGAGATGAGCAAGTGAGGGAACTTTTAAAGTGTCCTTAAGGATCATCAAGTAGAAGTTAGATAGTTAGAGGTCTCAAATAGACACCTCTGTTTGCAGATAGGGAGCTGGACCTGATGAACCCAATGTCCATCCCTTCTTACTTTTAGTTTTTTATAATCAAAAAGGACGAGGTGCAAATTTATATGCAAGTGTCAAGAAAACATGAACTAAGAACTGATGTGAATGGGATAGAGTTAACAAGAAAACAAAAGTAAGATCCTACATATGTAGGATATTTGAGTCTTTGTGATTGTGTATTTACTTCTACCTGGAGCTTTGCCTAGTGTTGATATTGTGCGTGCGCATGCGTGTGGGGGATGTTGGCATATGGTTGTATATGAGTGAGGATTTATATAGAAGGGTATGTGAATGGGCACTTGTATCAGGTTTCTTTTTAGTTTTTTTTTTTTTTTTTTTAAGATTTTGTTTATTTGAGAGGGACAACAGAGGGAGAGTGAGTGGGAGAAGCAAACTCTCCTGCTGAGCAGAGAGCCCAACGCAGGGCTCGATCCTACGACCCTGGGATCATAACCTGAGCTGAAGATAGACACTTAACTGACTGAGCCACCCAGGTCCCCCCATATATATGGTTTCTTAATCTCACTTGAGGGCCACTTTACTCTTCTGCATAGAGCTCAATAAATGGTAACCCATTTTAATAATTTTAAAAAAGTAGTAGTAATATAAAGCCCTGGTACTCAAGAATCTCTAGTTTTTCTAGATATTCTTCAAATACTGATTTATTTTACTATAGCTTGGTTTTCCATCCCCCTATTACAGCTGGGATTTGCTCTATTCAAAATAGACGCATTTTTTTCTCTTGCTGAAATTAAAATATATCCCCCTGTGGAAGGATTCTAGCTAAACTGTTGACAGTGGTGATCTCTAAGGGGGGGGGTGGGATTAGGTGTGGGGGGAAAGGAGTAAAGGAGAGGGACTTTCTAGTGTTATCATTTGCCAAAAAATTAGTACGTTGTACTTATATAAGTTAAATACTTGTGTTATTAAAGTAATACAAGATTATTTTAGGAAACTGTTGGTGCAGGATGGTATGAAGAAGCCTCAAAATTCAGCCACAATTCTGCAAGCCGAGAACAACTTTTATCTTAGCCTCCCTCTTTATAGAACTATTTCATGGAGGTCATATATTATTGCATCCTAATATCTACAGTGTTTTCTTCTGGAGCTGAGAGAGAGAGATAGAGGGAGAGAGGAAGTGAGGGTGTGATAGATGGAAGCACAGGGTGGTGATTGAAGGAACACAGGTTGGGCATACCTAAGCCAGATTGGAAAGGTCAAGGAAGGCTTCCTGGAAGAGGTGATGCCTTAAAGATGAATCGGGAAGGCTGAGCCCATTTTCTAGTGCCCAGGAAGCGTTTACCTAATGTGATAGTGGATTTAAAATACTTAGTGCCGGGGTGCCTGGGTGGCTCAGTCGTTAAGAGTCTGCCTTCAGCTCAGGTCATGATCCCAGGGTCCTGGGATCGAGCCCCGCATCAGGCTCCCTGCTCAGCGGGAAGCCTGCTTCTCCCTCTCCCACTCCCCCTGCTTGTGTTCCCTTTCTCGCTATATATCTCTCTGCCAAATAAATAAATAAAATCTTTTAAAAATAATAAAATAAGGGACGCCTGGGTGGCTCGGTCGGTTGGGTGTCTGCCTTCGCCCGGGCCATGATCCCAGGGTTCTGGGATCGAGTCCTGCATCGGGCTCCTTGCTCCAGCGGGGAGCCTGCTTCTCCCTCTGCCTGCCTCTCTCCCTGCTTGTGCTCTCTCTCTCTCTCTGACAAATAAATAAATAAATAAAATCTTTAAAAAATAAAATAAAATAAAATAAAATACTTAGTGCCTATGGGGCACCTGGGTGGCTCAGTCGTTAAGCGTCTGCCTTCGGCTCAGGTCATGATCCCGGAGTCTTGGGATCGAGCCCTGCATCGGGCTCCCTGCTCAGTGGGGAGTCTGCTTCTCCCTCTCCCACTCCCCCTGCTTGTGTTCCCTCTCTTGCTGTCTCTCTCTCTCTGTCAAATAAATAAATAAAATCTTAAAAAAATAAAATAAAATACTTAGTGCCCAGCACATAGGAATAAATAGTAGATATCATTATTACCTGACCCTTTCAAACAAATTTGAATGACAACTTTGTGTTCACTATGAGGAATAAATGAGATAATGCACGTAGAGTACCAAAGATGGTGCCAGGCACCTATTAAATGCACCGTACATGGTGGGGGTTGATAGGGTTGTTGGTAGTGGTTTTATTATTTTGGGGATCTACCAGACTGAGATGGAATCTTCTGTCTCTGATCTTCTGGGTTGTCTGACTTCACAGTTTGTCCGGTTACATTATTTCAGATATGATGTCTCCAAGCATGCTTATGTTCGGAGCTTTTCCTTGGAAACTTTTCCTCATAACAACCACCAGCTCGGGGCACCTGGGTGGTTCAGTCGGTGAAGCATCTGTCTTCGACTCAGGTCATGATCCTGGAGTCCCGGGATTGAACCCCACGTCAGGCTCCCTGCTCAGCGGGGAGTCTGCTTCTCCCTCTCCCTCTGCCTCCCCCACTTGTGCTCTCTCTCTCAAATAAATAAATAAAATCTTTAAGAAAACCCAACCACTGGCCCAACCACCACTGCCACCATCACCAGCCATGCGGTGTGCTCATGTTGTAGTCTCCAGAAGCGTATAGAACATAGCGGAGCTGACGGGAGAAGAAGTGGTCGCCTCCTGGTTGCCTCAGAAAATATTTTCTGTGGAGTAAAGAGATAGTCTCCGGTTTTCTGATGAGTACAGCCCCTGTATTGCTGAAGACAGCTGGTAGAAGTGAATCGAAAGCCTTCCCCATCTTTTCTAGGCACGCTCATTTTTCTGGATCAGAGGGCAGGGTGTACATAGGCCACCAGTATGCTCCTCACTCCAACCCCATCTCCCCACAAAAGCCAAGAGCAACTCCTTCCTCACCAGCAGCTGGTGGTCACTTTTTCTCCAGTTTCCCTAGCCAGGGCAACTCTTCCGGTTTTTGCAGAGCTTCATGGGAATTCTAATGGGCATTTATAACTGGTGGATATTGGAGATTGCTAGCTTGCTGCCCTATTAACCCAGAGTGCCCCAGATATAATCAATCTTCTTAGGGAAGACTTCAGTAAGAAGGCACAAAAGTCCTTTGCTTTTTCTTTTTTTAAGAGATTTATTTATTGATTTATTTGAGAGAGAGGGAGAGAAAGAGAGAGAGAGCATGTGCCAGAGGGAGGGGGCATGTGGCAGAGGGAGAAGGAGGAAGCAGGCTCCCCACTGAGCTGGGAGCCCAAGTGGGGTCTCGATCTCACGACCCTGAGATGATGACCTGAACCAAAATCAAGAGTCACACACTTAACCGCCTGAGCCACCCAGGCACCCCAAGTCCTTTGCTTTTTCCATGGTCCTTTGTGAACTAGTTTTCTGCCCCTCCAGCCTGGGGAGCCTGTTTTTAGCAGTCATCTCGTTTTACCCAATCCAGGACTCCTCTGCCTTTCTGTGAGGAAAAACTGTGTACTTTACTGAAACTTTTGATCTCCTCTGGCAAGAGGGAGGTTAAGGGTAGAAGGAGGCTGAATGAACCTGGGGGCTGCCTGTCAGGGTGCGGGGGTGAGGAGAGTTGTGGGGGAGCCTTGGACATTGCTTTCTGTCTTCCTCTCTGAGCTGAGAACCCAGGCACATTACAGAGAGCAGGGCAGGAGGAGGGTAACTATCTTGCAGAGATAACTTGTAAGGCTTCGACATCATTTGTAGATCTCAAGCTACTGATTAGGGGCCCCTGACCTAATATAGTAGAAAAATGGTTTGTGTTGTTGTTGCTGGTTTTTAATATCCTTCCCGACGTGTATCTCCCTTCCTGTATTAGCTTTCTGAATCCCGATACTGTGCACTCAGATTGATCTCTTAGCCCTACTTTCCACTCCATGGGGCATTCTCATTTACCTTCCAGCCACCTCTGGAATTCTGGACCTGGTTTATCTAGTCCTTTGTCCCCACTCCATATATTGACCTAAAGGCAGACTCCAACTCCTACAGAGGCTGAGATCTCAAAGTTCATTCTGAAGTCGATTGTTTGCAAGGTGACATGCATTTTCCCATGGAAGAAAATATTATCGGGGCGCTTGGGTGGCTCAGTCGGTTGGGTACCTGCCTTCAGCTTGGGTCCTGATCTCAGGGTCCTGGGATCGAGCCCCATGTTGGGCTCTCTGCTAGGCAGGGAGTTTACTTCTCCCTCTCCCTCTGTACTCTCCCTCCCCCCCCCTCAGAGAAATAAAATTTAAAAAAGAGAGAAGAAAATATTGTTATAAATGGTAGTTAGATTTCCAGGCTAGCCCACCACTATAAACACACACATACACACACACACACATTTAATGTACTAGAGGTGTGGGCCATTTGCAAGGAAAAGGTTGAAAATCTTGGTCATTCAGCCAAAACAGGAAGACAATCCAAGGGAATAAGACATGCTTCAGCCTGGACTGACGGCTGGAGCTGGAGTCAAGGAAGTCGAGTTGGATGAGGTAGATGAGCCTTTCATGGAAGTACTCTAGGGCCATTTCTGACAACTTTGTGAGGCTGCCGGGGGTCACAACACTAGTTTTTTCTAATCTCGCTTCAAAACTGACGGTTTTCAGTAATCATAACTACCATATCCTGGGCTCCTCCTGTGTGAGGATTCTCACACAAGCAATCCGAAGTAAACGCTGTGATGACCAGTGTTATTTTACAGACCAGGAGACTGAGGCTCGGGAAGGTCAGTGAGCTTGATGAAGGTTACTAGGTACAGTTGGAGAGCAGGTCAGTCATTTCCCACTCCCCAAACCCAGGCTTTTACCATATGTACCTGGCCAGGCTTTTCTTTCCCTTATCAGGAGGTACAGGGAGCACGGAACACCGAGGGCTATCACCCATGGTTAGAGTTGTTGGTTAGCTCACAAAGGAAACAAAGAATGGAGCAATCAAGAGAGGTGAAGGGAGGAAGGGAAAGTGTTTTGCAAGGCAAAAGTTCAACTAAGAACTCAGGCACGGAGAAGTGCTTCTCAAACTGTTAACTGTGCATACAAACCATTGGATGGGAGCGATGCAGATTTCTCTTCAGCAGGCCTGGGGAGGAGCCCTGAGCTTCCTGCTTTCCTAACAGGCTCCCAGGTGATGCGCTCCTGTTGGGGCCCAGGGCAACACTGAATTGCAAGGCCACAGAGTGCAAACGATAAATAAAACAATCAAACGTCATTAATACCCCTTTCTTAACTTAATCAGGATCAGCTGCTACACTGAACAGCCACTTTATGACTCTCTTTTCTCCTGTAGGTGGCCCCAGGCCATTGTCTTGCTTTGGGTCTGCCCGTCTGATGCAGCATATGCTCAACTGCTCTTTATTTTTTTTAAAGATTGATGTATTTGAGAGGCAGTGAGCCTAGAAGGGAGGGGCAGAGGGAGAGGGAGAGAGATTTAGACTCCACGCTGAGCACAGAGCCCGATGTGGGGCTCGATCTCTTGACCCTGAGATCAGGACCTGAGCCGAAACCAAGAGTCGGTCGCTTAACTGACCGCGCCACCCAGGTGCCCTTCAGCTGCTCTTTGAAATACAGGTATTAAAGACATATGAGCATCTTCTGCCACTCTGAGCTCTAAGCAGCCTTAATCAGGCATTAGTTTCTCTTGGCACAAGCTAGATCTCTGGCCATGGGGTTCCAGGCCTCAACAGCTGCTCCCAGCTCTCTTCCACTAGGAACAGTTGTATAAAGGTAAAGCATGTAACCCTGACATCCCAGCTCTTTCTAATTCCCTTTCTCAGAGCTGCTGCCCTCATCTGTAGTAGGAAACAGCCTGGCTTATTTCTTCTGCATAGTTGAAATAATACCAAGCATTGGTTTAAGGCAGCTATTGGAAAGGCTCTTCACAGGGCCCTCCTGCCAATTCCAGAAGGCCAGTAAAATTTGTTTCCTGGAAGGTTATTTGCTTTACCTTGCCACCTACTCTTCCCCCCACCCCCAGGATTTTGATCGTGATCATTCTGAGCCATTCTTCAAGTTTTTCTTCTATTTTTAGAGTCTCTGACTCATTCTTCCCCAATAGCCAAAGTCAGGGAGGGCCTTCTATTCTAGCCAAGCTCTACTTTCTAAAGTAGGAAATAGTCTCTCAGTGTCTACAAATCAACTTGACGGTCTGTGGCGCACAATGACTGGATTGCTTTTCCATCTTCTCTTTCTCTAACTGTGGCCTTTCTAACTCCTGTTGCAGGTAGGTGTTCGCCCAGCCTCCACTCAAATACACTGGATAAGTTCACATTTCATGATTGGATAAATGAAAAACTGTACTGAAAAGGACTTGCAATCTTCCCTTTGTGACTTCTATCCATTAATCTTACTTTTACCATATGGAGCAGAAAGAATCCTTCGAATGTTTCGTGACGGCTGTCCTGTCTTCTTTTAACCATCTCTTTGTGAGACTAAACATGTCCAGTTCCCAATCAGTCTGCAGTGGTTTCTTTTCTTCCTTTTTAAAAAAGGTTTTATGTATTTATTTATTTGAGAGAGCGAGAGTGAGAGAGCACAAGCAGGGGGAGCAGCAGAGGGAGAGGGAGAAGCAGGCTCCTTGCCAAGCAGGGAGCCCGATGTGGGGCTCCATCCCAGGACCCTGGGATCATGACCTGAGCTGAAGGCAGAAGCTTCACCGACTGAGCCACCCAGGCACCCCAATATTTTTTAAGGATTTAATTATTTATTTTTGAGAGAGTGAGAGTGTGGGGAGTGGGGGTTGAGGGGGAGTGGGAGAGGGCGAGGGAGAGAGAATCTCAAGCAGACTCCCCTCTGAGCATGGAGCCTGACATGGGCCTTGATCTCATGACCCTGAGATAATGACCTGAACTGAAACCAAGAGTCAGTCACTTAAACCGACTGAGCCACCCAGGTGCCCTCAGTCTGCAGTGGTTTCTTGACCCTCATCTTAAAATCAGGCACCTGGAAATGGACATACTGCTCCCTGTGTGGTTTGACCTGTGTTGAGTACATTAGGACGTTTCCTTCCTATGATCTTCTAATATGATTTTATGATTCTGTTGGCTTAAGCAAAAAGGAAGTCATCTCTTCACATGTACTGAGCACCTACTTTGGGTCAGTTACAGTACCTAAGATCTACTAAGCGACCTCTCCAAAGGTTCAGTGGTGGAGGGTCTCTGTTCTCTCTGACCCCGTGGGGCCAGGAGATAGTATAGCTACCCTCTTCCCATACTTCCTGTTGCCTACTGCCCTCCGGGTCTCTCACTTAGTGAGGATGTCAGCACCTCACTTATGGTCTCCCCAACTCTGGCTACCATCCCGAGTGATTTTAATGACTCATCTACAAACTTTATTCTTTCAATCATCTTCACCTCCAATCCACTTCACCAACCCATTCCCGTGATCTACTTTGTTTTCAACAGATAACCTCATCATGTATTCCATTATGCGAATCAAGGCCATCAGATGCTCACTTTCATTTTCCTGCCCTTACCCCGCCCTGCCACGTAGCTCCTAATCTCCTTTTTTGGGTTGTTGTTGTTGTTGTTGTTGTTTTGTCTTACATGAATAGACATAGCTTGTCCAGTTCAAGGCTAATCCATCTATTTATGCTTCGGAGCCCATTCTCTCCTACCTCTTGGGGACTTTTCTCCATTGGTTATCCCCTTTCTCATCTATATCCTCAACCACTCTCTCTCTCTTTTTTATTGGCTGCTTCCCATCAGCATTTAGATCTGCTCGACTTTCTCCCATTAAACAAACAAACAAAACTCTTCTTTGACTCTGTTCCCAACTGGCACTCACCCTATTTCTTGCCTTCCATCGTCAAGGAAGCTTTATCAAAAGTGAGCAGTCTACACTTGCTGTCTTCATTTCCTCACCTCCCATTCAAAACTCAGCCCTGCCCTTTCCCCCACCCAGTCTGGCTTTTCTGACCCCAGAACACCACTGTTAACTGCTCTTGTTAAGGAAACCAATGACATCCTGATTGCTAAACCTAACGAACAATCTGAAGTCTTGATTTTCCTGGAACTCTCTCTGCTGCAGATAACATAAAGGATTGCCCTCACTCCACTTCTGTCCTCATGCCTCTCTTGAAAGTGCCTACTCCTTGGCTTTGGTCATGCTGTTCCTCTCCTGATTCTCCTCATTCCTCTTGGTTACTCCTTCCTGTGCCTCTTTGTGGACTTTTCCTCTGCCACCCCTTAAATGTTGGTCTTTGCCAGGATTTTTGTCATTCTATACCTTTCCCCCAGATCATCTTATCCATCCCTATGGTCTTATCTACCGTGCTGATGACTCCCTACTCCACAGTTATAGTCTCAGACCTCTCTTGGGAGCTCCAAACCTGAACACTCAATTGTGACTAAACATGTGGGGACATGTATGTCCCACAGGTACCTCAGACCCAAGCTCCGTGTGTCACAAATTCATCTTCCTTACTCAAATCTGCCCCCTATCCTCTCTCTACATCACTACCGCCATCTTGGTGATGCAGACCTCTATCCACACAGTTGTCCAGGCCTGAAACTTGGGAGTCACCCTAGACTCTTCATTCAAGCAGTTGCCAAGACTTTTAAGTCTGTCTTCTAAGTCTCTGGTATGTCTTTTCTTTTTCTTTTTTTCTTTTAAGATTATTTATTTATTTGAGAGAGAGAGAGAGAGATAGTGAAAGAGAGCATGAGCAGGGAAGAGAGGGAGAAGCAGGCTCCCTGCTGAGCAGGTTGCCTGAAGCGGGGCTCGATCCCAGGCGCCTGGGATCATGACCTGAGCCCGAAGGCAGATGTTTCACCGACTGAGCCACCCAGGCGCCCCGGTATGTCTTTTCTTTATATTACTACAGCATGCTAATCCAGACTCTCCATCTTCTTTCTTTAAACTATTTAAATAGCTTCTCAACTAGTCTTCTGCCTCTTGGCCTACTCCCCCTTTTAATCTGTTCTCCACACTGGGGGCTAAAATAAGTTTTCTGTAATGCGAATCACATCACATCACTCCTCTCTGCTTCAAGCCTGATATGACTCCCCACTGTTTACTGGTAGAGTCCAAGCTGCTCTTTATGCCTTACAAGGGCTTTCACAACCTGGCCCTGCCTACCCGTCCAGTCTTATCTCCTCCTGATGACCTATAATGCTTTCCTTATCCTCGTGCCCAGAGAATAGCAAACCAAACACCCCACAATGCCTCCATGCCTTTGGACACACTGTTCTCTCTGCCTAGAATGACCCCTTGTCCTCCCGCCAAACTCTTATTCAACTTTCAAAATTGAGCTTGGAGTAGGTCGGGAGAATTACACAAGAAACTAGTAACAGTAATTTGCCTCTGCAGAGAACTGGGTGGCTGGGGCAGAGGTGGAAGGCCAGCTTGCCACTTCCATTTCGCATCCTTTTGCATGTATTGTACTTTGTACCAGACATCTGAATTGCTTACTTGAAACATAAATACAATGTGATCGTTAAAAAAAAAAAAAAAAAAAGACCTAGGGGTCATGTTCTCTAGAAAGTTGTCCCCCCGCCATTCTTTCCTTCAGTACCTTCTGTAATTCCCCCCTGCCCTTCTTTGTGCTACCTCTGGGCCTCCTATGTGCTCCTGGAAGTAAAATAATCACGTTGGTTGTTATTTCTCTTTTAAGCTGTCTGGGCCCCCAGCCTGTGAGCTCCTTGAGGGCAGAAGCGTATCTTATCTCTTGTTATTTCCCCAGGATCTAGCACAGTGATCCATGACTGTTTATCCAATGAAGAAATGAGTGGAAAAATGAAGTATGGGATGCCCCAATGATAAAACAGGGCTCCCAAGCCTGTGTTCTTTCCAGATCTCTCTCCCTCTGTCCCTTTGCCATGTGTCAAATCTAAAAGTAATAACTGACATTTATTATTATCCATCACCTTGTCAGTTTGGATTTAGCATCACCCAAGGCTGCCCAGATCCATTCAAAGTCCCTCCTACCTCAAGTCACTGGAAGAGTTGATAGGTATTTTTATGTCTTATTCTGAGTCACTGAATCACAGAATGGAATAATTTGTCTAATACCTGCCATTTATTGAATACCCACACGGGTTAACCACTGTGCTAGGTGCTTTTCTTTTCTTTTCTTTTTTTTTTTTTTTTTATACATGACACTGTCGCAGCATATGCTGCAAGGTAGATATTTTGATCCCCAGTTTACAGATGTGGAAATTGAAACTAGTATGGTTAAGCACTTTGCCCAGGGTCACGTTTCTAGTAAGTGGTGAGGCTGAGATTTGAACTGAAGTCTTTGGACTTCAAAATTCGTGCTTGATTCATACACAACACTGAAGGAAAGGGGGCCTCTCCACTGCTTTGACTATTCTGCAAGGGGCTCTCCAAAGTTGGCTTGAAATCCTCAGTGCCTAGTGCTCACTGCTCCCCCAGGCAGCCCATCCCATCTTAGGCAGTTTTGACCATTTTAAAAGCTCTTGTTTGTGGTAAGCCAAAATTATAAACGAGCTGAACAAGACACAGCCAGGAATAGTCTTTGGCTCACTGCTAGAACTTCCCTTCTGGTCTGACACCAAACCCTTCCGTTTATTCAACTAGTTTACAGGCTCATCTCAACATCTCAATGGTATAGGAGCATCCAGCCTATACCCTGCCATCTCGTCTACAAGAAAATAATGGGAAACTTTGTCCAATGCCTGGGTGAAATGAAATCCACTCTAGCTATCACATTCTTTGATCTGCCAATCTAGTAACCAGATTAAAAAAAAAAAAAAAGGAAATGAAGTCTGGGAGGGATATTTGTTTTTTAACGGGGCAATTTGTCAATGACTCAAAGTAATGAGTTTCTAGCGGCAGACTTTCAGCCATCATTGACAAGCCATCAGGAAGATGGTTTTTGGGCAGTGGGCTTCCTACTGCTCTTCAAATGACGTCTAAATAGGCAGAGCTCCCCCATTTTCATTGCTTTGAATTGCACAGCACTGTTGTTTGCACCTGGTTTTATTTAGGCTTCTATTTCAGTTTTCTATTTAATTTTTCTTTGACTGTGTTCTGCTCTTGCACATATTTTCTGTGTCTGGTTCATTCCCGAAATTTCTACATCCTCCTTCCAAACACACGCGTGTTGCACGTGCATGTGCGCGCTTGTGCACAAACAGACACGCGCACACACACACACACACACACACACACACCCTCCTTGTCCATTGAGAGTCAGTGCATTACAGCCCCTCCTTGGAAGCCTTCTCTGATGCCCCCACACTGGGTAACTGCTTCTCCTCCTTCTGTGTAATGTAGTGGAAAGTGCCCACAGTGCCCATCACAGAGTAGATCCCCAGTAAATGTTCCTTCCCTTCTTCCCTTTCCCCCATGGATATCTCTACGCCGGTGTCGATCACACCATATTGTATTTTCTTGTTTACTTGTCTGGCTTCATCCCTCAATTCTGAACTCATGCATGCATTCATTTGACAGATATTTATTGCAATGTCTACTGTGTGTGTGCAGATCGTTGTTCATGCTTAGAGCTGGGGATACAAATAATTTCTGAACATTGTACTTCTGCCATGTCTTTTTCGTTGTTGGATTCATAGCACCTTGCGTAGCGCCTGGCAAATAAAGAGTGTTCATTAAGTGTTTAAGAGAAAGCATGTCCTCATCCGGGTTCCTCCAAGTGTGGTCCTTGTACCACTTGCATCTGGATCACGGAGGGCTGAGGGGTGCAGGTTAGATGTTGAACGTGAGTTCCTGGATCTCACTCTAGAGCTACTGAGTCAGAATCTCTGAAGGGCGGGCTGCAAGAGTCTGCATTTCCATCTAGTTCTCCAGATATTTCTTGCACACTAAAATTTGGGAACTGTTACAAAACAGGAGAGGGGGGTAGAACTAATGCCTATTTTTGAAAAGTGCAGCTAAAACCGACTGAATCATTTTTAATGCCTCTGACCGCGGCAGGAAAATTTAGTAAAGGGGGGAAAAGGGCATTAGTTAAAATTCTCTGGGGAGGTTTTTTAAATAGATGGAATATTCAAGTCATTACATCTAAGGCCTTCTAAAGTCTAAGATGAAAAGTAGATTTATTGCTAGTAAAATCTAATCTCAATTTAGGGCAAATTTATGACGCCGGAAAGTTTTCTCTTTTACAGAGCTCCAAGTACACTTGATAGTGTAGATATAGGGACTTTTTGTCTAACCTGACAGTGCGATATATCGATTTCCATATTATAGACTTGAATCGTAAATTTGTTATTTTAAGTTATGGGAGGGTATACTACAACTGTATTTGTGCTTTGACCCTGATTATATATATACCTGATTTATCAGCTGGCCTACATTAGGAATGATGGTAGTGCTCATTCTCCATGAAAACTTGATCCATTTTACTGTTTTATGCCATACTTTCCAAGAGCATTCTGTTATTAAATGTGTTCTTTGGTAATAATTAGGTATGTAAGAGCTGAGTCAATCGAAGACAGCATAGGTTCCCTTGCGAGAAGACTTGCAAAGTTGCATTTTACGACCATGTTCCTGGGGCCTGGAACTTTCCATTTTGGGTTTGCCTTGACATGATCCTCATAGTCAAGAGCTAAGGTGTCTATGCATCAGGGCACAAACCTCTTAAATATACACAGGTATGTGTTTCTGCTTCCTTCCCTGTAACTTTAATTTTTTGTAAAATTTAATTTAGGGTTTGTTGGTGGTGTCATTGCTGCTAAGATGGATCGCAAACAGCTGCCCTCACGGTGTCCACTGGGCACCGTGTCCAACGATCTGAGAATTCTGCAAGGCAATTCCTCCCTGGAGCTGAGCGAGTACTGGGACTGGCAGTTTGATGGGGATAATGATGATCAGGAGAAATTACTGAAGGAAAGCTCCACACTCTACGTGGGGAATCTTTCCTTTCATACTACTGAAGAGCAAATATATGAGCTCTTTAGTAGATGTGGTGCTATCAAGCATGTATTTATGGGCCTGGATAAAATTAAGAAAAAGGCATGTGGTTTCTGTTTTGTAGAGTACTATAACAGAGTTGATGCCGAAAATGCCATGTGGTTCCTAAAGGGACCCGCCTAGATGATCGTATTATCCACACAGATTGGGATCTAGGCTTTAGAGAGCGCAGACAGTATGGCCACCGACCTGAGGGCCAAGTAAGAAACGCTTTTTGTGAAGATTTTGATGTTGGTAGAGGTGGCTCTGGAAAACAGGCTCAGGCCCGTGATAGAAGAGGAATCCATTAGTGAAAAACCTGCAGCTCTGGCCCCTGGAAAAGTCTATTAAGGAACAACACCAGGTCAGCAAATAATCCATTTTGTAACAAGTTGAAATTACTTTATATGCTGAGCAGAGACCCTTTCGTTGTATTTTTCCTCTCTGAAATGTTATTAAATGGCACAAACAAAAACATTCTTTTGCTCTTGTCTTAATTTTGAAGCTGGTTGTCAGGTTACCAGTTTGGCGGTCCAGTAGTCAAAAGTGAAGGGTTCGTTAGGACTAAATTCGGTGTAAATTAGGTATCTGGGTCAACCAAAGCATGACTACCATTTCAGGAAGATTTTATGGTCATGGTTCCAGGGCCTGAAATGATTTTTCTAAGAGCTTGCATAAAATAAAGTCAAATCAATGGAAATTAAAACAATTATCAAAGGAATAAAGGCACATTATTTTAACATAAAAAAACATAAAAAAATTTAAAAATCTGGAAGAGTTTATAATGAAACAAAAATTCTCTTGCCACACCAATTTCTACCCCAGGTCTACTCCCTAGGCAATAACTTTTAATTTTTTTTAAGATTTTATTTTTATTTTTTTAAAGATTTTTTTATTTATTTGACAGAGAGAGAAAGAGCACAAGCAGGGGAAGTGGCAGGCAGAGGGAGAGGGAGAAGCAGGCTCCCCACCCGGCAAGGAGCCCGATGTGGGGCTCAATCCTAGGACACTGGGATCATGACCTGAGCCGAAGGCAGAGGCTTCCCGGACTGGGCCACCCACATGCCCCTTAAGATTTTATTTTTAAGTCATCTCTACATGCAACATGGGACTCAAACTCACAACCATGAGATCAAGAGTCAAATGCTCTTCTGACTGAACCGGCCAGGCGCCCCTTAATTTTTTTGACAAGTTTTTTTTGGGGGGGTTCCTTTACTGGTAGTTTCCTCCATATTTCTAAATAACATGACTGCATATACTATTTATTTTCATTTTAAAAATCATCTGACTTCCTGCTTTCATAGATGAAGATTTAGTTCACTTACACCCACATTTTCACTTCTCTCCATCCTCTCAATATAGTTTACAACACTTTATGTTTTCTATTGTTACATAAGGTAGGCTATACTGCAGTAACAAATAATCCCCAAAACCCTTAGTGGCTTACAGTCACTAAAGTCTGATCCTCACACTACATTTCCATTGCCGATTGCCTGGGGGGTTCTTCTCCACACCTCAGTGATCATCCTCCTTCTAGGGCCCAGACTGCATAGTCACCATTATTAGTGTAAATCAGTTACGGCAATTAACCTCCCTCTTGCTGGCGATTGGTTTAGGAATCCAGGCTTAAGCCGATCACAGTTGACAGACCCTGTGATGATAGTTATTCATAAGTTCAGGGGCAAACGATGACCAATGGGGACGCCAGCAAGACTGAAATGAAGGATTTTTAGTTTATGTCTTTCCCATTGGATGTGAATAAGTCTGTACATAGTGATTGCTACAAGCAGCCTTCTTACAATCACAGGAGAAACCAGCCCTAGGCTGAATTGGACACTTTAAAGGAGGGGCCAATGAAACTGAGCCCTTCATGAAATTGTGCAGCTGCTGAAATCAACTAACCTTGCCGCACACACTCTCAGGGTTCTATTGTGTGAGGTAAGACATTATTTTATTGTGTAAGCCAGCTTGTTAACATGTACCTGAAAGCACTCTGATACCAAATACTTTTTCTTTTTTTTTTTAAAGAGAGGGAGAGTGAGAGTGCACGTGCAAGTGCACCTGCGCAGTGGGGGCTGAGTGGGGAGGGGGGGCGCCGAGGGAGTCAGAGAGAGAGTATCTTAAACAAGCTCGACTCCCAGTACCGAGAGCGGATGCAGGGGCTCAATCTCACGACCCCGAGATCATGACCTGAGCCGAAATCAAGAGTCTGACGCTTCACCAACTGAGCCACCCAGGCGCCCCACCAAATACTTTTTCTTAATTATATTCTTGTGTAAGTGATTTAAGTTGCTCCCTTGTGAGCCCAAACATATATCTCCAGGGTTCGCGACCTTACATCTGGGAAGTTAGATAAAAATCAGCTTCTTGCTCCTGACTCCTTCACTCTGACCCGAGGTCATCCTCTCTGGTCAGTAACATTCTTTCCTGAATAAGAGAGGAAAAGGGGATGTCAGTTTTTATAGAATGGCTATTATGGGCTGGGCACTTTGCTAGAGGCTTTAAAACACAATCTCATTTACTCTGAATAGCTCTGTACCTGTGACATGGGTGAGGATACTGATGATCAGGGAAGTACGGTCACCAAGTAGTAGATGGTAGAGCTGGGGTCCAGAGCAAGGGAGTCTATGTCAAAACTGGTGCCCCTAATCAGGGGACTCTTTTGTCTCGTTCCCTTACCTTCAGTCAGGTCACTAGGTCCAAACCTCTCTTTGAGGTTCCTTTTTCTCTGGAAATTATCCCACTGAGTACATCGTATCTGAGCTCTCTCTCCACGCCCCCCCCCCCCCCCCCCCGCCCCGCCAGCCCCAAGCAAGCTTCTGGAGTGCGTTGTTCTTTCTGCCTTGACATCCAATATCACTCAGGCTCAACACTAATACCACCCAGCCATATGTATCTTTACTCCCTGGGAGAAAAAGGAGCATTTGACATGCATTTCTGGCCAATTTAGATTAGTCTGTATACAGTAATGGAGTTCACTAACTTTTTAGGATCTCCCCCTTTGCAACTTCCCTAAAATAGAAGAAGATATGTTTAAAGTCATGGGATTAAAAATTGAATTTTAATTACAAAATGTTTCTGGAGGAGCATCTTGGCATATCTCTCAACCGCTCCTCCTAGTGGCTCCCCACTTGGATTGCTCCCAAGGATGTCTTTTCCTAGGCTCAGAAAAAGCATTTAACAATGTCTTGTGAAACATGCTTTTGGTTAAGTAAAGAAACTTTCATACTGTATGGCTAGAAGAGTCCTCCAGTAGTTCTTACAATATACCATGTTCTTCAAAATCACACTGAATATATCAATAGAACAAAGGATGAAAATCACATGATCATCTCAATAGGCACAGAAAAAGCATTTGAAAAAATTCAATACCCTTTTCATGGTAAAAATGCTCAACAAACTAGGAATAGAACAGAGCTTCCTCACTCCGATAAAGGACATCTATGAAAACCCCACAGCTAACATCATACTCAGTGTTGAAAGACTGAACGCTTTACCCCTAAGATCAGGAACAAGACACTTTTATTCCATATTGTACTAGAGGTTTCAAGCTAGGACAATTAAGCAAGAAAATAAAACAAAGGACATCTAGATTGGAAAAGAATACATAAAAATATTTTTGTTTACAGGTCATATGATCTTGTATAAAGACAATCAGAAGGAGTCCACGAAAAAAAAGCTATTAGGGCTAATAGTTCAGCAAAGTTGCAGGATACAAAATTGAAATACAAAAATCAATCACACTTCTATGAACCATCAATTAAAAAATCCAAAATGAGGGGCGCCTGGGTGGCTCAGTCAGTTAAGCATCTGCCTTCGGCTCTGGTCTTGATCCCAGGGTCCTGGGATTGAGTCCCATATCGGGCTCCCTGCTCAGCGGGGAGCCTGCTTCTCCCTCTGGCTGCCGCTGTCCCTGCTTATGCTCTCTGTCTCTGACAAATAAATAAAATCTTTAAAAAAAAATCCAAAATGAAAGTAACAAAGTAATTTCATTTCCAAGAGCATCAGAAAGAAGACAATATTTAGGTGAAAATATAACAAAGTGCTAAACTTATACTCTGAAAACTGCAAAACGTTGAAAGAAATTAAATAAATGGAAAGATATAAATGGAAATAAATGGAAAGATATCCTGTGGTTCATGGATTGGAAGACTTATTAATATTGGTAAGAGGGCAATAACTCCCAAATTGATCTATAGATTCAATGCAATTCCTTTCAAAAATCCCAGACGTCTTTTTTTTTTTTGAAACCGAAGAACTGACCGCCAAATTCATATGGAAATGTAATAAAATAGCCAGAACAATCTTAAAAGAGAAGAACAAAGTTGGAAACCTCACACTTCTTGATTTCAGAAGTTACTACAAAGTGTATATATATAGTAAATAAGACAGTGTTGGGCACTTGGGCGGCTCAGTTGGTTGGGTGTCTGCCTTCGGCTCAGATCGTGATCCCAGGGTCCTGGGATCAAGTCCCGCACCAAGCTCCCTGCTCTTCGGGGAGCCTGCTTCTCCCTCTGCCTCTGCCTTTCTCTCTGTCTCTCATGAATAATTAAATAAAAATCTTTTTAAAAAAAGACAGTGTTGTACTGGCGTAAGGGTAGACATACATCAATGGAATAGAATTGAGAGTATAGAAGTAAATGCTCACATTTACAGTCAAATTATTTTTGACAAGGGTACCAAGACGATTCAGTGGAGAAAGAATAGCCTTTTATTTTTTTCAGTTTTTATTTAAATGTCAGTTAGTTAGCATACAGCATAATATTAATTTCACGTGCTCAATATAGTGATTCAGCACTTCATACAACACCCGGTGCTCATCACAAGTGCCTTCCTTAATGCCCATTACTTATTTAACCCATCCTCCCCCCCCTACCTCCCCTCTGGTAACAATCAGTTTGTTGCACTACTAGGTATTTACCCAAAGAATACATACTAATTCAGAGGGATACATGCACCCCAGTGTTTATAGCAGCATTATCTACCATAGCCAAATTATGGAAATAGCCCAAGTGTCCATCAACTGATGAATGGATAAAGAAGATGTGGTATATATATAACAATGGAATGTTACTCAGCCATCAAAAAGAATGAAATCTTGCCATTTGCAATGACATGGATGGAGCTAAAGAGTATTACGCTAAGTGAAATAAGCCAGTCAGAGAAAGACAAACACCATATGATTTCACTCATATGTGGAATTTAAGAAACAAAACAAATGAGCAAAGGGAAAAAAGAGAGAGAGAGAGGCAAAGCAAGAAACAGACTCAACTACAGAGAACAAACTGATGGTCATCAGGGGGGAGGTAGGGAAGGGGAGAAGAAGACATCCAGATGGCCAACGGACACATGAAAAGATGCTCAACATCACTGATCATCAGCGAAATACAAATCAAAACCAGGATGAGGTACCACATCACACCCATCAAAATGGCTAAAATCAACATAAGAAACAAGAGGTGTTGACGAGGATGCAGAGAAAGGGGAACCCTCCTACACTGTTGGTGGGAATGCAAACTGGTGCAACCACTCTTATAGTATGGAGGTTCCTCAGAAAGTTAAAAATAGAACTACTCTATGATCCAGCAATTGCACTACATGAAGAATAGCCTTTTAAACAAATGATGCTGGGACGCGTGGATATCCACATGCAAAAGAATGAAGGTGAACCCTTACCACACACCATATACAAAAATTAACTTAAAATGGTTAAAGACTTAACGAGCTAAAACTAATAATCTTAGAAGAAAACATAGACATAAATCTTTAAGACCTTGGGTTAGGCAATGGTTTCTTAGATATGACACCAAAAAGCATGAATAGCCAAAGGAAAAAAATAGATAACTTCAATATCATCAAAATTAAAGACTTTTGTGCTTCAGGGGACACCAGTAAGAAAGTAGAAAGACAATACAAATAATGGGAGAAACATTTTGCAAATTATATGTCTGATAAGGGACTTGTACCTAGAATATATAAAGAAGTCTTACAGTGAACAATAATAGACAAATAACCCAACTTACAAATGGGCAAAGGATCTAAATGGACGTTTCTCCAAAGAAGAAATACACATAGTCAATAAGCACGTGAAGAGATGCCCAGCATCAGTAGCCATCAGGCAAAAGCAAATCAAAACCACAATGTGATGCTACTTCCCAAACACTAAGACAGCTATAACCAAAAAGTCAGGTAATAACAAGCATTGGTAAGAACGTAGACATTGAAACCTTTGTATGTTGCCGATAGGAATATAAAGTGGTGTGGCTGCTTCTGAAAGAGTTCCTTGAGATGTTAAATAAAGAGTTGCCATATGACCCAGCAATTCTACCCTTAAGTATATACCCAAAAGAAATGAAAACATATGTCCACACAAAAACTTGTACACGAGTGTTCATAGTACCATAAATTATAATAGCCAAAATGTGGAAACCAGCCCAAAGTCCATTTACCGATGACTGTATAAACAAATGTGGCATATCCTTACAATGGAATATTATTTGGCCGTAAAAAGGAATGAAGAACTGTGCATGCTCCATTACAAATGAACTTTGAAAACATTATGCTAACTGAAAGAAACCAGTCAAAAGGGACCACAGATTGTATGATTTCACAGATATAGAATGTCCACAGTAGGTAAATCCATAAAGACAGAAAGTAGATTAATACCAGGATCTGGGGAGAAATGGGGAAAGTGATTGTTAATGGGTACGAGGTTTCACTTTGGGGTGGCAAAAATGCTTTAAAATTGATTATAGTGATGGTTGCACAACTCTGTGAATATACTAAAAGCTGTAAATGGATGAATTGTATGGTATGTGACATATCTCAATAAAGCTGTTAAAAATCATGCTGAACAAAAAGCTTATTGGAGGTGGGCAGAGAAAGGAAGAGGCAGGCTATTCTATCTGTGTCTTTTCTGGTAAGATCGAAGGCTTTCTTCTGTTAAAATTTCTCACAGAACACTTGCCTTCCCTACAACCCTACTTTCGCCAACCCATTTTCTTTCAATTCATGTTCCTTGATGGGTTTTCCCCCATCCAAATATCTGACTAACTATACATTCCCTTGTCCCCCACAAAGGAAGGTGGGGACAGGGAATGTATAGTTAGTCAGATATTTGGATTCTTTGCTGTATTCTGTCCTAGAGGAACTATCTGTTTGTCTGGGTAAGGATAAGGCACTGGGCCAATTTCTGATCTAGATCCAGGAATAACGGGAACAGATATGTAATGCTATGTTTATTCTTTTAAAAGATTTATTTATTTATTTATTTATTTATTTATTTATTTATTTATTTATTTATTTATTTCAGAGAGAGGGAGAGATAGGGAGCGAGGGAGGGAGAGTAAGCAAGCATGGGGGGGGGGAGGAGCAGAGGGAGAGGAAGAAAGAAACTCAAGCAGTCTCCACACTGAGTGCAGAGCTGACATGGGACTCGATGTGGGGCTCAATTTCATGACCCTGAGATCAGGACCTGAGCTGAAACCAAGAGTCGGGTGCTTAATCGACCAAGCCACCCAGGTGCCTCCAGCATATTCTTTTTTTTTTTTTTTTTGATGTTTTTTATTTATTTATTCATGAGAGTCAGAGAGAGAGAGAGAGAGAAAGGCGGAGGCAGAGGGAGAAGCAGGCTCCCCGCCCAGCAGGGAGCCCGACGAGGGACTCGATCCCAGGACCCTGGGATCATGACCTGAGCTGAAGGCGGATGCTTAACCATCTGAGCCACCCAGGCGCCCCAGCATATTCTTTTTATAATGTGACTTTGCTACCCCTCCAATCAAGAAATGGAGTTTCCAGCCCCCCCTTCTCAAATCTGGGCTGCAACTTGCTCTGACTAATAGAATGGAATAGGAATTATTTATAAAGCTGTCAATGCTAGGCCTTAAGAGATCCTGCAACTTTTGTTTTTGCAGTTAACTTCTTAGAACGTGGTTGTTATTTAGAGAAGTCCAGACTCTCTGGCTGGAAAAAAGAGACCATGAGGGAAAGAATTAAGTAGTCCCAGTTGGCAGCCAGCGCCAAGGCTCCAGTCATGTGAGTGGGGCCATCTTGGATCCTCCAGGCCCTGTCAAGCTGTCCAATCTGACACCATGTGGAACAAAAATGAGACTTCCTTACTGAATTCTGCCCGAAGAGGAGACAGGCAAAAAATAAATAAATAAATAAATAAATAAAGTAAAATCTATAGAATAATTATAAATTATAGTAGATTCTACAAAGGGAACAAACAACAGCCTAAGAAGAATAACACAAGGGACATACTTTAGATGCACTGGCCAGGGAAATCATCTCTAAGGAGTTGACATTTGAGTTCAGACTTGAAGGACACAGAGGAATAGTGGTAAAAGTGTACTATGCAGAAGGAAGACCAAGTGCAAAGACCTTGACTCGAAAGAGAGCTTAGTGTATTTCAAACACTGTTTAGCTTCAAACGGGGAAGCTAAAACAAGGAAGATGAGGCCAGAGAGGCAGACAGAGACTAGATTCCACAAGGTCTAGCCAGTTGGTCAAGAATTTGTTTTTGTTTTTGTTTTTGTTTTCCCTAGGTGCACTGAAGGGTTTTAAACAATGGAGTGATGGTGATGTGATCTTTCATTTTGAAAGGGTCATTTTTACTGCTGTGGGAGAAAGGATGGGGGGGGGGATGCAAGTGGAGAAATCAGGTCATATTGCAATCTAAGCTAAAACTGAAAGTGGCCAGGTTAGAGTGATGAAGATAGAGAAGTGTGGCTAACTTTAAGATATGTTTTGAAGATACAGCCCGCTTGATGAGTACGATGTGAAGAACAGGATAAGGGAAAAGGAAGAATCAAAGATCACGTAGATTTCTGGCTTAGGCAATAGGATTGATGGTGGTGCTCTCTGCTGAAAGTAAGGAAATGATTTGGGGAATCCAGACTTCAGTTTTGGATATGTGAATCGTGATATATGCGTGTGATCTCTCTATACAGGTGTCAAGTGGACAACTGGAACTCAGAAGAGAACTCTGGGAGATTTATTTGGGGATCAGCAGGAAAAATGGCACTTAAATTTATGGGAATGGCTGAGATTAGCCAATGAAAGAATGTAGAAATGAAACGGGAAGAGGGTATAGGACAGATTGCTGAAGAATACCAATACTTAAAAATTAGCTAAAGGAAGAGCAGATAGCAAAAGGGAATGAGTAGTGGCTAAGAAGTTAAGAGGAAAACCACGGGACTGTGGTGTCAACAAAGGCAAGAGAGAAGTGATTTCCAGGGGAAGGAGTGGTCAACAGTGCTGAATGTTGCTGATGGCGTGAGTACAATGAGGACAGATAAGTGCCCGTTACGTTTGGCAATATCTAGCTCATTGGCGACAAGAGCTGTTTTGGTAGGATGGTAGAGGTGGAGATCTGATCTCAATGGATTGAGGATTGAATGGGAAGGCAGGAAGTGGAGACAGCATATGTGGAGGGCTGTATATGTGAAAAGTTGGCTATAAACAGGAATAGATGAATGGGATGGAAGTTGGATATACGCTCAAGGGAGAATGCTTATTTTTAAGATCAGTAGAACTAGAGCATGCTTGAGCCCTGACAGAAATGATCCAAAGGAGAGGGAAGGATTGATGTTGCAGAAGAGAAAGGAGATACCTGGAGAGAAGATTCCTTGACGTAAAGAAAAGGGATAGAATTCAGAGCACAATGTAGGGACTGGGTGCCCTCCGGAGGTTTAAGTTCATTTGGGATTGGAGTTTTGCCAGAAGAGTCAACAGAGGGAGAGAGGGCCAAGGGAATTGACTGTATTTGCAAGGATGAAACATGGATTTGGGACTGGCTGAGGAATGAAATAAAGTCAGAATGGCGGTTGATGGATATTGAGAAGAGTGATGGCCAACAGATTGGAGGGCTTGAAGAGGCTGTGTGTGTGTGTGTGTGTGTGTGTGTACCGGCAGTGAGGGTGGGTGGTAGAGGAGTGGGATGTTTCAAATAAAAATGGGAGAGGTGATAGAATTTTGGTGATGATAATGTTCAGGGGTAGCCATGGGAGTAGGTGGCTGAGTTGGAGTAGAGGAAAAAGACCATGGGAGATGGATAGGTCAAGGCACTGAGAATCTGGGTGGTTCATCCATGTGAATGCTGAAGGAATAACTTTGGGCAGAGTAGGAGGCAACAGCATTTACACAGTGTGAGTCCATCAGCGTGTTCGCTCTTTGGCAAAGAAGCCAGTTTTTGTGGTTGGGTTCTAACCTCAGCTGGGCCCTCAGAGATACTGGGGAATTCGCCATTTCCCTAATTAGCTCCCTCTCTCATTCCTCAGAACAGCTCCTTTGACCATGTACTACTTACTGTATTATGTACCTCTCTCCTCACACTTTGTACGTGACTTTGCTTCCTACTCTCGAAGACAATAGGCCATCAGGAGGGACATCTCTCATGCCAGCTCCTTCCATACAAACTAACTTACATACGCACAGTTTCATGGTTTCCTCCTTAAGTGGGATCTCTCCATTCTCCTGAGGCTAATGCCGCATCGATGTGAAGCTCCGCCAACATGCCCCATGCTGGCAACATCCCCTCTCTTCTGTATCTTTACTCTATTTTTCTCGATGTTTCACCTGAGGCTCTAAACTGGCATACATCTGTCCCAGCTGTAACATAGCGGCGGCTGCCACCGTGACCACCACGTCCTTCCTCTGGGCTCCCTTCACTGGCAGACATGTTGAAAGTAAAGTGAAACTAGCAGAGAAGACATGGCTGCCTCCACTTCTTCATCTCAAAATCACTTCTTTGTCTTTTAACTTTTCATTTTGACCGAATTTCAGACTTACAGAAAACTTGCAGTAAGACTTAAAGAAAAGCCCATTTTGCCTTTTACCCAGATTCCCCAAATGTTAACATTTTTTACCACATTTGCTTCATCCTTTTCTCCCACCCCCACCTCCTCCTTCCTTCTCCCCACTCCCTCCCCCACCTCTGGTTCTCTCTCTCTCTCTCTCTTTCTCTCTCTCTCACACACACACACCCTCTTTTGTTCTGAACCATTTGAGAGTAAGTTGCAGACATATGCCATTTACCCCTCAATACTTCAGAGTATATTTCCCAGTAATAAGGACATTGTCTTACATGACCCAGTCACAATGATCAAAATCAGGAGATTAACATTGATACGATATTTACTAATGTACAGATCTAATTCCTAATTCAGATGTCGCTGAATGCGTTGACCCAATGATGTCCTCTATAGCAGAACATCTCGATTCACGAGTAGCACTCAGCTTTCATGTCTCTTTTCATTTGAAATAGTTCTACAGTCCTGCGTTTCATGACATTGTCAATTTTGAAGAGTACAGACCACCTATTTTGTAGAATGCCCTGCAATGGGAGTGTATCTGCGTTTTCCTCATGAGTAGATTCAGGTTATGTGCTTGTGGAAGGAATGTCACAGAAGTGCTGTGTCCTCAGTAGGCACATGATGTGGATTTGTCCCATGACTGGCCACATTAACTTTGATCACTTGGATAAGATCCCAGGTGCTAGGTTTCTCCACTATAAAGTTACTATTTTTTCCTCTTGTACTAATAGATATCTAGCAGGGAGACTCTTCAAGACTATAAATATCTATCTACTCCACAGGGGGAGTGGGAGAGGGAGAAGCAGGCTTCCCGGCGAGCAGGGAGCCCGATGCGGGGCTCGATCCCAGGACCCTGGGATCACGACCTGAGCCGAAGGCAGACGCTCAACGACTGAGCCACCCAGGCACCCCTCTCCTACATTTTTTAATTGCTGTAAAGATGAGCTTTCCCTTCTCTTCCATGTGTTTATTTCTATCTGTGTGGACTTACAGATTCCTATATTTTTCAAAGGGTTATCATCGTTTATGATGATACTTTATTTTAATGCTCACATTCTCCAGATTTGGCCAGTGGAAGTCTCTCCATGCTGGCTCTAGTATGAATTAGACATGGTCCTCTCACTTCTTAAGTAGTTTGTTACTTCCTTGCACAAACAAGATATTCCAGGCTCATGTCGTACTTTCCTTGCCCTCGTCCTGAAATCAGTCATTTTTCCAAGGAGTTGGGTTCCTTTTAGTGAAAAATGTCATTGAGGAGCCAAGGTCTGGGTGCTGATTGTGTTTGTTGCCTGTAGAGTTTCACAGTGGACAGAACTACGAAATAGATGTATGTATATACACCTACACTCATATGCATATATGCATATACCTGCAGAAATGAACACCTGTCTTACAACTATGTCTCTTTTGGCATCTATCTCTATATTAAAAACAATGAAATCACAACAATGGTCCAATTCCAATTCAACACCACAGAGTCATTCTGTCCTCCTTTTCCATATTTTAATTGTCTTCACCAACAGTAAGATATCTGACTCCCATTATCCACAGTATATTATAATCACTTCTTTACCTACTATACTTGGGCTTTGGTTCTACCAACTTAGCAGAATGATTCTTGCCAAGGACACAAATTTTTGTAATTGCTAAATTCAAAGGTCACTCTGGTCCTAATATTCCTTGACCACTCCTCTGTGTCTGACTGTTGAAACTGCTCTTTCTTTTTTTTTTTTTTCTGTGTTGTATAATTTTATTTCTTTTATTTTTTGATAGAATATATATCTAGAGCTTTTAAGTGTACATTTTTACCCCTTCTTCCCATAGAGACAATGTGCATATTCTTAAATATTGGACAGTCCACAGAATTGGGGAAGGGTTATGGACTTGATAAAGCCACCACTTGAATTTGCTAGTAATTCAGATAATCCTGAGTATGAATTCAGTCTCCAAAATTTTGGAGTATGGAAAACCCCAAGATAGGAGTTGTATGTATAGTACTGGGGGAAAGATTCTAGGACTCCAGGACACACAGTCCATATTATGGGAAACTCTGCTCATGGGCATCCCGTTACTTTTGGGTCTCAAGGCTTCAGGGTTATGTCAGGACTAGGTCGGAACTCAGGAGACTTTGTGGTTTCAAGTGTTGCTGAGTCTCCTCTCAGTTTTAAGCTAGAAGCTTCCTGGACCTAGAAGCTTTCCGGAGGAGGGCTGGTTGGCATGGGGCCTGTTTGGTTGAGCGTTGTCATCCTATGTGGGCCCGAGTGCCTGCTGAGCTGGTGAGTGTGTTGAATCATCAAAACCAAAGCCCATAATGATAAGTGATGATGAGCATCTTTTCATGTGTCTGTTGGCCATCTGTTTGTCCTCTTTGGAGAAATGTCTGTTCATGTCTTCTGCCCATTTTTTAATTGGATTATTTGTTTTTTGAGTGTTGAGTAAAAAGTTAAAAATAGAACTATCTTATGATCCAGCAATCTGGGTATTTTCTCAAAGAATACAAGAACACTAATTCAAAGGGACACATCACCCCTATGTTTATAGCAGCATTATTTATGATAGACAAGATATGGAAGGAGCCCAAGTGTGCATTGATTGATGGAATATTATTCAGCCATAGAAAGGAATGAAATCTTGTCATTTGCAATGACATGGGTAGAGCTAGAGAGATAATGCTAAGCAAAATAAGTCAGTCAGAGAAAGACAAATACCACATGATTTCATTCATATGTGGAATTTAAGAAACAAACAAACAAACAAGCAAAGGGAAAAAATAAGAGAGAGAGAGACAAACTAAGAAACAGACTCTTAACTATAGAGAACAAACTGATGGTCACCAGAGGGGAGTGAGGTAAGTAAGGGGATGGGTGAACTAGGTGATGGGGATTAAGGAGGGCACTTGTGATGAGCATAGGGTGATTTATGAAAGTGTTAATTACTATACTGTACACCTGAAACTAGTGTAACACTGTATGGTTAAAAAACAAAACAAAACAAAACAAAACAGGGCACCTGTGTGGCTCAGTCAGTTAAGCATCTGCCTTCGGCTCAGGTCATGATCTCAGGGTCCTGGGATCGAGTCCCACATTGGGCTCCTTGCTAGGCAGGGAGCCTGCTTCTCCCTCTCCCTCTGGGGCTCCCCCTGCTTGTGCTTTCTCTCTCTGACAAATAAATAAATAAAAATCTTTATTAAAAAAAAAAAAACAGACCCTTAAGTCGCTGTACTCCCACAGGGCTATAAGATCTGACAAGACTCCTCAATATTTTCACTCAGGCCCTGATCTTCCTTGACCTCTCCTTTGTGTTGGATTCCACTGAAACTCCTCCTTCGTGAAACTCTCCACTTCCTTAGTGCAGTAGATAAAATAATGCCTCCCGCAGGATGTCCAAGTTTCAATTCCTAGAACTTATGAATACGTCACCGAATATGGGAAAAAGGGCTTTGTAGATGGGATTGAGTTAAGGATCTTGAAATGAGGAGATTATCCTAGGTTGTTTGGACACACCCAATGTAATCAGAAAGGTCTTCATAAGAGGGAAGAAGGAGAGCAGTTAGAAAAGACGATATGATGACAGAGGCAGAGGCTTTGGAGATGGAGGAAGTGACCACGAGCCAAGGAATGCGGGTGGTCTCTAGAAGCTGCCAAAGGCAAACAAAGGGATTATTCCTTAGAGCTTCCGGAAAGAACCAGCCCTGTGGACACCTTGACTTTAGCCTAGTGAGACTGATTTTCGATTTCGAACCTCCAGGAATATAAGGTAATAAATGCGTGCTCTTCGAAGGCACTAAGTTTGTGGCAGTTTGATAACTAATAGAATAAAAAATAGAAATATAGTAGTTTTTCCTTATCTGCAGGGGATATGTCCCAAGACCCCCAGTGGATGCTGAATCTTACATATGCTATGTTTCTTCTTATACCCACATTCCTAGGATAAAGTTTAATTTATGAATGAGGCACAGTGAGAGTTATGACAATAACTAATAATGAAACAGAACGATTATAGCAACATACTGTAATAAAAGTTATGTGAATGTGGTCGCTCTCTCAAAATATCTTAGTGTCCTTCTCTTTAAGATTTTATTTGACAGAGAGAACGAGCGAGCACAAGCAGGGGGAGCAGCAGAGGGAGAGGGAGAAGCAGACTCCCTGCTGAGCAGGGAGCCCGATGCGGGGCTCCATCCCAGGACCCCGGGATCATGACCTGAGCCGAAGGCAGCCGCTTAACCTACTGAGCCACCCAGGCGCCCCACTCTTAGTGTTTCATCTTGTGATGATGTGAGATGATAAAGTGCCTATGTGATGAGATGAAGTGAGGGGAATGACAGAGGCTTTGTGACATAGCATTAGGTTACTAATGACCTTCTCACTGTATGTCAGAAAGGGGACCGTGTGCTTCTGGACCGCGGTGGACAGCGGGTAACTGAAATGGCAGAAAGCAAGACCACGGATCAGGGGGCACTACCGTACCATACAACAGCAATAGAAGACTAATACACTTAGATCCACGACACTACGCTGTCTTGCCTTTCCTACCTCTCTGGCTGCCCCTCCTCCCTTCTTCCTGGGCTCCTTCCAGGGCTCCTCTTCCTCTGCCACCCCTTAAATGTTGATGTCCCCCAGGGCTCTGCTGTCCTCAGCCCATCCGTCATCTCATTCGGCGTCTCTTCCTGGGTGAACTTATCTGCTCTCATAATTCCACTGCACATGCTCATGATTTCCACATCTGTGTCTTCAGTCCTTACGTCTCTTCTGAGCTCCTCATCCACACATCCATTTGTCTCCTCACGTATTCTCCTTCATTATTCCATAGACTCCTCAAACTTAGCATGTTCCCAACTGATCTCATTATTCTTTCCCACATTGCCCCATCCTCTTTTCTCCCAAAAGTCTGCTCCTTTTTTCTGCATTCCCTACTCCACATAGTGGCACCACCACCTGCATGTACCCAATCAGACTGACCTGACTGGTCCTTCCTCTTTCTTTATTTTGTCGCAAAGTTCTATTCAAAGTTCTCAATCTGTTTTATATTTGTGTTCTCTTTATCTTTCTTAATATATTGCAATTGTTTCCCAACAGCTGTTCTGCCGCATTCCCCACCCCCTCAAATCCATCCTTCTCGTAGCTACCTGAGTAACTTTTCTAAAACACAAATTTCATCATAGCGTTCCCCTATTTCGAACCATTCAGAGATGGCTCACAGCTTCTGGATAATGTCCATATTCCTTGGGATGTCACACAGAGTCTTTTGTGATCTATTCTGGGACTATCTCATCAGCCTCTTCTCTTTATTCTACTCTACACTCAACTTATTTGCCTACAATATTATCCATTCATTGCCATAACCATATTCTCTTTGGCCTCCGTGCCATTGTGCACGCCATGCCATCTTTCTGAAATGCCCTTTGTCCCACGAATAAGTTCTACACTGCTTTCAAGACTCATCTTTCCCTGACTACCCTCTTCCCACTTTCACTGCCTATTAGGATCCCATCCTACATGCTTTGTAGCAGCTTGTATTTATCATATCTCAGTGCTTTGTCACACTTCATTGTAATTGTCTGTTCACTTGCATTTCCCCTACTAGACTGTGGACTCTTTGAGGACAAGGACTCAGTATACATCAAAAAATAAACTCTTGGGGCGCCTGAGTGGCTCAGTCTGTCAAGCGTCCCGACTCTTGGTTTTGGCTCAGGTCGTGATCTCAGGGTCGTGAGATTGAGCCCCACGTTGGGCCCCATGCTCAGCAGAGAGTCTGCTTGAGATTCTCTTCCTCTCCCTCTCTCCTGCTCATGCTCTTGCTCTCAAATAAATAAACAAATCTTAAAAAAAAAAAAAATCTGTCAGTCATTAAAAAAAAAAAAGAAATCTTGCCATTTGTGATAACATGGATGGACCTAGAGGGCATTATGCTAAGTGAAATAAGTCAGAGAGAGAAAGACAAATATCATATGCTTTCACTTACATATGGAATCTAATAAATAAGGCAAATGGGCAAACAGACAAGCAAAACAGACTCTTAAATACAGACAACAAACTGGTGGTTGCCGGAGGGGAGGTGGGTCAGGGGATGGGGGAAATAGATGAAGGCGATTGAGAGGTACAAATTTCCAGTTCTAAAATAAATAAGTCATGGAGATGAAAAGTACAGCATAGGGAATACAGTCGATAATATTGTAATAATGTTGTATGGTGACAGATGGTGATTACACTTAACCATGGTGACCACTGAGTAATAGATAGAATTGTGGAGTCAATACGTTGTACACTTGAAACTAATATCACATTGTATATCAATTATACTTCAAAAATAAGGAAAAAAATAGACTCTAGTGTAATGATTTGATTTACATATGGCACCAATGAAAACCAATCAAATTGCTTTGTAGTCACAGGCTTGTATCTTATTTTATTGTACATGTATACATTGACAATTCCTTGAAATAAAATGTAAGATTTGTATATTAATTGTCATGCATTTTTGTGTAGTTGCTAATCCTCTCATTCTGTCCATCTGGAGTTCATTTTTATTCCCTGAAGCTTGTATTTCCTCAGAGGAAAACTTAAAGTCCCTTCTAAATGACTATCTTCAATGAACAGGCAAGTCATTTTCCATAGTTGCACATAACTGAGCTCTTCGTCCTCTCCTGCAAACTTATCAGGAATTGGAGAATCTGAGAGTTGAAAAAGATTTTTATAGGTTTCACTTTCCAGTGCTTCCCATCCCTGATAGCTCATCCAAGGGAGCCGGTAAATACACAGATTTGCAGGTCCCACCCCAGAGGTATGATACAGTAAAATCTGAGATTGGTATAGAACCCCTGATGGGTCTAATCACCCTGCCAGTGCTTAAATAAACTGGACAGCAGTATAGCATATGCAATTCTTCTTAAACTTGAGTCTGGAATTTTACTAGGTAGGTCTGGATAGGGGTCCGGAGGTTCTGCATTTCTAGGAAACTCTCCTGTAATACTATGCTGCTGGTCTTTGGCCCACACTTTGAATAACAAGGGCATTAAAAGCACAGAGGGCAGAGTCAAAGAAACCTGGGTTCAAATCCTACTTCTGCCACTTAGTTGTTATGCAACCTCGGGCAGTTTGCTTCACTTTCCCAATCTCCAGTTTCCTCCTTTAGAAAATTGATACAATAAGGCCTCATTGAGCTGTTGTGGAGATTTTTTTTTTAGGTATACAAATTCACACACTTTTGAAAATTTGAGCAATCTAAACAAATTGAGCTTTCTCTTCATCTTGATTATGCAGAATGATTGGAAGAGAACATCGTTAACAGTACTGTGCCTTCCTATACAAGAATATGTCACTTTTTATTTAAGTTTTTTTTTTATGTGTTATGAGACATTAAATGAGATAATGCTTTAAAAGAACTTAGCGTGGTTCCTGGACATCGTAAGTATTCAGTACTTGGTAGATGGTAGCTTTTTTTCTTTTTAACATTTGCTTATGGAAAATTTCAAACACATGACAAGTAGAGAGGATAGTATAAATGAACCTCCGTGTATCCACCACCCAGTTTCAACAATGATCAACGCATGGCCAATCATGTTTCTTGTGTACACCAACTCATCCCTCCCTCCTGGATTATTTTGTTTTTTTATTTTATTTTATTTTATTTTATTTATTTTAAAGATTTTATTTACTTTTTTGAAAGAGAGAGAGAGAGAACATGAGCCGGGGAGGAGCAGAGTGGGAGAGAGAGGGACAAGCAGACTGTGCTGAGTGTGGAGTCTGACCCAGGGCTGGATCCCAGGACCCTGAGATCATGATCTGAGCTGAAACTGAGATTTGGATGCTCAACCAACTGAGCCACCCAGGTGCCCCTCCTGGATTATTTTGAGGCAAATCCTAGACACCCGTATCATTTCCTCTATAAGCACTTTAGCTAAAAGATAAGACCCACCCCCCATTGTGACCATTATGTCACTATTTTCACCAAACATTTTAACATGAAATCCTTAATATAATCAAATATCCACTCAGCATTCAAATAACTCCACTTAACTCATAAGCATCTTTTTGAAGTTGGCTTGTTCAAATCAGGATATGAATGGAAGTTGTATTTTTATTAGTATCACTATTTCTGTCACACAAATATCCAGCCTGGACCCCCCATGACAGGGAGCTTATCAGTTCCCATGGCAGCTCATTTCATCTTTGGATAGCATGACTGCGAGGTTTCCATTCAATATAAAGAAGTATTTCTGTCTCCCTGTGTCTTCCATCCACTGGGTCTTACGCAGGACCAATCTACTCCCTCTGACAGCCTGTATTAGCTTCCTGTGGCTGATGTGACAAAGTACCGCAAACCAGGTAGCTTTAAACAGCAGAAACTTATTGACTCAGTTTTGGAGTTCTGAACTCAAGGTGCTGGAGGGCTGTTTTCTTTGAAGGCTCTAGGGTCGAATCCTTCCTGGTCTCTTCCAGCTTCTGGGGGCTCCTGTTCTTTGGCCTGTGGCAGTGCAACTCCAATCTCTAGCTCCGTCTTCACATGGCCATCTTCCCTCTGTGTGGGTGGCCAGATTCCCTTCTTCTTATAAGGACATCAGTTACATTGCATTAAGCAACCCACCCCACGCCAATATGACCTCATCTGAACTAGCTGCATCTGCAAAGACTCCGTTCAAAAATAAGGCCACATTCTGACATCCCAGCGGTTAGGACTTCAACATACCTTTTTGGGGGACACAATTCAACCCATAACAGAGCCCTTCCGATATTTGAAGAAAACCATCAACTCCCTTATAGTTTTCCCTTATCCAGGTTATATCTTCCCTGTTCCTTCAACCCTTCCTGAGGTTTGGCTTGGTTCTTTCCAAACCACTGGCATGTATTGAATAATCTGATTTGGCTCACAGATTGAAATGTTGTTGGGGCATAGTTTGGCCATGCTGAATAGACACGCACTATCTCCTCGCTGGTTCCACGTACTCTATTTCTATCACTGCAGCCTAGTTTTGAATTGGTACATTCCACCCCCCATCCCAGGCCATATTAGGCGTTCCCTTTCTGTTCTTTCATTTTACCTCTACCATTGCACTTACCACACTATGTGACAGTTATTTGCGTGAAGAAGTATTAAGGATGTTATAAGTCAAAGGTGTTATAAGTCAAGGGTGTTATAAGTCAACTCTATGCGCCAACATCCTGTTATGGCCATAAAATAGCTGATCCGTCAAACATTAATTGAGATTTTACTATGTGCCAGGCACTGTAATGGTGTGATGGATACAATTTTGAATAAAGCATAGTCTTTGCCCTCAGGAAGCTCACAGTCTAAGGAAGGATACAAGCATGGGAACAGACATGTTGGGACAAGTATTGTGACAGAGGCCAGTTCAGGACACTTGGAAAGTAAGGAGGAGAGACTTCTAATCCAGCCCTGGGTGGGGCATGTTAGGGGAAGCCTTCCTTGGGGACACCATGCCCTGGGCTGAGTCTGAGAGGATGACAAGGAGTCTGTCAGGCAAACGGGGGGAGCATCAGCGGGAATGGGCATCAAAACAGAGGTTGCCATGCAGTCAAAGGCATAGAAGTGTTGGGAGAATTTCAGGGTTGCAAGCTGTTCGGTATTGTTGAAACATAAGCTGTGTGTGAGACATAGTGGGGGATAAGGCTGGCAGGTTTGAGGAGATTTGCGTGGTCCTGAAGTAGCTTGGACTCCATCTTGTAGGCAGTGGGGTGTTACATGATCATATTTGCACTTGAAGAAGCTGATTTTGGTGGCTGTGTGGAGATGTGGATAAGGTTAAAACTAGAGGCAGGGAGACCAGCTGCGAGTTGGTGACAGCTACTCGGTGTATGATGACTTGAAAAATATTTGAGAAGTTAAACTGTCAAGATTGGGTCAGGGTTTAGCTCTGGGGGGAGTGAAAGAGAGAGAGTGAGGAGGCAGAAATGACTTTCAGGTTTCTGGCATGGGAGTGATTCAGGGATGCCATCATTTGAGACACTGAATATAAAACATTGACTGGGCTTGAAGAGGAGATACTGAGTTTGGTTTTGGGCATGTTAAACTTGAGGTACCTGTGGGATTTTTCAAGGCTTGGGGTAAGTTCTGGCCTGGAGCTGTAGATTTGGGTGTCATCAGAACAGAGGTAAAAATAGAAACAATGGGAATGGGTGGTGGGGCCATCAGGGAGAAACTGGAAAGTGGGAAGAACCAAGGACCGAGGCTGAGATACTGGTCAACACCTACATGTTGATGGAGGAGGAGGATCACGCCGAGGACAAAGTAAGAATAGTTATAGAGGTGTGAAAGCAACTAGGAAAGTGTGGTGTCATGGAAACCAAAAAAAGAAAGAAAAGAGCAGCAGTGTTAAATGACACTAAAGGATCTAATAAAATAAAGGTTCCAGGAAAGACCTTGTTTAATGCTTTTCCAAAAACCAAAGAAATGCAAAATTCTATTCCCGTTTCCTTGTTCTCTGTACTGATTAGCCTCATCAAAGAAGGAAATCAGGTTCAGTTGACTCATTCTTAGTGAAAACTGCCTCCCTTTAATAATCTGAGCATTCCAGAATGTTCATCAAGCAAATATTTATCAAGCACTTGCTGTACACCAGGCATTGTTCTAGACTCTGTTCTAGGTTTATCATTGGTAAACCAGACAGACAAACCCCCCTGCTCTCATGGAGCTTATAATTGAGGTGCACCATAGCTACGATTCTGACTCCAATTCCAATGTGTGGCTGTTTTTTCCCCCACACCACCAAGTGATTCTTTGACATCAGCTGTGTATCCTACAATTCAACTCAATTCTGACATTATCTATCTGGACATAGTGTCAGACTCCACTGGTTAAGGGCTCAGTCCTACAAGACTGCCCTCCTCCCCACTTCAGATGCCAATCGCAAGTCCAGGTTGTCATCTGTGCTTCTGACCCACGGCTATAGATGGAGGGTTCCAGTAACCCCCTTCTTTGGTTCGATTCATTTGCTCAGAACTCAGAGAAACACTTTATTTACTAGATGCCCAGTTTACCATAAAAAGATACAATTTAGGGGGCGCCTGGATGGCCCAGTTGGTTAAGCATCTGACTCTTGATTTTGGCTCGGGTCACGATATTGGGGTCGTGGGATCGAGCCCCCCCCCCATTGGGCTCCATGCTCAGCACGAAGTCTGCTGGAGTTTCTCTCCCTCTGCCCCTCCTCCCGCTCACATTTCCTTGCACACACACTCTCTCTAAAATAAATAATAAGCCTTTTTAAAAAAGATACAATTTAGGAACAGCTAGATGGAAGAGATGCATAGGGCAAAGTATATGGGAAGCAGCACAGAACTTCTATGCCCTCTCCCATGTGATCACCAACCTGGAGGCTCTCCAACCTGGTCCCTTTGGCTTCATTACATAGTCACGATTGATTAAATCACTGGCCATTGCTGATTGATTCATCCTCCAGCCCTTTCCCTCCCCGGAGGTCAGGGGTGGGGGAGGAGGGACTGAAAGTTCCAACCCTCTAATCACATGGCTGGTTCTCTTGGCAAGCAGCCCCCATCCTTAGGTGTGGTCCAAAAGTCATCTTATTAACATAACAAAAGACATATTTTTCTGTTCCCATCACTTCGGAAATTCCAAAGAGTTTTAGAAGCTCTGTGCCAGAAACAGGGACAAAGACCAAATATTTATTTCTTATTATAAATCACAATATCCCAATAACATAATGCTTATGAGCTGGGTCTAGATCTGGAATCACTACCTGCTAAACTATGTAACCACATGGGCAAATTACTTAATCTCAGCCTTAGCTTCTTCATCTATAAAATGGGGACATGAAGGATTATTGTTAGGAGGTTATTATTAAGAGTAAAAGAGCTAATACCTGTAAAATGCTTTGAACAGTGTCAGGTGCATAATAAGAGCTCAAAAGAAAATGTTAGTTATTATCCTGGTGTGTGTGGGTGCGGGGAGACAAGTCAACACAAGAAAATACGTTAGTGATAAGTGCAAAGGAAAGAATTAAATTCGGGTGATTTGAAAGCAAGTAAATTCGTAGTTACTTTGGCTTGAATGGTTTACTGTGAGACAGTGATAATTTGAGCTGAATTCTGAACCAAAAGCAATTAGCTATGTTAACAGTCCTGGCAAAATACACTCCAGGTTGACCACCTGTGGCCCTTGAGCCAAATCCGGCCCACAGCCTGTTTTTGTAAATAAAGTTTTACTGTTTTTGTGTTGTCTATGGCTGCTTTCGCTGGGAGCTGAGTCGTTGTGACAGAGACCAGATGGCCAGACAAAGCCTAAAATATTTACTGTTCGGCTCGTTACAGAAAAAGTTTGCCCACCCCTGCTTGAGACAGAGGAAACAGCCAATGCAAAAGCACTAGGCAGGGCTGAGCTCGGAGAATTCAAGGAACAGAAAGGACTGAAATAGGTAAGAGGAAGAGAAGAGTGGTACGAATCTTGTCTGTAATTTGCAAAACCCACCTTCTTGCCCTGTTTGAAAGCAGTTCATCTCTAGTCTTAGAGGATCTGGTACTGGCACTTCTCCCGTGTGTCCGATGATTTCCGGATGACAGTGGTTCATTGATCTTATTTGCAAGTTCTCAGTAGCCTCAGGGAGTGATTCACTCAGGCCAAAAGGTTTGAACTAATTTCAAACCTGGCACTCTTAAGCCATCACAGGCCAGTAACCTCCTAATAGGTCAGTATCAACAGAAGGCACCACCCCAATCAATGCCTTGTTTAAAATTTGAATCCCGGGAGCGCCTGGGTGGCTCAGTCGGTTAAAAGCACCTGCCTTCAGCTCAGATCATGATCCCAGGGTCCTGGGATTGAGCCCCGAGTCAGGCTCCCTGCTTAGTGGGGAGCCTACTTCTCCCTCTCCTCCCTGCCTGTGCGCGCGCTCTCTCTTTCTCTCAAATATATAAATAAAATCTTGAAAGAAAAACAAAAATAAAATTTGAATTCCACTCAACCTCATTTCACTGATATCTTTGAGTTGGAATTTATGGTCACGGATCTTAAGTGAACTCTTATTCGTGTCTATTATACAGGTATCCCTGCTTTTTGAAAGTTCACATTACCCCATTTTGCATTCACGAAAGACCTACATTAGCCTCTGTTTTCACTAACCGAAAAGAAATCTGAAGATCCTCCCTTTTACAAAAAGAGATGAAAATTGAAAATAGCACTCGGTATTTCAAAGTGAGCCCTCATTAGAGGCAACACGCATCCCGCGCAGCAAGAGGGACGCCCCCCCAGCTCCTTCCCCTGGACTGACCCTCAGCGTCTTAGCGCCAAGCCGTCATAACTTTGAACTGTGTCTGAGCATCTGTGCTTTATCTTGACTTATTTTGTGTGTCCGTTAACAAGCTGTGTCCTAGGGAATCAAAAAAGCCTAAGAGAGGTTATTTTGGGGGCCTCAAAAAATCTCTCATATAATTTCGTGGCCATCGCTTCTTTGCCATTTTCCCTATTTGCCATCGCCATTTTGGCTTAAGAAAGGTTTTATAGGAATGCTGTACTTTCAGAGACCAGGGGAGACCTGAATACATCTATAGACCTACCTATCGATGCCTATATATCTACATCGACGGTATTTCCAAAACCACATTTTGAGAGATGCTAGTGTCCTACGAGATATTAATAAGTGAGAAGAACATAAAAGTTCCATGGTCAAACATATTTGGGAAATGTTATATAAAGCTAAAACAGGTTTTATGTCTGGCTGGACTTCTTAAAGCCTCGATAAGCTAATGTGTGCTGTATCTCTGAGAGGGAGATTCACTGTTGTAGCATTTCCTAAACTTCTTTTGTTCAAATTCTTTTTTTTCTCAGAACACCAGTTAATATCTTGAGGGACACTGGTGTTTCTTTTTTTTTTTTTTTTAAGATTCTATTTATTTGACAGAGAGAGACACAGCGAGAGAGGGAACACAAGCAGGGGGAGTGGGAGAGGGAGAAGCAGGCTTCCCACCGAGCAGGGAGCCTGATCCCAGGACCCTGGGATCATGACCTGAGCCGAAGGCAGATGCTTAACGACTGAGCCACCCAGGCGCCCCCAGATGGAGATGTAAAATAGCCAGGTGTCTGTGCACATGGGTCTCAAGGGAGAGGTCTGAGCTGGAGGGATAAAATGGGGATTGTACTTAAAACCATGGGAGTAGAGGAGGTCACCTAGGGAGGGAGCAGAGATGGAGAACAGAGCCAAGGACTGAGTCTTGGGACACACCAACCTTTGGAGACAGAAGAGTAGGAGGAGGAAAGAACAGAACCTGAGGAATAGGCAATGAGATGGGGGAAAAAAAACAACAACAAAAAACCATGAAGAACGTGGTATCAGAAGCCAGACTCTACGAGACCTGGGGCGCTGGTTAGGAAGGCATGGCCAGTGGGAACATATAGACTTGGGCCTGAAGACTAATTAAAACTCCAGGAAAGGGGCGCCTGGATGGCTCAGTCGGTTAAGCGTCTGCCTCCAGCTCAGGACATGATCCTGGGGTCCTGGATCGAGCCCTTCGTAGGGCTCCCTGCTTAGCGGGGCCTCTGCTTCTCCCTTTCCCTCCTGCTCCCGTGTGCTCTCTCTCTCTCAAATAAATAAGTAAAAAATCTTAAAAAAAAAATAAAACTCCAGGAAAATATTTACCAATGTAATATAAATATCAACGATTATGTGTGTCTTGTAACAAACAGCAATTGGGATAAATTACAAAATTAATAGAAAGCAATACCAAAATATAGATCAGAGGAGGGTAACATACCAGGAACGTGCTGTTTCTTCATAGAGGGAACATATTTATTGTGAACCACTGTCTCTTAAGCCATGAAATGGTCTGTTCACAACTAGTTTGAGAACAATGTCCTATTGATAAGCCCATGCCAAGCTACCTTTCTTCTCACCATCCTGTTAAGAGCCCCCTGGTTAGAAAAGCCTTGGTAAACCTCTGGATTTCAGACAACTAGCTGCTTCTTTTGAGAGCAGTATGAAGATTCCCTTCTGCAGAAGCGACAATTCTCTTGTGCAACAAAATCTCCCTTCTGTGATTTTTTTCCTTCTGAAACAGACGGGGCTCTGTGCTTCTCTCTGTAGAAAGTATCTGGAGTCATTCCCCCTCTCCTCCTCTCCAATTCTTAGCTGGGGAAAAAAAAGAGCCCATGAGCTGTCCCTTTCATGCTCTAGGACAGTGGTGTGGTGAGTGGGCTTCGGATTAATTCAATTCAACACCTCAAGCTAAATTTGTCAAACATCTTTTTTTCCCCCATGGATCTGATTTATTTTGATAATAGGATCAACACATGTTCTGTACAAAGGTAACCATTAAATAATTATAAACACGTAATTTCATCACATACTCCCAGCCCATTTTGCATCTCCTGCCAGATACGAAACATTTACTTTCATACATTTACAGCGATAATTTGCATAAAACCACCGAACATGGGGATATTTTCAAAGCAGCTGCTTATGTGATGGGATTAGCAAAATCTCCCCCACCCCCACACACTATTAGTCATTTGACTTAATACATTGAAGGCCTCTGTTAAAATTAAAACATTATCTACTAAGAGAGAGACAAATGGAGCTATTACCATTTTGCTCAAATTAGTTGACTGAAATCCTTAATCAGTAAGGTCTTTTGTGAAACGGACCCAGAAGCGGTTTTAAGTTTTGACGAGGGAAAGGAAAGGTCCCTAATATGCGCTGGTGCCTGGGGAGGGAACACGGGGTTCCAGCACTCTGCATGGGACTCTGGCCAGGGATGAGCTTGAAAGCACCGGAAACTCAGGTGGAGCTGGGAGGGACACCTGGGTGGCTCAGTCAGTTAAGCGTCTGCCTTTGGCTCAGGTCTCATAACCCAGGGTCCTGGACGGAGTCCCACATCGGGGAGCCTGCTTCTCCCTCTGCCTGCCTCTCTCTCTCTGACAAACAAACAAACAAACAGATAAATAAATAAAATCTTAAAAAAAAAAAACTCAGGTGGAGGGAAGCCTGCTAAAAAGTGAAGGAGAGAGTGGTTTCTGAAGGATGGCAAAGGCCATTAAAAGTAAATGCTCTCTAAGGGACAGTGCTGCCAAGAGCTAACGAGCTTGATTCAGGTGTCCATGACCAAAGCGGTCACTTCTTCACGTTTTAGAAAATTCTCCAGCTCTCTGCAGAGATCATATCCAGTGAGGTTAAAGAATTCTAAGGGATCGATTGACTTCTGACTCAACTTGGGTTGTTTTTTTTTTTTTTTTGAGACATAACTTAAAAAAAAAATGTTTAGGGGCGCCTGGGTGGCTCAGTCGTTAAGCGTCTGCCTTCGGCTCAGGTCATGGTCCCAGGGTCCTGGGATCAAGCCCTGCATCGGGCTCCCTGCTCTGTGGGAAGCCTGCTTCTCCCTCTCTCACCCCCCCCGCTTGTGTTCTCTCTCTCGCTGTGTCTCTCTCTGTCAAATAAATAAACGAAATCTTAAAAAAAAAAATAAAAAAAAAACTGTTTAACTACAAGAGAAATTCTCATTGCAGGATAGTCAAACAGTTATAAAATATATAGACTCAAACCTGAAAAATCCTCTCAATACCCACCATAATTTCAGGCTCCCGCTATCTAGATGTGCTCCCAGGTTCTTTTCTATGCATTTACCTGCATTTATGTAGGTTAACACTTGAACAACGCAGAGGTTAGGGGCCCAGACCCCTGTGCACTTGAAAATACGTGTATAACTTTTGACTCCCCCAAAATGTAACTAATGGCCTACTGTCGACCAGAAGCCTTACCGATAACGTAAGCAGTCGATTAACAAATATTTTGTATGTTATATGCATTATATACTATATTTTTTTGTTCTACATTTTTATTAAGTTTTTCTTTTAATTCCAGTACCGTTAACATACAGTGTTATATTAGTTTCAGGTGTACAATATAGCTGGATTTTTTTTAAGAATATTTATTTGAGAGAGAGAGAAAGAGAGCAGTAGTGGGGGTGGGAGGAGCAGAGGGAGAGGGAAAGAATCTCAGACAGACTCCCCACTGAGCACAGAGCCCAGTCATGGGGCTCGATCTCATAACCCTGAGATCATGAGCTGAGCAGAAATCAAGAGTCCAACCCACCACTGAGCCACCTAGGCAGCCCGACAATACAGCTGCATTCTTAGGGTAAGCTAGAGAAAAGAAAATGTGATTAAGAAAATCATAAGGAAAACAGGTTACAGTACTGCACTGTAAAAAAAATCTGTGCATAAATGGACCCACGCAGTTCAAGGTCAACTGTATATTTATTTTCTTACACAAACACCACAACCTCTACTTGTTCTGTATACGTCCTTATTCTTTAAATTTAAAAAAAATATTACTGTGGTAAAATAGACATCACATAAAATTTGCCATTCTAACCATTTTTGAGTGGCAATTAGTATATTCACAAGGTTGTGTAAGTCCCAACACTATCTGGTTCTAGCACTTTGTCATCGTTCCAAACCGAAACTCTGTAACCACTAAATACTTAACTCCTTATTCTCCCCTCCCTTCAGTCCCTGGTATCCTCTATTCTATTTTCTGTCTCTATGCTCCTTGTTCTTTTAAAATTGTTTTTAAAAAGGTAATACAGGGACATTATTAAAAACGTGAACAGTACAAAAGGGCGTATACAATGTTAAATACTACCTCCTATGTTTGACCCCCAGGCAACCAGTGTAATCAGCTTTTCATAGTAGCAAACCATACACCACTTACTGTTTTCATTTAACAACCTTCGAGAGAGGGAGAGAGAGAGAGAGAGAGAGAGACGACATATATATAATTCGTATTTATCCACTCCTCGGTTATGCCAGGATCAGTTTCCTTCTGACTCAGCTTTTGAAAAAATAAATTTTTTTATTGTGGCAAAAACCACATGACATAAAATTCACCCTCTCCACATTGTCAGCCACGTGCACATTGTTGTGCAACAGATTCCCCAGAACTACCACCCCGCCCCCCGCCCGCCACACACACTCACCCAAGTCCTGCATGACGGAAACTCCACATCCATAGAACAACACCTCCCCACCACACCCACCATTCGACTTTCTGTTTCTATGAGTTTGACTGTCTTAGATGCCTCCTATAAGTGGAATCATGCAGTATTTGTCCTTCTGTGACTGGCTTGTTTCAAAACTTGGCATATGATACTCGAGGTTCATCCATGTCCTAGCATATGCCAAGATTTCCTTCCTTTTCCAAGGCTGACATGAATATGCCACATTCTACTGCATGTATATGCCACCTTTTCTTTATCCTTTAATCTGCCCCTGGGCTTGTAGGTTGCTCCGACCTCGGGTCTAGTGTTAATAATGCTGCAGTGAATGTGAGGGGGCAAATCTCTCTTTGAGATTTTGCTTTCAATTCTTTTGTCTATATTTCCAGAAGTGGGATTGCTGGATCATATGGTAGTTCTATTTTTAATTTTTTGAGGAACTTCCATACTGTTTTCTGGAGCAGTTGTACCATTTCCCACTCCCAGCAACAGTGTACAAGGGTTCCAATTCCTCTAGATCCTCGCCAGCACTTCTTACTTTCTGTTTGTTGGCTTGTTTTTTTTTTTAAATAACAGCCATCCTAACCGGTGTGAGGCGATACCTCATTGTGGTTCTGATTGGCATTTTCCTGATGATTAGTCATATTAAGCATCTTTTCATATGCTTGGCCATTTGTCTATCTCCTTTGAAGAAATGTCTATTCAAGTCCTTTGCCCATTTTTTAGTTGGGTTATTTGTTTTGTTATTGGGTTGTAGGAGTTCTTTATATATTTTGGATACTAACCCCTTATCAGACATACGGTTTGCCAACATTTTCTCCCCCACTATTAATTCTTCTGCCGTGCAGAAGTTTTTAAGTCTGATGTAGTCCCAGTTGTCTATTTTTGCTTTCGTTGCCTGTGCTTTTGGTGTGACTCATTAACTTTTATTTCTCTTAGGGTCAGATTTTCATCAGGATAGCCTGGTTGTGGTTTTTGCCTTGTTTCCACCTCAGCGCTCTCTAGCGCATTGTTTAACAGGGGTGTTGGCTAATTACTATTGGTTCCCTGATGGGATACTCCCAGAGCTACCTTAATTTTTCTGGACTCGTTCCCATGCACAGTAATGGCAGGCTTCTGTGGGAGGGGGGTGTTTCCTTCATCTTCTCTCTTCCTTCCCCTTCATCTCCTCCTTTTATCCCATGTCAGGTGCGGAATCTTCTCTGGGGCATCCTCCTTTCCTCTCCCATCCTCTTTGTGAGTGGGGTGGTGGTCTCTGAGCCAATGACAGGTCAGCTGAGAGGCTGACTCCAGACCAATGAGGCTTCTGGCTTCCAGATGGACCAATTAGCTTATTAGGGACATTGTACCTGGATAGCTGGCATCTGTCCCATTGTCCTCTTTAAGGACCCTCTTGTTTCGCCCATCAAGGATTTGAATGTGCAAATGAAACCCTACTTTCTTTTGTTTTTAAATTTTGGTGGCTTTAATCCATCCCCACAACTTCTGCCCAAGGCCAATGAAGCACAGGCATTCTCCCTTTGTAAAAAGAAAGAGGGGTTGGGTTTCCTTCAATTGTCTGCCCTTTTCTGTCTCCTCCACTATTTTTGTTTTACTCTGTAGTTAACTTTGCATTTAGAGCAGCTTCATCTGAAGACCAGCGCGGTGGACCTAGGCACTCTCTTCTCATTGCCGGTTGCAATGGCCTTTTCCTTGTTCTAACCTGGTGGCTTGTGGGACCAGGGGGTTGGCGGGTGGGAGAAGAGTTTGGCCATAGTCTTCCTTCTGCATTTCACACACATCCTGCGCTCGCTCGCTCTCGCTCGCTCTCTCTCTCTCTTTTGCGCACACACACGCACACACACACACACACACGCACGCGCGCCCGCTCGGGCCCCTCTCGGTGTGTCTTCCTTCAAGATGACAGGGCGCTGGAGAAAAGGCTGCTGGAATCAGCTGGTAGGTACAGTAGTAACCCGAACCCCACCCACCCGCTGCCTCTGCTTGCTCAGGTTTCTCCGGTCACTCCTGCCAGGGGAGAAAACATGTAAACGCGCCTCCACAGGAGGGGCTGGGGGAGCTGGGAGCGGCGGGGGCGGCGGAAGGTGAGCCCGGGAAGGTGGCCGGGCGCCCCTGCTGCCGGGGGCCCTTCCCAGTGCTTCCTCGGGGCGTCAGCCCCAGCCCTGTTTGCCCCCCACCCCCCTTTTCGTAGGGATCGCCTTTTTTTTTTTTTTCCTCTGCGGCGGCGGAAATGACAGTGTGGTGCTGCCGCGGTGTCATGGTGCTGCCCCTGGACTAAGGGGCGAAAACTCTTAAGTTTGGCTCAGGAGACCCAGCTGCGGTAGCGTCGCAGCCGCCGTGCTGTCCCTGGCGGGGCGCGCGG
>NW_023270175.1:1411674-1452993 GCF_011800145.1 Mirounga leonina
CGGCGGCGGCGCGGGGGCGGCGGCGGGGGCGGCGGCGAAGGCGGGCGGCGGCCTGGGGCGGCGGCGGCGGCGGCGGCCCGGGGAGCTCGCGCCGGAGCCCGAGCCAGCTCCCGGCGGAGGCAGGCGAGCGCCCGGCGCCCTCGGGCGCGCCGAGGAGATGGCTGGCACCCGGGAACGCTATGGGTAAAACGCGCCCCCTCGCCGCGGCCCCGGGAGCCGAGCGCCACCGCCCGCGCCCGCCACGGCCCGGGCTCGGCTCCCGCTCCCGCTCCCGCTCCGGCCGCCTCTCAGGTGCCGCGGGGGCCCGGCGCGGGCCGAGGGCTCCGGGGCTCGGCGGGGCAGGGTGACGGGGCCCGCGAGGCTCGAGGTGGCGGCGGCGGCGGCGGCCTCTCCCCCCGCCCCCCCACCTCCCCGGCCTGGCCCGGGCGCCCGTCGCTGCCCTCTTGGGACGGAGTTTGCACTCCAGGGTGCGGGGCGGGGGCGGCCCGAGGCCTCCAGCGCCGCGACCGGCCCGGCGCAGGGCAGTGGAGCGGCTCCCCCGGCGCCTGGGCGCGAGTCTGGGAAAGGGCACGGCCGCCTTCCCACGCTCCCGCGGCCCGCAGCCTCCTCGGCCGGGCGGCGCCCCTCCGCCGGCCCTCCGCCCGGGGTGGCTGCTGCAGCAGCCCGAGATGCTGCGGACACCCCGCCGGCGGGGAGGCCCGGCGAAACTTAATCCCTTTTCTGCCAGGGGAGCGATCCTCCAGTCTCCGTCTGGGTGGTTCCCTATTTCTGGCCTAGCTGTGAAACCAGCCCAGCGGGGGAGAGGGCGAACTTACCTATGTCCAGAGGACAGATTGCGACCGAACCGGGGAGAGGTGGGGTTTTTCCATTCCTGGCTCCTAAGAATTAAGTAAACAGCGGCGGAGTGGATTTACAGAAACATTTTTGGTGATGCTAAGGTTTAGGTTACTTAGTACTTGGTGTGTAGTGCGTTCTTTCTCTGGAGGCGTTTTTTGGTTTTGTGGGTTTTTCTTTTTTTCTTTTTTTTGGTTTTGTTTTGTTTTGTTGTTGTTTTTTGTTGCTGTTTCGCAGAGCAGGAAATTGGGATCCTGGGGTCTTTAGTTTCTTCACTTTCTCTCTTCCACACTCCCCTACCCGCCTTCGCGCTCACTTGCCTTCTTTCTGCGCCGTCACGCATCTACCTGCCCACCCAGATCTACCACCAGACCCTATCCGTCCCCTACACTGCCCCCCACCAACCTGTGCACTCCGCCTGCCGCCCGGCCCTGCAGCCTCTTGCTTCTCAACCCATTTGCCTTTTTGAGGATTTCTGAGTGTGGGGCGAGTGGATAGTGATGGTTGTGTGTCTGTGAGGAGGAGCCCTTATACAGGAATATAGTGGAGTCTGTTGAAATAGACAAGTCATGTGTGTGGGTTGATTCCTTGGATTCTCAAGTTGGGCCATAAGGGCTGCCTTTAACCCTATTCTGTTCCCTCCCAGGACTCTAATCGCTTCTCTGGCGATGTTCCAATAGAAGGGGCATGCTGAATAGGGAGCTTTCCTCCCCTCCTTCTGGCTTAACCTCAGCTGATTACCCCAACCCTCACGTCCCCCTCTTCACCCGACTCCACTCATACTAACTGCCCAAAGGGGGAAACAGTCTTGGCTATTTTTATATATTCCTGTCCAATCAATTAGCTTAATACAGATATAAAATGTGAATTAGATCTTTCCTGACTGTTCCTCACAACTTGATTTATGTGGTTGAAATACAGGTCTAGGAGTCAAGAAGATCAGAGGGCTTATCCCAAATCTGATGTTACATTGGCTTCATGGCCTTAGGACATTCCTGTGACCTTTCTTTCATAGTTGAGGCACTTGTGTAAAAGGCATAATACTGTGTACTGGGTATTGTGAGTCTCGGCTTGGTCCTTTGAAGATGAAAGGGTTCTATAAACCCTTAGCATTACACTTTTCAAATAAAGTACCTCATTTACCTTTTATTGGGATAATAGATTGACTGGGTGCAAGGAGGAACCCTCGTTTACTGGAAACCTTAACTTGCCATTATTAGTCCCCCTGGGAGCCAAATCCATCACCGTACTCAGGACTCCTTTTTTTTGTTGTTCCTAATGCATGTACAACTGAATGAAAACATGCATAAAACTAGGCATGCAGAGTAATGGTGATTATTTTAAGTCGAGGCTTGAATCATATCTAATGTACTCCAACCTAACAGTCTGAGTCAGACTCATTTGAAAACATAACCTCACCCATTTTTAGCCTATATGGGGGCAGTTAGTTAATTTCTACTGAACAGTGGCATAAATAATTGTAGGCATGGCAATACAAGCATGATTAGCATCTAGCAGCGGTGAGTCAACAATATTTATTAAGCATCTACAATGTGCAGAGTTCTCTGCTGACCGGGCTGAGGCCCCAGTCTTGGCCTAGCACTTTGGCCTCCTGCTTGTTTGAGGCCTACTTCCTTACTTGCAGCTCCAGGAGTAGGACAGGGAGGAGCAAGGCAGGGGGAGAGGCCAGGCACAAGAAGGGGTGATTGTTTCCCTCCCTCTTTCGTGACCACTAGACTTCTCATCTAGCATGTTCTACCTTGCAAGGCCACCCCTGGGAAGCAGTGCCACAAATCAGGGTGACTCGGTTGCTTCATGAATATATCATCTGAACAGTGCAAATTGATTTAGATGAAATTGGTTTAGTTAATCCCTCCTCTAAGTGCAGGGCAACTTGCTCCAACTTGCAGATCCTAAAGCAGAGCCAGTGGAGTCTCATAATTGCATCCAAAAATTGCTCTGGGTAGTGCGCCTGTCCGTTCCCTCATCCCTCCTCCCATAAAACCTGCTGACGCCATGACAGTTGAGAAGAAAACTGCAGAAGGAGTAGGTCTTTACCACTCGGCAAACCTCTTTGGCTTGGTGAAGAGGAGAGAATGTCCTCTTTGCACTCTATCTCTTAGCACTCAGGTTCTTTCTTTCCCATCAGGGGCACAGAGCCCTGAACAAGAGGTGAGGGCAGGGCTGAGGCACAGAATGTGTCTCGAATGGCTGTTTCCAGAGGCACCTGCTTGACCTCTTGTGTGTTTGTCATCTAGTCTTTATGGATCTTGGGAACTCCCTAGCTGTTAGGCCGTGTGATTCCGCTGCTAGTGGAGGCCAGGGGGTGCTCCATTTCCATTTAGCGTGGGCTTTGTGTTTTTTGTTTTTTGGGTTTTTTTGGTCTTCTATGCAAAGGGGGAAATCGAGGCACTGTGTATGTAAAATGCTTCCTTACTTAAGCTGGGGGTCTTGACTTAGAGCATTGCATCGTCAAAATAGGACGTGGAACGTGTTGATCCTGGATATATGACAGTTCAGGAGGGTTGCACATTGTCCACTTTTTGATGACTGAAACGTTGGTACCCAGGTGGTATTACTGTAACCGCTGTATTTCAGGTCTCTCAAAAACCATTGTGTTTATCACCAAGCAGTGTAGAGCAGAGACTAGAAAAGTGTTTCTCAGCCAGTGTATTGGATCATGCTAACAAGTGAGAAGACCGGATGAGTGGTGTCGAGACAAGAAATTCCAACTCCGGGGCACCTGGGGTGCTCAGCCGTTAAGCGTCTGCCTTCGACTCAGGTCATGATCCCAGGGTCCTGAGATCGAGCCCCACATCGGGCTCCCTGCTCCACGGGAAGCCTGCTTCTCCCTCTCCCACTCCCCCTGCTTGTGTTCCCTCTCTCTCTGTCTCTATCTGTCAAATAAATAAAATAAAATAAAATAAAATAAAATAAAATAAAATAAATCCCAACTCCAATTATCCCCCTGGGCAGACTGCTTGCTGGTCTCCTTTTCATTTCCCCTCTCTTCCAAGGACCGATATGTTTTTCTCTCTATTTCCAGATCCCTATTTTCTCTCTAATTCAGAATTAAAACTCTGTTCAAAGTCTTCCGTGGGCCCCAGAGGTCAGTGGCTCTTCCTACGGTTTCTCTTTTTCCATCTTCCGCTTCTCCATGACCATAGGCAGACAGAATCTTTTGATAGTTAATCTCCCAGCTCCGGCGCTTCCCTTAGAAATCCCATGAGCTGCTCAGACTGCTAGATGTGTTACGCTGTGGGTGGTGGAGGGGTTCTGAGCAGTGTTCCAACACCCCACCACTCCCTTGTCCATGTAGGGTTCACCTGAGTGCACACTAGGGTGTTGGTTCAGTCTAAGTGGGTTAGCAAAGTATCATTAGTAAGATTTGTCCTACTTGGGTTCTTGTCTCCCTGCACAGCTCTGACTGCTTGACCTTGGGCTCTGTCTCAGCCTCTTTCCTGCAGGTCAGACTCCTCTGGGATGAACAGCATCCCCAGTCTTTGGATCTTTTCTCTAACAGAGACCAAACGATCTGATAACAAACTCATTATGTAAACTCAAATCCTCCTGAAACCGAAAATCCCAGTGTTTACAGTTTGCCCCGTTAGGAGCATAACGTATGGGCCTGGGAGACAATGCTAATGTAGGACGGTGAAGTGTGTGAATGCATACAGCCCAGAGATAGAAAAATGGTTTACGGTCCAGAATCCTCAATCGCTTTGTCTATAGCCTTTTGTTCAGTGTTGCTAGGATCCATGTGATTCCCCAGGGAGTAGAAGCTTGATTTCAAATAGGCTTCTGTTCTCTGTCCCTTGTCTCTGACCTGAACTTGGGGTGCTCTCAGCCTAACTAAGATTCAACAGTATGCCCTACATACATATATTGCCGGTTTTATTCTCTGGGAGTGGAGAGGGCTGCCCATCCAGGTGTGTCCCTGAACATTTAAACATTTACAACCATTGCCCTGGGTAAGAGAGCTTGGGAAAAGCAGTCCTAGAACAGATGGGAAGCTAGACTGGTAGCATGAGGTGGATTAAGTTGGTTGTCCCTTTGTTCACCCTTGTGACTGCCGGTGTGTTCTGCATGAAGATAAAGGTGTCATGAATTGTACTAAGGATTCCTGTCAATTATCCTGGGTTACCTTGGCAAATCCTTCTCTTGGTTCCTGAGATTAGTCTTTTGCCTTCGTAGCAAACGTAGGACTTTTAGTTCTGTTATTGTGATATTCACTGTAATGCTTATGGTGACTCTGTTATATAAAATGGCCAGTGGTTCGCTTTAGGAGCTAATTATTGTAAAGAAAACATCGTTAAATCCACATGCTATAAAATATTAAGTAGGCTTTAATGATCTTTCAGACAGGAACTGGTTCTGGTGCTTTCTGTCAGTCGGTCATCAACCTCCAGTCCTGAGCTCTCCCCATGCATGATAAAAGCTGAAAAGAAGAGAGACAGTTCTTCCCTTGGGGGGACTCCAGTATAACAGGGGAGACATATGAGCATAAGAAATACCGCAATCAGACACATGGTCCTCCAGAAAACTTGCGGGGGAGTGTGACTGTTCTCCGTCATGCCAACCGTGTGTTTGGGATGAATTTCCAAACATTTGCTGCTTTCCTCAATAACTTGCTTTGTATCCACCCGTCTGTGAATGTATGATGAGAATATCTCCCTATTTGTAAAGCAAGTTAATAATTTTATTTTATCTTCATGTGATCTTCATAAGAGCCTGAGAGCTGGGGTAGGGCTGGTATTTTTCAAGCCACAGATGAGGAGGCTGTGGCCCAGACACTTTAAATGTCTTACCTAGGATCACTCAGCTAATTCAGCTTAGAGCCAGGACTATAACCAGGCTCTGTTTTGAGGATCAAATGAGATAATGGCTTTGGAACCATTTGGAAACTATCACATGATACACAAACGTAAGATGGCTATTACAGACCACCTAGCCTCTTTTTTTTCTGGGTTTCTATTTCTAGTCTGGGTCCTTTTAGGGTGAGAATTCTATGCATTGGCTGCCTTTTGTGTTCCCAAATGATCTCCCCCCCGCCCAGCTTCAATGGGTCCTTTCCTACTAAGAGCATTCCAGGATTTGGTTGTCTTTCTTTTCAGTTCCAAAAGGTGTTCTCGTTAGTTTGTACTCCCCTGGGACTCCTCTCCCCCTTTGTTGTCCTCTAGGAACACCCATTATATCTTTCTTGAGGTACAACAGGCAAAACCAGCCACTGTCCTTTAGCATCTTGGCTTAGCCAAAGGAAAGTAATGCATTTTGTTCCTTTCACGATGATGCCCTTCACTGGTCAGCCTTTCTAGTCACACCAATAAATAAGGTTTGTGTTTTGAGGAGCTAGTTTTCAATAAAGCCACCGTGTCTTTCCTATGTGGGAACAGAGAGCAAGAGCTCTGTAATAATCCCATGTCAGAGCTGGAAAGCATCTTAAAGAGATCGGCTGGTGATTCTAGTTCAACTTGCACGACGTTTTTACAGTTAGGGAAACATCAGACTAAGCCGGTACTCATTCTGTCATCCCCCAAGGCAGGGAGATGGGTTTGTAGTGTTTTAAGGAAAAGCTCATGGGACATCCATGTTAATATCCTGAAGAATGTTTATTTTCCATTAATTTGTTTTTAAAACAAGTCCTGCAGCTCAGCTCAATCTTCATTCTACAGCCCAGAGGTCAGGCTTGGTTTCACACTCTCGGTTTTTCTGTGCAGAAGGGGTGTGTGTGGGGGGAGCCATGGCTCCTCAGGGAGGTAGTGAGAGCCCAGGGCCACGCTCTGCAGACCTGGGAGATGAAAACTAGACGGAATCTAAACTGGTGAAATACAGGGGCATTTAATTATGTTCCAATCACATTTGAAATAATAGAATTCTGCCAAGTTCAGATCACAGCTTTTCTCTGTGATCGGAGTTAACGGCATGCCGGATTTGGAGGGCAATGCCGAAATCAGTCTTTAATTTCGTAGGTGTAGAATGCATTCTTTTTATCTTAACCACCTGCACGGAAGCTCCTCTTTTGTATTTCCATGTACTCACACAGCCTTATGATACCTTCTTATCGTTTTGTCTCATCGACCTCTGTTTTTCAGGGGTCTCAGCCTGAAGGGGGTGCAGGGTGAAGATAAGGCAGGCAGAAACAGTTGTAAAACCAAGCAAGGGCGAATACGTAAACATACTAAATGATACAGAAGGGAACAAATCAGTGTCTGCGGATATGGGCATTTGTTTCTTAACATGGCAACTGGTATGCCCTCCCGGGCATTTCATCAGTGCGTTTGTATGACAAACCATTGTGTTTTCTGGCAAAAGCTTCCTGATTACCTGTTATCGGGTGGCACTGTATCAGGTTCACATCCTGTCTTTATCTTTAGCACACTCTCTAATTCTGCAGAGATCAGTGATTCACAGACTTTTGGAAGTTGCAACACTTTGACATTGTTTCATTTTTGTCATACTGCTTCCCTCTGTCCTTCCTAAAAGTATTTTGTGATATAGGAGCCAAGTATCTTTTTTTTTTTTTAAGGAGTCTTGTGGTTTTTATTTTATTTCACTTTTAAAGATTTTATTTATTTATTTATTTATTTGAGAGAGAGAGAGAGATCGAGGGAAGGGGCAGAGGGAGAGGGAGAGGGAGAGAGGGAATCCCAAGCAGACTCCGCACCGAGTGTGGAGCGAAGCCCGACCGGGGCCTCGATCCCAGGACCCTGAGATCATGACTTGAGCTGAAACCAAGAGTCCGACGCCCAACGAACTGAGCCACCCAGCCCCCCGCCCCCGTTGTTTTTAAATGAATACAAATTGGGAGCTGAGAACTTTCTGACAACCATTGATCGTTAGAGGTATTCTAGGATGTTGCAAAACCTAGACAGGGAATCACTGACCCAGAAGAACAATCCAAAGAAGTAATCCAGGAGGATTTAGAATGACTACATAGTTATATAGATGGCCGTATAGTATAGTGGTGATCTGTTTACACTCCAGGGTCAGACCTGGGTTTGAATCTTCTTTAAAAAAAAATTCAGATGTAATTCATGTATCATAATGTTCACCATTTTAAAGTGTACAATTCAGTGGATTTTAGTATATTCACGAAGTTGTGCAACAATCACCACTAATTCCTGAACGTTTTCTTCATCATCCCCAAAAGAAACTCTGTACCCATTAGTAGTCACCCCCCTTCCCTCTCTCTCCCCAGCCCTTGGCAATCACTAACCTACTTTCTGTTCTTATGGATTTGCCTATTCTGGGCATTTCATATAAAGAGAATCAAACAATTTTTGACCTTCGGTGACTGGCTTCTTTCACTTCGCATAATGCTTTCAATGCTCACCCATGTTGTGGTATGGATCAGTACTTTATTACTTTCTCTTGATGAATAATATTCCATTGTATGGATGTACCATATTTGTTTATCCATTCTTCAGTTGATGGACATTTGGGTTATTTCTACCATTTGGCTATTATGACTGATGCTGCTATGAACATTTGTGTACAAGTTTTTTTTTTTTTTTAAGTGTTTTATTTATTTATTCATGAGAGTCAGAGAGAGAGAGAGGCAGGCAGAGGCAGAGGAAGAAGCAGGCTCCCTGCCCGGCAGGGAGCCCGATGCGGGACTCCACCCCAGGCTCCTGGGATCATGACCTGAGCCGAAGGCAGATGCTTAACCATCTGAGCCACCCAGGCGCCCCTGTGTACAAGTTTTTGAGTGAGCACATCTTCAGTTCTTCTGGGTCGTATGCTAACTCCATATTTAACCATCTGAGGAATTGCCAAACTATTTCCTAAAGCAGATGTGCCATTTTACATTCCCACCAGCAATGTATGAGGGTTCCAGTTTTTCCATATCCTGGCTGACATTTGCTATTTTTTAAAATTACAGACATCCTGGTGGGTGTGAAGTAGTAATATAACCATCCCAATGAGTACAAAGTGGTATTTCAGTGTGCTTTTGATTTGCATTTCCCTAATGGCTGATGATATTGAATATCTTTTCATATGCTTACTGATCCTTTATTTGTATATCGTCTTTGGAGAAGTGTCTATTTAAATCATTTGCCCATTTTGGGGGTCTTTTTATTGTGGAGTTTTAAGAGTTCTGTTTATTTCTAGATACTAGACCCATATCACATCTGTGACTTGCAAATACTTTTTTCCCCATTCTGTGAGTTGTCTTTTTACTTTCTTGATGTTGTTATTTGCAGCACAGAAGTTTTAAACTTTGATAAAGTCCAATTTATCTACTTTTTTCTTTGGTTGCTTGTGCATTTGGTGTAATGTAAGAAACCCTCGCCTAATTTAAGTTCACAAAGATTTACACCTATGTTTCCACCCAAGATTTTAAGTTTCTGCACTTTCATTTAGGTTGTTGATTTATTTTGAGATAACTTTTGTATATGGTGTGAGGTAGGATTCTAACTTCATCACTTTTTTTTTTTTTTTTGCATGTGGATATGCAGTTGTCCTAATACCATTTGTTGAAAAGATTATTCTTTCCTCACTGAGTGGACTTGGGATCCTTGTCAAAAGTTACTTGCCCATAAACATATGAGTATATCAGTTTGTTTCTGGACTCTCAGTCTTATTCTGGGCTTGAATCTTAGTTCTGCTACTTGCCAATAAATGTAATCTGGGACAAGTTACTTTTTTTTTGGTAATAATACTACCTACCTTTTAGAGGGTCGTTGTGAAAATTAAATGAGACACTGCACGTAAAGGGTATTATTTAGTGCCTGGCACATAGTACATACCAGATAAATTTTAAGGGGAAATGTGCTTAGATAATCAGGGAAGTAGTAAAAAGAGGAGATAGTTGAAAGGATGCTGAAATATTAGGAGTGTCCAGAACAAGGTGGCCTCATGAATGAGAGATGAGATGAAGAGATGTTTGAAAAAGTTGAAAAAAACATTCAGTTCCCCGATCTTGGCTACAGCAGTTGCTAGATGATGATGAAACAGAACAGAATAGAAACAGTATAGAAAAGTTACCATAAGCAACAGATTGGAACCATCTTATATTATTCTTTATAGATCTGAAATCAGTTAAGGTGGGTTATTTTAGAGCACTCGTGTTTGACTTTTTTCTGTCAAGGACTCTTTTGAGAACATTTTGAATGCTGCGGACAACCCTCTCCCCATGAGAATGTGTATATGACAAACACACAATATTCTTCAGACAGTTCTAGGAGGTTCAGAAATCCCTGGTTAAAAGTCCTATCTTGACCTTATTTGAAGCAATGCTGACCCATAGCATACTTTCCCAAGCCTAATTTCATAGTGAGGTTCAAGTGTCCCACTTACTCCAGAACAATATTTACAGTTTCAGGGAAACTCGGAGAGCTTTTCCTCGTGTACGGAAGAATTTGTATGGCACCCTCCTAAGATTTAGAAGAATACCACAAATACTCTAATTGTTTTTCTATAGGTTTCAACACGTAGAGGTCTTTCAGCAATGCTCCTGACCAACTGTCATTTTGGAGGGGGGCCTTCCTCAGCTCTCCCAGGTAGCTCCCAACACGGACATTGAAGAGTGCAGACTTGCAGTCCTGGAAGAGATAGTAATAGAAATGCTGTGTGAGGTGGAGTTGGGCCTGGAAGAAAAAGATATGATTCTGGAAGGGACTCGGAATGAGAGGCAGCTTCAGAGAAACTCAGGGGGACACAGCGAGACAAAAATAGAAGCGGAAACATGCTGTTTAGAAACCCTCTTGCATATAGTCAAGATAAACTTCAGTGAAGGAGGTGAGATGATTGAAATAAAGGTGTAGGGGAGAGAGCACAGGCACCGACATCAGACCGACCCAGTGCCCTGGGTATGTATGGTCCTGGTTGATTTACTTAGCAGAGCTGAGCCCCAGTCTCCTAACTGTAATATGGGCATGGTAGTTCCTTCCTTACAGACTTCTTGACAGAATTTAATGAAGAAATGTGTGTAAAGGGCTTAACAGTACTCAGAATACAGGAGGTGCTCAATAAATGCTAGGTCCCTTCTTCTGACTTCTTCTACTTTATGGGATCCTTCATTTAACAATTACTGAATACCTATGTGTGTATGAGGCTCTGAACAAAACTATGAAATACTTGATGCCCTCAAGAAGCAGGGAGAGTTAGCTGGAGACACAGATATGTAAATGAAATAAAACAGAATGTTCTGGAAGCCACCAGTGGCTGTGGCGATAAACATGTAAATGAGCGAACTCCTAGGTTTGTAGGCTTGGATAGTGATATTCACCAGATAGGGAAAACTGGAAGAAGAGCAGGTGTTTGGGGTTTTTATGGTGGGGACCCGGGGGGGGGATGAATAACAAGGTCATTTATGGACATGTTGAATTTGAGCAGTGGGGCTATCAAAGGATATATTCCTGCCTGGAGCAAGAGTTGGAATCCATCATCTCTAACTAGAGTCTCCTCCAATTTTAAGAGTCTGTGATATATGCACATTGTAATTGTTTTACTTTTTCATCTCTAAAGGTGAATGCTGATAGATATTAGAAGCCACATGTGGCCAGCCAACAGTTTTGAGGCACTTGTAAATCGTAAACTAAGACTAACCACGTCTCACGTTTGAAAAAAAGTGGTCATACAAACATCTGAACTTACCCAACCGAGACTGGCTGTTTTACAAAAAAAGGACTCTACTTTTACAGCCCAGTTTCCTATAGATTTCCAATAAATAGCTAGTTAGTTTAGTGCACTTAAAGGTTTGATTCAGAAACAGCTTTTAGGGATGCATCTGTTGTACTTACTCAGTGGCAGAATCGAAATTTCAAGCCTTGGTGTGAGTGTCTCCAATGATAGTGAGCTGATGAACAAAAATTATTCAAAAGCCAAAGATGGTTTTCTCTTTTCTATAAATAGGATTAACATTTTCTGTCGATAAGACATATTTTTCCTCAGTTAGGGCTAGCTTAGATCATTTATCTGTGTTGATTTTATTTCTTTTTTTTTTAAAGATTTTATTTATTTATTTGAGAGAGAGAGAATGAGAGAGAGCACATGAGAGCGGGGAGGGTCAGAGGGAGAAGCAGGCTCCCTGCCGAGCAGGGAGCCCGATGCGGGACTCGATCCCGGGACTCCAGGATCATGACCTGAGCCAAAGGCAGTCGCCCAACCAACTGAGCCACCCAGGCGCCCTATCTGTGTTGATTTTAATTAACGGAAGACCCATGGCAGTATCTATTATGTTCAGCTCAGAAATGTCTGCGGGAGAATAGATTGGCCAAGAGATTAGTTTCATGTTAATTGGGTGACTTCTTTTATTCTCTGATGCACCTACCAAAACGAAAGTTACCAGGTCTGAAAATTTCTGGCCCCTCACCTTGCTAATTTGTATCTGGGTATTGGTTTGCATCTTGTTATGTTTTAGGAAGTATGAAAAGACACATGGGGAGGTGTGCTTCATAGTAGGCTTGTGCTAGTTCAGTGGGTGTGTAATAATAAAACCCAGCCAAAACCACAAGGTAATACATCTTCATTATTGATCAGAAACTACTGCTGAGTAAGTTGAAAAGTCATAGTCCCTCCTCATTGAGCTTGATGAGATGAAGAGCTTGCTGAAGGTGAGGGAAGGAAGTGAAAACTAGCACCATTTGTGTCTAGTAACTCAGCTTACTAGAAACAGGATAGAGCAGAAATTTCCATGAGTGGTAACAGGAAGTAATTAAGGTTCACACTCTGAAGAACTTATTATTCTACGCTGAGAAGTCCATTTTTCCAAAGCCCTCTCTTCTTTTTTTTTACACAGGCTCTCAGAATGGAATCATTTCAAGAAGTAGAGAGTTAGTTTGAAATATGGCCTTATTTTCCTTCCACTGGATGTGGAATAGGCGCAGCCCCTATATTTTACCTTGAAGTAAAATACAGAACAACACTGGAGAATGGAGATGGAGAATTTCGCAGGGCCTCAGGCTCATCATAGTCCAGGACCAGAAATGTCAGTGGACAATATGTGAGGGACGGCTCCGTGCTGGTATTGTGAGCTAGAATAGTAATGTTAACCAGTAAACCAGGATTCAGCGGTGGCCACACGGTTCTGTTTATTAGTGCAGGAACATAAACTCAGGCATTTGTCGAAAACAAGGTTTGAAGCGGGGAAGGGTGGGGGAGAGAGGCTTTTTGATTAATTCCCAGATCGCTTTCCTATTGCTCCAGTGTTGCTGGGGAATGGAGCACGCAAGAGCCTCCGTTGGTTAGTGTGTAGCCAGTCTGCATCCAGGTTTCCTTTGGAGACGCTTAGTGACTCCCGCTTTGTATTCCTCGCAGGTGAAAGCCCAGCCTCTGTGGTTCTTAATGCCCCAGCAGGATTATTTTCACTAAAGATGGAAACACTGGAGTCCGAATTGACCTGTCCAATCTGCCTGGAGTTGTTCGAAGACCCCCTTCTGCTCCCTTGTGCCCACAGCCTCTGCTTCAGCTGTGCCCACCGCATCCTGGTCTCGAGCTGCAGCTCTGGCGAATCCATTGAACCCATCACCGCTTTCCAGTGTCCCACGTGCAGGTATGTTATCTCGCTGAACCACCGGGGCCTGGACGGCCTCAAGAGGAATGTGACTTTGCAGAACATTATCGATCGCTTCCAGAAGGCTTCAGTCAGTGGGCCCAATTCCCCAAGTGAGAGCCGCCGGGAGAGGACTTACAGGCCCAGCACGGCCATGTCTAGTGAGCGAATTGCTTGCCAGTTCTGTGAGCAGGACCCGCCACGGGATGCAGTGAAGACATGCATCACCTGTGAGGTCTCCTACTGTGACCGGTGCCTGCGGGCCACACACCCCAACAAGAAACCTTTCACCAGCCACCGCCTGGTGGAACCAGTGCCAGACACGCATCTTCGAGGGATCACCTGCCTGGACCACGAGAACGAGAAAGTGAACATGTATTGTGTGTCCGATGACCAATTGATCTGTGCCTTATGCAAACTGGTGGGACGTCACCGAGACCATCAGGTCGCGTCCCTGAATGACCGATTTGAGAAACTCAAGGTAAGGGATCTGGGAAATATCCCTTACACAGCGTGGTCTCTCTTACACACGGCCGTACGGGTAGCGAGTTCCCTCACAAAGCTAGGTCCGCTTTTCCTATGTGGCACGGCCGGTAGCTCCCAAGTTGCTCTCGCGAGGAATAGCCTACCCACTCGCCAGCCCTCCCTGGAACCTGTTTCGTCGGTTGCACAAACATCTGCTTGCATTCCTTCACCTCTGGCCCGTTCTGGATGAGTTCAGGCCCCTGGCCCCACGCGCCACACCAGTAGCCCATCCAGGGAAACAAGTCCCTCTGTCCTCTGTCAGTGGCAGATTGCACACTACCTATCTTTGTCGTGATCTTTCCACCTCTTCTTTTAAGTATGTGAGTACCTGTGTAGGTGTACTCTAATTAGCATAGGTGCTGATATGCATGCTGATATGCATGGGGAGAGCAAGGGGAAGGCTGGGCGTGTCTCCGTGGAGGTGTGGGGGGAGGTGTCTGAGTGTGTCTGGAGTAGGCGGGAGACCTGTGCGGAGGACGGTAGTGTCTGTGTTTGCTCGCTCCCTTCGCTAAAGAAACAAAGGCCTGGCGTTGGCTGCTTGCTACAAATTGCCCTCAAGCCCTTAACATGGGGCTAATTCTAAGCCCGCCTTAAACAAACAAACAAACAAACAAGAAAAGGAACTTCAGTTTACCGCGAAGTCAGAAGGGGTAATCCAATGTCTGAACTAGAACTTTAAACCGAAGCCAATCCATCTCGAATCCAGGATCCGATTTCGTGCCTGTGCTCGTTTTTGTGGGTTGCACACTGAAGACCGTGGTTGCAGGCCCTGCCTCGGAAGTTCCCAGTCTTCCATTTGTGTTCCGCGGACGGAGTTATCCGAGGTTGCCATGCCATATAATCTTTGTGCGCAAGGCTAAGTGCCCATTTTGTAAGACCGTCCTGCCTCACGTTGATGTTAACAAACGTCAGCTCCGGAAAATTGTTTTATTCCCGTTGTCTGCCCTCTCTGTGGCTTAACTGCTCTTAAGAAGGGAGCTATTTAGCAGAAATTCCAGGAAAATAAAATGTTTAAATGACTGACAAGATGACCACCCCCAGTAGGGACTGGCTATAGAAGCCGAGCTGGAAGGAAGACCCAGATAGGATGGAAGGAGGGCAAGCAGGAAGTGGGGATTTTCCTCTTGTCATGCCCTGAACAAGCCACGGTAACTTATCTGAAGATTTCATGGGGTTGGGGAAGGTAGCAATACTCCGAATAGGATATATTTTCCCCTCCCGTAATTTGTTGCAAGCTGACAATGGTTTGTGCCTTCTCTGATTTTTTATTTATATCTAATATTTACAAATTTGTACAAAGTTCAGTGTTTATCTGTGGATTTCACTCAAGGTGATATTCTCATTCACTTCAAAACTGCAGCGAGGAATGATCTGATTGACTTCAGTTCGTAGATGCCTAAGACGCTAAGCCTTGCACTTGGTCTAGCTGAAGCCTTACACTGTAATGTGGTATAAACTAAGACTTTGAGAGGTTAAGTGGTTTGGTCAAAGTCACAGAATTGGAACGGGAACTCAGCTTCTAGACCCCGCGTGAAGTATCCTTTCGGCTGTGGCCTGCCGCCGCTTTGTTTTGGACCTAAGTTTTGCCCGTGAAATGTGATTTGAAACTTAACTTTACACTCTGGCAATTGCACATTTCATGGGTCACAGATTAACGATTACCAGCATCAAGGAAAGGACATACTGTATAAACTTACAGCTTCATAATGGCAAGAGGTGGGGGTGGGGCTGCAGGAAGAGGGGGAATATGGAGAGGATGGAGCAATCTCTGCCAAATATTTGCAGGTGTTGGAACTATAATAAGGCATTGGCCTTGAGAAACACTCCAAACAGAAAACTCTGTATCCATATGTACGATTGAGATAACAAAAGACTGGATAGAATAAGGCTGTATCTGCAGAACACCAGCTTTTTGAAAACATCCGAAAACATGAAAACACTGGATGATTGATTAGATATTTGGCACCACACAACCACCGTCCTAGTCTCCAGGGTTGGATGGAGCACAAAAGTATTTCACCAAAAGATACTTTAGTCTGTAACTAATCGGTAATTTTTGCAGAAAGAAAGGCCAGATTTTTGAATTGTTCCCCTTTAAATTTTTTAGGAAATGTGCAGAAAATTCTGATTATAAATTAAGTGGAAACTTTTTTTTTTTGCTCATTTTTGGACCGAGAGTGGAAACATATGAATCATTCCCAACCGTGTGGTTTGTTATGTTGTCTGGAACATCTTGGACTTTGGGGAGGGAGAGGTGCTGCGCGTGTGTGTGTGTGTGTGTGTGTGTGTGTGTGTTGGATGTGTGGGGATCACTTTGGTTTGGTTTCCAAGTGTAAAGGCTATTAGTTCTCCACATGAAGCAGAGAGGAGGTCTGGCTTTGAGTGTCACATATTCTCACTTCTTTGGGTTAATTTTAATTTAAAAGCATTTAGAATTATCCCCTTAATCTGCTGGATTCTTCCCCAAGGAGAAAGGAGAAAACTGGTTGTCAGAATTTATGGGGGAGATGGCCTGGAGCATACTCTTCTGGCCATGAGGGGAGCATGGGAGTCCTATAGGAGAAGGGGAAGGAGGATAGTACAGACATCTAGGGGTTTTATTTTCTGGCCAGTAAGTGAAATGGGGTTTATTTGTTCTTTTCGGTTCTGGAGCCTTACTTTTGGCCTTTATAACTACCCTTTCTGTACTAACCTCCCTGAGTAGGATTAGTGGTCTCTAGTATTTATTTGTTCAATAAAGAATAAACACACTGTTATGTTGTAAGACGGAAGGTCAGAATAACCAGAAGCCAGCTTGTCTTCTTAACATGTGCTCAATCCAGATTAGAGGGTTTGGGATACTTACTATGGTTTATTATCCTTATTTAGTTGTCCATTCTAAGTACATGCCCTTCCGAAGTCCACTAGTAGTTCAATTAATTCTTCAATTGCAAAGAACAATTTTGTTCACGGCAGTTATTACAGTAGAAAGGCCTATCACAGTCATTATTTCCTCCATCCCTTCTCTTTCCACTTAACCAGTCCCAATATATATTCTTAGCTCATGATATGTGCCGTATTTCTATAAAAATGCTTCACATGTTAAGAGTTTTCATTGGTCCGCGAGTTTCTCCCCTTGGAAAAGATCGATACTATTGCATTAATAAACGTTGGCTTTATAAAAAGAGGTCAAATTTCAGTGGCTCTGTATTGATGACAGATTGCAACTCGATGTTCTAAGTCCCGTATGACTTGGTTCGCATGCCGCCCTTCCGTCTTTCCCCCCTACCACTCTCAGACATGCCCAGGCTAGCCTCCTGACTGTCTGCTCAACACACCACTCCTCTCTGCTGCCTCCTAACTTTGACCCATGGTCTTTTCTTGACCGGCTTAGGAATCCTACCCGTTTTTTAGTCCCCAGCTAAAACCCCACAAGGCCCACTCCAAAACACCCCAACTATCCCATAAATTCTTTGAGGCCAGGCACAATGTCTTTTATTTCTTCAGTATCCTCCTTAGTGCCTTGCACAGATACTATATGCTCAAGACATCCAAGTGAATGGAACCTTTATAACGGATCTGCGGGAAGTACACCACCAGCATCTATAGCTTGCTTTATAAAGCTCTCATCTTGTAAGATATAAATCTGTCTTGCCATTGTGACTACTTTAGAGGTCTGAAAAAAAAGATCTTCTGTGGACTACTGATAATGTTAAAAACCAGAGTGTTAAGAGAAGTATGGCATGTCCTTAATTTTAAGTGCCTATTCATTTGGATTGCTGGATTTTCCAACTGCCTAACCCTATGGTGACATCTGTATAAATCAGATGCAATTATTATAATTCTCTTTGAGAGTGATGTCTTCACATTTCCATGCCCATAGCCTGCCAAAAATATAGCTGATGAAAACCAGGGGGAATAGAGGAATTTCCTGAAAGGAATAAACAAGCACATTTTCTTTTTCTCATTACATTTCCACAAATTCATTACTACAAATAATTCTTAAATGCAGTTACATTTACATATCAGGGATCTTGTTGTTATAAAATATTACCTGGCACTACAGAAAGCTTTTTGTTATGGGAAAGTAAAGCGTGCACGCACGCACACACACACACACTCACCCTGCCCCCCCCCCCCACACACACACAGAAAGAGAGGCTGAGACAGAGAGAGCTAAAGATTGCTAGACAAAGAGAAGGGAGATATGAGACTTGGAGAATGTTCAAAGGAAAGCCACAACGAGAGTTAAAAGGTTGGAAAATATGATATTCTAGAATCTTATCAGAGTTGATTACTTGCCCTTCTTCCTACTCAGTCACTCTGTCATCCACCCACCCATTCTCACTCAGCTACCACCTTCTCCCAGTCATTTGTCTGCTCACCCACTCGACACCCACTTCTGTCTGCCAAGACAGATACCCTCTCAACTTATCTACCACTGGGCATTTGACTGTTTTGGAACCAGCATGACTATTAATATAAGAGAAAGAAAGAAATATCTTCATGAAAGCCTGGGTTGAGAGGGAGTATATTTGCATACATATGTATGTGTCGCCATATATGAGTGTGTGTATTTCTGCATGGCTGAGCAGCTGCGAATGATTCTGTTTGTTTGTCTATGTATATCTATAAATGTGTGTCACTGTGCGTGAGGAGGAGAGAGCGTCCATGTTCATCTTCTGTGGGCGTATCTGTAGAGAAGTTGGGTATGAGGATTCCACGCGTGTAAGGCCATGAGCGTGGTCCCCCTAAGAAGGGTCATGGCCTCAGTAGAACCTATCCTGAGACTAAGGATCTCCCTAATAAATGAGCCATGTCATAAATTCTCATGATAAGAAGAGGCTTCAGTGAGGCCAGGTTGGGTTACTGTAGGTGAGGGAGCAGAAAAAGTTGTTTCTCCATTTCACTCCCTTAGGTACTGAACCACAGTAGCAAAATATCATACAAGCAAAGTGTTTGGGTCCAGATTTGCACTCTCTACAGCATGGTGGTGGAGGTATGGGGGTGAAGGTAATGTCTGGCATGGGGTTTCTAAACTAGCTAAACTAGCCTTCAACTCCTGATCATAAAATCATTCCTACTTGTGGATCTGGCTTCTCTGTGGTCTCTTAATTGTCCATGACGTGCTCCCCATTATTTATAATATGTATCAAATCTCTACGCATTTTGTGGGGGGGCGGGGGGGATAAAATGCGTTTTATTCCATCTCGACTCAAATTGTGTGCTAAGACTCATCTGAACTCCTGTTCTTTTCCCTCTAATAATTATATGGAGTCTCTGGCTCTGTTCTCACATAGTATTAATGTGTTGGAAGATATTTTCTGTTGTTTTTTTATTGGTTTGAGAGCAGGCTTAGCAAGTGGATACTCCTATTATCTGCGCTATCTCTCTGTTTTTGTCATTTCTCTTGTCCCAAGTCTTCTCCTCACCACCATCTGCAAGGAGCTAATAATCGTCAGTCCGAGCACAATTTACAAAATGTTGACTCAGAGATTGATTCCTGGGCAGATGAAAATCCTGTCTATTCTTATTGGGCAAAGGGACATATTCCAGAAATATAATATAGGTGAGGAAAGATGAAGGAAAGAAGAATTATTAAGCCCAAAGAAGCGAAGTTGAAAGGGGGAAAATGTGATAATGACACGCAAGTTCTCGAAGGGTTGATGTAATGAGGTAATGTCTTGTTCTTTATCTCCCCTGAAGACAGAACAGATATTAACTTAAACTGTAGCACCAGAGATCGAGGCCAGGGATTCATTCATTCACTTAACAAACAATTCATGAACACTCATTTTGTTTACTGAACACTTCAACTGTTCGAGTCATCGTGGTAGGAGCTGGGGACACAGGAAATCAGGCACAGTCCCCGCCCTGCAGAGCTTTGAACTTACTAAGAGAGACAGATAAGTACATCAAAAATTCCAAAGCAGTATGGTAAGCGCCATGACCGAGGTGTGCACAGGATGCTAGGACGCACGAAGGAAGAATTAGGGAAAGGGAGTCATGGGGCTCAAAACAGGGAATCATGAATGAATTAGTTGGAGAGGTGGGTCAAACTGGAGGCCGTGAAGAACGAGTTGGCAGGACTTGGGTGAATGGCTGACTGTATGGTTACAGATGGTGGAGAGAAAGAATTAAAAAATGACTTTGGAGTAGGAGATGTCTTAAAGAATAGTGGTACTGGGGATAGAAATGGGGAAATTAGGTCGGAGCTAGCAGTTTTGGCGGGATGATTTGACTTTAGCTTTGAGTTTGCTATGATCGTGGGTCATTCAACATTCGTTCATTCATCAAACATTTACTGAATACCTGTTAGATGCCAAGCACCAGAAAGGATGTTGGGGTTACATTGATAAAGAGAGCACAGTCCCAACCCTGGTGGAGCTTTCAGCTCACTGTGGGGAGACAGATAGTTAAGGACACAGTTACAAGACAGTGTGGTGAGTTCTATGACAGTGGAAGCACAAGGGATTGAGAGAGAGCATGGGAGGGACATCCATCAAAAGAGACTTTGGGCGGATTTTTGGATGCCCTATTGGGGGACGGGGATGGAGTAAGGGGCAGCCAGGGCTCTCACAGAAAGAAAATAGTTTGCTCAAATATCTGGAGGAGGGAAAACATGGGGGTACTCTCAGAAATAAAAGGGCAAATGTTCTAGAAGGAGTTGAAATTCAGGCCTCTGTGGTGGCTGAAAGATCAGGGCTAGAGACGTAGATTGAGTGCCTTCAGCATGGAGGTAGAGTCATGCAGTGGTGAGCTGAGTGAGGGCTCAGGATTGAGCCTCGAGGCACACTCAGGGCCTAGAAGGTAGGCATGAGCAAGAGCGTGTGAAAGAGGAAGGCTAGGATGTGCACGAGAGGCAGGAACTGAAGAGGAATATTTCAAGTAGAATACAACATTGAGGACTCCAGGAAAGTAGAGTCGGCTTTGGCTCACTATTCTGTTATCAAAATAAAACACTGGATTTAGGTTTTTAGTACGGGTTTTCTTTTAGAAGGTCCAAATAAAAATTTACACACTTAAGCTAGAGATTTAGCCATGCAATGCACCTGAGGAGAGGGGAAAGAAAAAAAAAAATGCAGGATGGTTTGCGTTAGCATTCCTGATAAGGGCATTAGGGGAGTCATGGGTCTTTGCGGAATGATGTCAGAACATTCTGGAAAGAAGAGGGATGGCCACCTGGTTCCCACCAGGGAGGGTTCACCTGGCTTGACGACCAGTCTGGCTATTCTCCAATGAACTTCAAGTAGAGTAGAGCTTGTGGATCCAGCATATCACCTGTATCTCATTCTGGGACATAGCCCGGATCTACACAACAGCAAATAAATGTTTGGGGAAGGAGTACACTCTGGCAGAAGGGGTGTGGGCTTCAGTTGGTGGACCAGATGGTGTGTTCTGCTGTTGAAAGGCCATATGTAATTGATACATAAAGTGACAGACTGAAGCAAAAGCAAAGTAAGTATTTTAAGACAAGCAGTTAAAAAAAGAAAGCAGAATGTGACCCCAAAAGTGTGCTAAGATTTTTGGTTACCGGCCTTTGGACTAGCTAGGAACATCAGTGAGCAGACAGGATGTCAGGAAAAAAGAGCATGTCGATAAATAGTCATGGGGTCACTGGCTCAGATCATTTTTGAAGATGAAGCTGCCTTCTGTGAATTGGGAAGCCTCCAGGTTTGGGGTCCATCAGCCTTTCTTCCCTTCCCTTCTCCTCCTGCATCTGCCAAAGGTCAATTCCCACATCAGAACAGTTGGAATCGCATGTAGATTTAAATAACATTCCCCTCATGCCTTCTAGAAAGCAAAAGAGTTTACAGGCATTTGGTGACAGTTCTCCGTGTTTCAATAGAACAGGCAGAAAGGCATCACCCCTTTCTAGGCTTCAAGACGAGCCGTGTCAGGTAGGGGTGTGTCAGTGTGCTCACCTGTGTGTGAATACATGTGCCTTCACGGAGCATGACAAGTGGCGATCGTGGTCGAGAGCGTGTGCCATCACGGGAATGCCTGGCTTTAATGACGAGGCAGTGTTTTGACGGATAGCTTGGTTTCTTGAGGGAGCCAGTGAGAAAGTTACCTGAAACAACGTGTGTCTAGAGAAATGGAGGAAAAAAAAAAAACCCCAGCAATTGGGGCTCCTGGGTGGCTCAGTCGGTTAAGGCCTTCGGCTGGGGTCAGGGTCCCGGGGTCCTGGGATCAAGCCCCGCGTCAGGCTCCCTGCTCAGCGGATAGAGAAATGGAGGAAAAAAAAAAACAACCAGCAATTGGGGCTCCTGGGTGGCTCAGTCGGTTAAGGCCTTCGGCTGGGGTCAGGGTCCCGGGGTCCTGGGATCAAGCCCCGCGTCAGGCTCCCTGCTCAGCGGAGAGTCTGCTTCTCCCTCTCCGTCCCCTCTCCCGCCTGCTCGTGCTCTTGCTCTCTCTCAAATGAATAAATAAAAATCTTAAAAAAAAAAACCCCAGTAATTACTTGAGAGGGTTAAAGAAGCCATTTCTTTTTATGGAATGCTGTCTGGAAGAACAGCGCATGCCTGGTATCTCAGACATGGCCAAAATTCTCCTCTTTGTGAAGGGTAGAACAGAACACAAAGAGGCCAAGTCTACACGATACAACCGAAGCGGAACTCAGATAAAAAACCGGAATCAGTGTTGACCGTCAGTTTAGCTCACTTGGGCCTTTTAAAACCTCAGTTACGCAAAGCAGCCAAGTATCCCCCCTCACGTGGTGCTGCTTAGACCCGTGTAGAATTTCGTGAAGGCTGTAATGATGGAGTCATCTGGAGGTGACGAGGGGCTTAGTCTCATGGTGCACCCCCACTCTCTGACCCCCACACAGGGGAAGCACAGAAGGACCCAGAGGTAACCTCCTGCGGCAGGAAATGGGAGCTTCATCCTGCTCCCCTGCCAACCTCCTGTTCCCCGTTTCCTCCCAGCAGATATCTCCATTCCAATCTCCCCTGCCACTCTGGCCCTCTCTTTGTCATGGTTCAGCTTTCTGAGAAAGCTACACTAACGAGGCCTAGACAGAGGGAGCCAGGCTCAGTGATTCACTGGACAGCACCAGAGAAGAACAAAACAAACGGGTGTTTTAAAACCAACCTGCAACAATACAATACCAGAAAGACGCGTTGAATTTTCCATAAGCAGACTTGTACACACACACACACACACACACACACACACACACACACACACACAGACACGTGTTCTCTTGGTCTACTTCGCCAAAATATAGGCAAGATAATGACTTGGCTAAATCAATGAAATCATTCGAGCCTACCATGGCCCCGAATTTCTAGTTCTAAATGACTCGCCAGTGCCAGGCGTGATAAGGAAGGGTGAAGAAACGGAATGCATACTTGCAGCAATGCTCCGTTTCCCTTTGCATATGTTCATTATCGAGAATCAATTCCAGTTTGAGAGGAGGCTTTCATTCCTTGCAAATGAAGAGGAAGTGAGTAAGTAAATGTTCGGGGTTTTCCTCAAATTATGTCTCATAACGTAAGAAAACAGTGGCAAAAAGCCATCAGCAGATGGTGTTTTCATTAGCCAGAGATTTATTTTTCCAAGCATTTTCATATTAATGAAGTAAGGTTGAAATTAGAGTCATCTTGTCCATTCTAGTTCTGTGGTGTTAAAATGTGCTGGCTTTCTGCAAATTGCTAGGGGGCCGAAGCAAAATAAGCATTTGCCATAATTTTTGATGGTAACCCAAGGTCCATAGTCAAACCAGACCCCAAATTATGTGTTCAGCCCTAATTTTTGTTTTCAGTGGCTTTACAGAAGCTGCGAGTCTCAGTGCTGGGCCATAAATGAGGAACACACGGCAGGGGCACTTAGCCCTGCTCGACACTATGAATTATTTATAGGCTATTAGTTTAGAGACAAGTGTTGCAACAGGTTGCATGGACTCGTTAGAAAACATTTTCCCCATGGAATCCTGTATTTGAATGGAAACGCATTACAGTTTGAAACACAGGTTTCTAATACTGTATCCGCTCTGAGTTCATCAAGCTACATTATGTCTACCTCCTCAGTCCCTATAGTCAATGGTGAGACATGGGATTTCCATTGGTCTAGGAATCTGGACCTCTGTGCTAGTAGAAGTCATAACCGATGGGGCCCATTGCCTATACCCACTGTCTAACCTAAGCTGGACAATTTCATCGAACCATAACTCTGTCTTAGTCACCCCCCAAGCCAAATTTTTGAAGAGGAGTCCAGACATGCCACCTCCACATCGTCACTACCGAGGGACCCCCTAACTCTGTACCTTTTGGCATTTGCTTCCAAACCCCACGGAAACGCCTTTTTCAGAGGTCACCAGTGACTTCTAATGACCAAATCCAACTGCTTTTTCTTAGTCCTCCTATTTCTTGCCCTCTCTGCATAGCGGACAGTGACAAGTCCTTTCTCGAAACGTGTTTCTCTCGATTACCCTCTCAGCTTGGCCCAGACCTGCAGTACCAATGGCCTTGAACATCACAGCTTCCTCTTAACCAGTGTCCCTGCCCCTAGGCTCTCCTGTTTCAGTCTGCCCCACATTATTGCTGGTAGGTTGAGCTCATAAATGCTGCCCAGATTATGTCATTTTCTTGCTCCAAAGCCTTTGGCAAGTCCCCACTGCTAAAAAATAAAAATAGGTACAAAATCCCCACTTAAGCATTCAAGACCTTCAAAACAGGCCTCCAGCTCTATTTCCAACCTTGCCCCCCACTACTCTCCTGTACCCTCTATTCTAGCCAAATTCAACTTCTCTTCCCTGAACACGTCCTTATACTTTATTCCCTTTCACTCACATTATTCGTTGTGTATGGAACACCCTGTCCTCCTTCATTTCTGTGTGTTAAAATTCACCTTGTCCTTCAAGACCCGCCTTCGTTTCCCCTCCTCTTTCTCTTGGAATTCACTGCGTCCTCACTGGAGCAGGTGCTCATTACCTTTTGTTGTATCTGATCTCTGAACTTCTGCCATTTTTTTGTCTCGTGACATCTACTTAGCTTAGAGATCGTGTCCAAATCAACAGTTGCTGCCCTTCTTTCTCCCTTCTTCACTCTCTTTGCCCTTGCTAAGGAGAAGGCCATGGATGGAGACGGTTGGGGAGTTAAAGAGGGCCAGGGGAGACCCTGTGCCCAAGCCAAGAACAGTGGAATAAATGGGAGAAAATGACTTCCACGGGAATAAAGCCAAAGAAACCGAGGGAGATCTGGCAAGAAGGGGAGCAAAGCTTAAGCTGGTTCTCATAATCTAGTTTGAGAACAAGTGACATCAGACTGCCCATCCTGGAAATACATGTATCCATGGGAATACATCCTCTGGGATGGACTCATGGGCCAGTGCCAAGAATACTAAGGAGCCACAGCTACTTAGTAGATAAGAAAGGGGCCAAGTACATGAGTCTTCTCCCCATTCCTCCACTTCCCTTTGCTCCCCGCCCCCTCCATTCCCTCCTATCAAAAACATGAACTTTGAACAATACAAACCGTAGGAGCCATGGAGACAGCAACGAAGTGATGTACACAACCAAGGGAAGGAATGTTAGCAGAATAAGGGCCAAGAAGTTGGGGTATTACATTGCAACAGACTTGGTGGGGGTGTGGGGATGGTGAGTGAGAGAGGAGTGGATTTTGAGACTGGTCCTAGAGGAGAAGCCACCAGAGCTGAGGACTTGGGAATGGGGAGGAATATAAAAGCCCATTATCAACCTAGAGTGAATAACATTCTGTTTTTTTCACATAAGGAATGGGAGGGAGGAGCTTGCGCAACTGAAAATACGCTAAGAGTTCTGAGTACTGTTGTACTCTTGTTATTTTAAACAGATTTGCAAAGTGCTTCTCATGTGTACCAGAAAGGATCTATGTACCAGTGAGCAATCATAAGCAATGGATGTCCTACCTTGATACGTCAGGTGTCACGTTTTGAAGTCTGTCGTCTGCATGGGCTATTCCTTGGGGCCAAAGAAGGGAAGCTGTGAGATACAGTGCTCGATTTTGATGAACCTCGCAGTTAAAATACTATCTTTTTTTCCCCTGAAGGAAACTACTGATAAATCTAAAATGTTTCCAAGGGGAAAAAAAAAAAAAAACCAAGAACAAAAAATCATGAATACTGGGGCAAAGCTGTGACTGAGGCTAGAGAACTGGGTTCTAGGCCCAGCTTTGTCATCTACTAATTATAGGACTGCAAAGAACACTTTACCCCCATTCTGAAGCTCAGTTCTCATCTGTAAAATGCTGACATATCCTACCTCATGGATTGTTGTGGTTATTAAATGTTGTATATGAAATTGCCTATAGCATAGTGTCCGGCACGTACTATTTGTTCAATAAATTATGGTTCCCTTAGTCTACTCATCTGTAAAAGAGAGGATAATACCTCTTTTCCTTATGTCACTGGATTACTATGAAGGCAAAATGAAATACTATGAAATACTTTAAAAAGTTAAAAATATTGTAGAAAACATAAAGTCGCCTTAACATTAAATTCCTATATCCACGAAGTCATGATTGTCATCTTTTCCCCAATAACGAGAGCCTGGACCAAATGCACAGTGTTACTCATTAGCACCTAGAACAAACAGTGCTTGGCCCACAGCAAGGGCTCAATGAATCTTTGAAATGTTTGCCAACTGACTGAATGATCTCCACATGATATTGGTTCTTAAGCTCATTGAACCTTTCTTATTTTTTCCCCTCTTCCCTGTTTCCCTCTGGCTTCATACTCTCGGGGATGGCAGCAAACTCTGGAGATGAACCTCACCAACCTGGTTAAGCGCAACAGTGAACTAGAAAATCAAATGGCCAAACTAATACAGATCTGCCAGCAAGTTGAGGTATGTAACGGAAACTTTTGCAATTCTTTCAGAGGACCCAGATCAGGCGATCCTTGGGGGGAACACTTGAGTCTTGTCAAGAGTGTAGCTCAGCCATTTGGAATGAAGGGCTGAATGATAGTTCTAGGCAGTCTCATTCCCTTAAGATGCTTGTTCCAAGAAAAGTGGCAAATGGCTATTGTTTAAACAGAAATAGGTGGGTGGCGGCCATGAACTGGGGAGACAGCAGTCCAGGGGGTAATCCGTTCTTTCCAAGGGGTAGGCAATATGAGAATCCAACATGCAGCGTGTTTCCTCTTTCATCAAACTGGACATCTTAGCTCCCTAAAGAGATCCCTGGGGTGTCACAGGGGCAGCTGGGAATCCTGGGTCCTTGGAGTCGGGCGAGGTTCGTTCCGGGCAGTATTGTGTCTGTAAGAATGCTTATCAGGTTTGCTTCTCCTGTTCCTAGCCTCTCCTCCCTTTGTCCCCACGCACCTCCCTTGATCCTCACTCATCACCGTCCCACTTGCTCTTGTCATCAACAAATGCTCTCTATGTTCAAGTTGTCTGAATTGTAGAGTGTCATACAAGTCTCAAGTTTTTGAAACCTGTTACCTGCGTCAAGCTGACATCAAAGAGCAGAGCTTACAAGAGGAGTCAGTCTTTTCATAAGTGGATGTAATAAAAGAAAGATGTTACTTCTCTTTCTTTCTCAAGAGCACGGGACTTCAGCTGTAGCGTTTGGTTTCTGTGTTGGTTTTGTAAAAGAGGCAACGGTAGGACTTCAAGTCTAAAGCGGGTCGGGTAAAATGTTATAGCACTCTTCCTGGGCAGTGATTGGACAGAAATGTTTCTAATTCTATTTGTAATCTCATGGTCTAGTTGTAACCTTACTTGTGTGACAGATAAATGTAGTGGTTCAAGTTAAATCCCACCTAGGGATTTCTACTTAAGGGAGTGTGAGAATCTTCTAGTAAGAAAAAGAATCGTCTTATACTCCTAATTGTTTGGATGTCTTCAAGTCTTGCGTTTCTTAAAGTAGGGTGTACTTGGATGATGAGCATACCATAGCAATTTAATCCCTGCTGGGCACTCCGTTTGTGGAAGAGAGTGGTGCTGTATGGAGGGTGCAGAGAACACCAGTTAAACTCAGGGGCGAGATGTGGAAATGTAGCAGGGCATTTAGGGAGAAGCCCGAGGAATGGAAAGAAAGAACCCTGGAAGGTAAGTTACAAAATGGGGTTCTAGCCCTGGCACTGCCATTAACCGGTGATATGAATTTGACTAAGTCACTTAGCCTCTCCGCTTCAGGGTCCTTACCTGTAAAATAAGGGGTTGAACTGACTCCCTGACCTTCGATGTGTCTTCCAGATTTCACGGGTCATGATTCTGCAAATGGTTACTTTCTTTATTCTCTTCTTTGGTCTTTGATTTCGTCCTTTACTACGTGCGGGGAGAAACAAAGCAGAAGGCATTTTAGAGTGCTTTTCAGCTAGTCGAACTCTGTTCCACTCTATCAAAGCTTCTGATTATGCTGTTAGGTTACAGTATGAGAAACCCACACTAGTGTAGAGACAAGGAAGTATTGTACGCAGGAGACAAGATAAGGGATCCCTTGGCTTAGAATTCTCATGGTTGAGGGCGGGGTAACAGCTATAGTGAATAAAACGTGGTTAGAAATTATAATTATCACCTTCCTCATTCTCATCAAAAAGACTATTAAGTATAGTGTAAGTTGTAGTCAAATTAGCAAAGTAAGCAGTTTGTTTTCATTGCTTATTTGCCCTGAGACCTCTCCAACATCTCATCATCCCACCCCTGGGCAGTTTATCACTCTGACCAGCTTCACCCAAACAGAACCCGGTTCAAGCCCTTCCCAGCCCACCGCACCAATCAGACCTTTGTATTCAGGGCCCCACTCTTTTCAAGCAGCGAGGAGCTAGTCTCATAAAACAATGCATCATTGTGTTCAGAGAGGAGGACTCATTCTGGCCCTCTGGGTAACAGGCAATGTTTTAACAGTGCCTTTCTGAAGTCAGTATTCGGGCTTGAGCCTTGCAGGAGATGACACCAGCGCTGCCAAATATAAGCCAAGTGGGAGGGAAGAGCAGCCCCATGATGAACCAGCAAAGGGGGGTGCGGATTAAGAGGCTCCCTTAGAGATGCTCGTTAAATCCATTGCGTAGGCCGCTGTCTGCTCTGGCACACAAAAGGTCGCCTTTTGCTAATACTTACTTAGGCACGGCTTTGTACCAGGTACAAAGAAAACAGCATGGGCGGGCACAGTATCTGCCTTCGGAAGGCTTACACACTGCGCAAATCCACCCGGATACGGATATACACGTGCGGGCCATAGAGACAATGGAATAAAAATGTTAACCGACGGTTGGCAAAGAACCATGAGATCCGGCATTACATGTCAAGGGTGAGAGTGTATTTGGGGAGTTATCTCCATAGGCCCTCCAGTTTAGGATTCTTTTTTTTTTTTTTTTTTTTAAAGATTTCATTTATTTATTTGACAGAGACACAGCGAGAGAGGGAACGCAAGCAGGGGGAGTGGGAGAGAGAGAAGCAGGCTTCCCGCTGAGCAGGGGGCCCGATGCGGGGCTAGATCCCAGGAACCTGGGACCATGACCTGAGCCGAAGGCAGACATTTAGCGACTGAGCCCCCCAGGTTCCCCCAGTTTAGGATTCTATCTTTGACAGGAACCCTGCAAGATGGTTCATGGAAGAGTGTGGCTGTGCTCTATGACATCATCCCTTCTGAAAGGTTAGGGATGTGCCCTAAGCTTCCCCATAATAATAGGGTGAGTCCAGGGTACTTATTATGCTCATTCAGCGCAGAGCCTGTGTGTCCAGAAGGCTTTGGAACAAGCCCCGGGATTAGAAATGCAGTTAAAGAAGGGACTTGAGACTTCATAAATGCTTATAAATACTTTATACAATGAAATAAATAGTAGGAGACTGGCTGTTATGAGAACCGGACACTAAAGGGTGATGTGAATTTTTTTTTTTTTTTTCTTATTCTATCGAATCCAGCTTTGTCTATAAGGAATGACTCTATTCGCAGTGTGAACCAGGCCTTTCACGTTGGGCGGGGGTGGAGGATACCAGCGAAGGCACTTCTGAGAAAACTGGAATAGGGCTATTTTCCTGCCAGACCTGTTCCCCTTCCTTATTGTCTGCAAATGTTTTTGTCGCAGATTGACTTTTCATAAAGGGGCCGTAAATACTGCCTCTCTCCTGGTTCTTCCTTCTTGTTCTCTGTTCTCCCCAGAAAGTAAACAAAGCCGCAGTCTTCCTATTATTACAGAAACAGAGATTAAGATCACCACAGATTTGTTAGCTGAATTCCTTAGTAAGTCAGCCTGTTCCAGTTGCTGCCCAGCTTCCAGAATTCAGGGGATGGGCAGCTGGAAACTGTTTTTTTTTTTTTTTTTTTGGTTGGGGCTGGAGAGCATGGGAAGGAGGCAGGAGCAGAAGGAAGAGTCCTTTAATCTGGTTAAGGGAGGGCCATGCTTTGACCCTCTGGACTCTGGCCACTTGATCTCTATATATAGTTCTTTGTCCTTTCTCATCAGGCATCCTTTGTTTACATTTCCAAAGGAAATCTCTGTTTAATGCATAGCCAAGGGAAAATGTATACCAACAGATGAATATTTCCTCTTGGCTTCCAAGACCGCGCCGTTTTGTGAATAACAAGCATTCCTGAAAATATTGAGGGGAAGAAAAATAGTTAAGTACTTGGGGATCGGTCAGTTGACAACAAAGCATTTCTTGAGCCAACACTGCGTACTCAGTGCAGTGGGCAATTTGGGAACTATAAAAGAAACATATGCTGTTGCTGGCCTCCTGGAACTTTTGAGTCTAGCTAGGGAAAATACAGTTTCTAGTAAGAAAGAGAAGCATTTAGGAAGCAGCACGCAGTGTAGGGAAGGTAACCTTTCCGTTTTTCCTTCTTCAGCGTCGTTGGTAAGTTTCAGGGAACTGAGCCCACGAAAGCACCTTCCTGGATATTTTGTGTGGCATCTGTTTTCAGCAGTCCAATGGATTAGTCCATCCCAGAAGTCCCATGGGCAGATTGATTTCTTTCTGGTCCTTCTCAAGCCTTTTAAGGAGCTGGGTGGCTTCCCTTAGTTCGGTCTTAGCCTCAGTTGCTTTCGGAAGTCTTACTGTAGGTGGCTCCGCGTTCTCTGCCCTTTCTGCCCGTATCACACGCTGACAGGGTATTTGGCTTGCGAAGGGCAAGCAGCAATGCCTAACTGCTTCTCCAAGCATAAAAATAGGTGTTTGAATGGGAATTAATTTTTAAAAACCACGCTTCTGTGGATGACTTCAGCAGATGCTCCTTAAACGATTTAGAGTGGTGGAGCTGGGAGCAAGAATCGAATCGAAAGCATTAAAACACAGATCTGTTGGTTGGAAGAGTCTTCTCCAAGCCCCGAGAACATGATGAAATGAAGGAGTGAGTGGAGTGAAGTCAATGTAATCAGGGAAAATCTCATAGAGAAAATGCATTTTAGCCAAATGTTTCGGGAGGAAAAATAAATGACTCCCTCCGCTGAGACAGCGAGTGGAGAGGTATTAGAGGAGGTGGAAAAGAGCCTGTCATGTGGGCAAAATGGTATGCTACGCCCTGGGTGGACACTGGGTAGACAGAGATAAATAGGAAGCAGTCCCTGCCCTCAACTCAAGGGAGCTTACCTGACAGGTAAAATGTCAAATACAGTGCGAAGTGGTAATTATTGTAATGAAGGTAAGTGCAAGATGACAGGCTAGCGTGGAGAAAGAAACACGTAAGTCTGCCCGAGGGACTTAGGAAAGATGGCAGAATGGAAATTAAAAAAAAAAAAATCGAGTTCTCTTGAAATAAGTGTTGAATTTTTTGCTAATGAGAATGAGGTAAGGTAGTGAAGCGGACCCCATGCAAGAACACAGAAGGGTAAAGAGCACAGGGATGTGCGGGGCACGTCTTGGTTCAGCCAGAATGTGAAAGGTGAGACTCATTCATTGCAAGAGGTGAGTGTGGAGTCCCATGGGCTAGGGCCTAGATAATGAAGGGCCTTGTAGGCCATGCGTAGGTATTTGGACTTTGTCCTAAAGACTCTGGGGAGCCATGGAAGGATTTAAAGCAGGGGAATAACTGGATAAGACCTGCATTTCAGGATTGCTCTGGCTGTAGTACCCCCACCCCCGATGGAACAGGGGTCAAAGGTCAAAGGTGAAGGCAAAGAGGCCACTCAGGTGGCTTTTTACTGATGCAGGGAAAGACAAAGGCCCAACCTAAGGTAGTGGTAGTAGGGTTAGGGAGGAGGGGATACATTCAAAACACTTCTGGGAGGTAGAATTAGTATTACTTGGTGATCAGTTAGATGCAATGGGTGAAGGGGTGAAGAGAATAGTAGGATGATCCCCAGGTTTCTGGCTTGGGTCGCTGAATGGATGTGTCGCCTTTTAACTAAGTCAGGAAACACAGATGGAGGTCTTTTTAGACACCAGAGGTTTGTCACACTGTGAGCCAGATAGTCAGGTAAGAAATGCCTAGTAGGCAGGTGGCTGACTGGATCTGGAGGTCAGGAGTGAGGTCTGGGGAAGTGATAAAGACCTAGGACTCATCAGCACCTAAGTAGCACATAAAGCCACGGAGAAAGTCTAGAACGAGAAGGCCCGGGACAGATCAGCCCAATTGTTTGTCACGCAGAGTACAACGACAAAACGACCTTCCCGAAATAAATGGAGAGTGTGGAGCTTTTCATGAGATTACTGAAGAATGGTGTGCCCTTAGAAAATTTAAATATCAGAGGGGCGCCTGGGTGGCTCAGTCAGTTACGCATCTGACTCCTGGTTTTGGCTTCGGTCGTGATCTCAAGGCTGTGAGATCGAGCCCCGCCTCAGGCTCTGTGCTCAGCGAGGAGTCTGCTTGAGTTTCTCTCTCCCTCTCCCTCTGCCGCTCCCACCTGTGTGCTCTCTCTCTTTAAAAATAAATCTTTAAAAAATTTTAAGGGGCGCCTGGGTGGCTCAGTTGGTTAAGCGTCTGCCTTTGGCTCAGGTCATGATCTTAGGGTCCTGGGATTGAGCCCCACATTGGGCTCCCTGTTCAGCGGGGAGTCTGCTTCTCCTTCTCTCTCTGCCCCTCCCCCTGCTCATGCTCACTCTCTCTGTCTCTCTCTCAAATACATAAATAAAATCTTTAAAAAAATTTAAATATCCGAAGTAAATGATTCATTTGTGCAAACAATCAACATTTTCGAAATTACCTTCATACAGACTATACTAAGTAACACTTAATGAAGATTTCTTATGTTCCAAATAAGCACTTTATATATGTAAACTCATTTCATCCTTCCAACAGCTCTTAAAGTAAGCACTACTATTACCCCTGCTTTACAGGTAAAACATTGAGATACAGAGGGATTGAAGTGATTTACCAAGGTCATGCTGCTAGTAGGTAACAGAGTGGGGGTTTGAATCCAGTTACTTTAGCTCCAGAGCCTGGGCCCCTAACCACCCCGCTGTGCTTCCTTTGGCAAAGCCAAGGTACACACTGCTTGGATGTCTCTTGTCCATCACCAGTGGTTCCTGACCCATCGTGAGGATGATTTGGAGTCAGGGGTGTGAGTGAGGGATGTGAACGCCGGAGGAGAGCAAAAGAGAAATGAAAAACAGAAGGGAGGAGGAACACCGTCCAAATGGAGGATCACAACAGCAAAGGAAGAGAAGCCTTCAAGGTGTGGAAGGTTTGATAGAGTCCATTGGAGTAGTAGCAACATCATACGGGAAGGTATCATTAGTGACCTCTGAGAGAGAAGGTTCAGTGGGAAGGTGAGGATGGAAGACAGACTGAGAGAGGTCAAGGAGATAGTTAAGTTGTAAGGAAATGCAGACCACCAGGAGTTTGATAGCGAAGGTGAAAAGAGGACTAGAGTGGTAGTTATTAACCTTTTCAAGTGCAGAACAATCTGACTCACACACACACACACACACACACACACACACACACACTCTCACATAAACTCTAGTCGTTTATTCTGTGACCGGGCAGCTAGTAATAGGGGTCACTAGATCCACTCTGACTCACACCGCCCATGCTTCATTTCTCCTCCTCACTTGGCTTCCAGCCACCTCTCCAGCCCAGGGCCCTCTTGCCCAGCTCCAAAGCCTCAGTTTCTACAATTCTGTCCTTCCAGAAATGGTGCATAGGTTCTGGGATGCAGTGTGCCATGGTAGGTTTGGAGCTGGGCGGACAGGAGTCATGCTCGCTGTTGTAGCCTTGGACGTGTAACTAGTCTGCACTCGCTTTCATCATCTGTAGGACTTAGACTAATCAGACCTTGAAGGGAAAGGTAGTACATGCAACGCACTTGCTACTGTGCCTGGGATAGTCAAGGCTCAATAAATGGTAGTAGTAGTTGTTGTTGTAGTAGTGAGAGGAGTAGGAGTAATAATAGGAGTGGCTGTTAGCAATAGTAGTACTTAGTGATATTTCTGGGCACCACACCTTTGCCAGAGACTCCTCTCCCGGACCTCAGGACTTCTAGAGGTTTTTATCTTTATTTCCGAGGGTAGGGAGGACAGTGATTCCTGAATGCGCACCATCAATTTCCAATTTAACGTACATGAACTAGCACGCTTCTTGGGAAGGAGGGTGTAGTGAATTGTAGCACTAAAAATGTCGGGAATCTCAGCCATGTGACCCTAGTCAATAACCCAGCAACAACTCTGCGAAGGTGGTACAGTAAAAAGGGGTCTTGTGCTCAATAAGCTGCTCGTTTTCAGTTACTGAATTAAATTTTACCTAGTGGGGAAAAAGTTCACTGCCCTTCTGCAAGAATATCTAAGGGAGTCTTTAAGTTGATACTTAGGTAAACTTGCCCGTTATCGGGCCCAGATTCCTCTTGATTACTGCCTCTAAGCCAAGGCAAAATAAATAAATAAATAAATAAATAAATAAATAAATAAATAAATAAATGAATGAATGAATAAATGAATAAATGAATAAATAAAAATAAAAATAAATAGAAAAAAGAAAAGTTTTAGGGAGGGACACATACTTTCATTTCTAGTGGTTTTAAAAAGATAGCGTTCTTTGGGATTTTTAGAATGTTTATTAGCCAAAATGTTCTGTATTTTTGTGAGAGATCACAGAGTGAGTGGAGCCAACTTAACAGCTCCTGAGGAAGATTTGGGCTACTAGCACCTGGGGAGAATAAAATAGCTATTTTGAAACCAACGTGGAATTATAGGTGGAAAAAACGATTTCCATGAACAATGAAAAGTAAGTGCATAGTGACCTAGCCAGTCTATTCATTTATAGCACTGAAATGATTAATTCAGAGTATTACATCCAATCCTATTAAGTGTATGGCAATTGACTCTTAATATAGATGAAAAACCTAAATCAACTGTGGAAATCCAAGGTGTGGGCAGAGCCTATTTTTATACTAGGAAAGCAAAGGCTTTATGATTTTTCAGTCATCTAAAGCATTCCATTCTTTTTCAAACATACTTTTTGACAATTCTTGCTAAATTCCAGCGAAATAAAAAATTTGAGGACATGAACTGCTGCATTTGAAACATTTGGAGGGTATGGACACATGGCAGGGTTGTAAGGATAAAATGGGTTAGGATTAATACTGTTTCCTCTCCTCCTCCCCCACATCTGTAGGGCATCTAGGCTCTCTGGTGTAGTCATGTTTTCATAGTCAAAACAGTTCACAGAGGCACGCACTCTCGTTCTGTTTTTGCACTTTCTTTGGCACAATGAAGCTCATTTTATAGCCCCATTTCCCATCTGCTGCCTTCCCCCTCCAGCTCCCGTTTCTCGGTGTTCAAATTCCAGGTTACTCACCGAGTGACCAGAACACCTGTCTAATTTTGGACCCCCTCCTGGCTCCGCTCTTTGCACAGCCCACCCAGGTTCCCCATGTCCAGCATGCCCTTGGAAAGTTGGTGGAATTCTAATAATTCAAGCGAAAGTCCTGTCAAGTCCACTCTGTACCTTTAAATGTTTCCAGTTCTACCCCGACCTCCAATTTCTCTTGCCTCAATCCAACCCCCCAAAAACCAAACCAAGCCAAAACAAAGACAAAAAGCCCCCGTAAAATGAAAACAGCCACCACCACTACAACGGACATGCACATAGCCATTGAGATGCCCTTTCTGGGGCGCCTGGGTGGCACAGTCTGTTGGGCTTCTGCCTTCAGCTCAGGTCATGATCTCAGGGTCCTGGGATCGGGCCCCGAGCCCCGAGCCCCACGGCGTCTGGGTTCCCTGCTTAGTGGGGAGTCTGCTTCTCCCTCTCTTTCTGCCCTTACCCCCACTCGTGCACGCGTGCGCGCGCGCGCGCTCTCTCTCTCTCTCTCAAATAAATAAAATCTTCAAAAAAAAAAAGAAAGAAAGAAAGAAAGAAACGCCTCTCTAGAGAAGTCTAGCTGTGTGATAGGGTGAGCAGGGATTGGGAATGGGAAAGAATCCTAATTGAATCATATGTGCCGGGCTCTATGCTAGAGGCACTCTTGTCCCTGATCCCACTTCGTGTTGGGATGAGAGAAGTTAGATGCTTTTTTCCTCCCTTCATTAAATAGCTCTAGAGGCATAGATGGTCTCTTGGGAGGCCTGGCCCATGGCAAGCCTCTCAGGTACGGATCTCTGAGAGCCTGGAGCAGCTCTGTCCTCACAGCCCTTGGCGGGGTAGGAAGCAGAGGGAGGACTGCCGCTCGAGTTGGCAGAGGGAAGCAGGAGCGTCCGCCACTCAGGCACTTTTACTTGCTCAGATTATTTTTGTGCCGCGAGACCCAAGTGAGGGGTGAAAATCGAGCGGGCAGCTCCAGGTTGCCGACACGGACCCGAGTCACACGGGCAGTTTACTGTGGGACCTGCACTTCCTTCCTGAGACTGCTCGGTGGCGTCCTCCTCCTGGGCTTGTGCATGAGCGTGTTGCCAGGTAAATGCAGTCGCCACGCCACACGTGTTTCTCTTCATAGTTACAAAAGAGGTTGACAGCAAAGATGTACTCTCAAAAGCGGACTTAATGTTATCACATTTAAACAGCCTACGAATAAATACAATACCCCAATGACTGCAAATACACAGATTTCCTCAGAAGAAGAGCGGGTACGTTGTTAACTCTTAATGGTGGGCCCGTGTGCTTTTGGTGGAGATTACTGAGAAGTGCACGTATGCCCAGGGAATCAGCTCTTTACTCCACACCACAGCCCCCGCCCACTACTCCTCTCACCTAGGTCGTATGTTCAATCCAAGTTTACCCCTTCTCGGGCAGTTCTGGAAACTCTCATTACCGCCAAGAGCTTTGTGGGCATTAGCTCGTTTAATCCTCACAATAACCTTGTGAGGGAAGGACTGTTACGATTCTCAGTTTGCAGATGGGCAAACTGAGGCATAGAGCAGGGAACTAATTTGTACAAAGTCACAGATAAGTGGCAGAGGGAGGGTTGGTATCCGGCCAGACTCTGGAGTCCCTGCTCTTATAACCACATGCTGTATTAAAAGAGAAGCGAAAAGCTGAAAAGGTTCATCAATCAGTGGCTCTACATACCGCCTTTTGCAAGTTGCTGATTATCGTGCCTATGGTCAGGGTACAGACAGATGTCTATCTGGATAACCAGTCTTGGTGTGTTATGTGAGTGTGCATCCATGTGGGAATGGCCTGGTGTGTATCTGGAGCAGTATGTGGGCATGCCTTTTAAAAAAATATTTATTTATTTATTTGAGAGAGAATGAGTAGGGAGAAGGGCAGAGGCAGAGGGAGAAGCAGGCTCCCCGCTGAGCAAGGAGCCCGATGTGGGACTCGATCCCAGGACCCTGGGATCATGCATGACTTGAGCTAAAGGCAGATGCTTAACTGACTGAGCCACCCAGATGCCCTGGGCTGCCTTTCTTTGTGGTGATACGCTTTCCATAGAGCATGAACATGCTTTACGTGCCTTTGCACTTGCTATATGCATCTGTCTGTCTATTTCGTAGATGGCTGCCTCTGTGTGTGTGTGTGCGTATGTGTGTGTGTGTGTGTGTGTAGGGGTGATATTATAAAGAGGGCATATGTGGAAAGAAGAACATATGTCCAGTGAGAGAATTAGTGTTTAAACTGGATCGTGAGGTCTTCTTTGACCTCTGTTTTTTTTTCCCCCCTCAGAGGGTTCTTCACAAACCCCTGGTATTTTCCACATAAAGGAGGAGAAACTGGGACACAACTGGAGGAGATTGCCTTTTGTTTCCTCCGATTGGAAGTGTCGTCTCTTGTGTTCAGAGCAGGTTTCCCCTCTCGTCTCCTCTATATCCCACACCGGTTTCTAGCTTCTCCTTAGCAACATCAAAGGCACGAGACAATCATTGGCTTTGGAATAATTTTTTAAACCAGTGAAGCTTTAGCTACAAAACTACATTGTACCAATGGGGGTCCATGTCCTATAGAGCCACAGGGTTCCACCTTTAGCTCCTCCACGCCCACTCTATATCCGGGTAATTGTTCACTGGCACAGATCAGCGGGCGGAGGAGCGCGCAAAGATGTCTTCCTAGAAGCATGCCAGGTGGAGAGGCAATCACGGGACATGAGGACCGTCAGAGAAGGTGAGAGGAACAAGGCAGGAAAGGATCACAATGGGAGTTAGTCCGAAAGTATATGAAAAAGAAGGGGGAAACAATCACAGTGTGCCAGTTTACTACACACAACAGAATTCTTGCCAAGTTCATGGGGTGTTCTAGCACCCGAAGAGCTCTGAAATTTCTAGCCTCCCTATTCTGGGCTATTCTGGGATTCTGATTGCCACCCCGTCATCAGCCAAGAAATCTGAACTATTTTAGAAGGATTCCACTGGCTTTCGAATGAAATGGAATTTATGTTATATTGGTAGTACAGAGAGAACATTTATAGTTAAGAAGCAAAAAAAAAAAAAATCTGATCTCACACATGAGTAGGCAAATTGTATATTGTCTGCACGCCAGGGAGTAGAATTAAACATCTTCATGCTTTCACACTCCATTTCTGTCAAAACCAGGATATTGGCAGCAAACCATCTGAAGAAACCCACTGACCTCCAGTGAGTCCATGCTTAATGCTAACCCACTGTACAGCTGTTAACCCAGTGACACGTCATTAGCCCAGTAGGCGAAAGCAAATGGCGTTCCGTGGGTTTTGGTATTTATTATTTGTGGCCTTTTAAACAGTAACTACCCTTATAGAGAGTCAGTAAAACCTATGTCACTTTTTCCTTTGTGAACCTTTATCAGAAGGTATTTATTAAACTCCACTTGTGTGCTTCGTTAGCATTGTTTGAAGAGCTCTGGGGACTAGAGCAGGTATGTAAGTCACTGTCTTTGTCCTCAAGGACGTTATCTCATTTCATCCTCTCAAATGCCTCTGACATAGGCATGGTCATTATCCCCATTTTTTTTTATTAAAGATTTTATTTATTTATCCATTAGAGAGCGAGTGAGAGAGAAACAGCACGAGAGAGGAGAGGGTCAGAGGGAGAAGCAGGCTCCCCGCTGAGCCGGGAGCCTGATGTGGGACTCGATCCCAGGACCCCGGGATCATGACCCGAGCTGAAGGCAGTCGCCCAACCAACTGAGCCACCCAGGCGCCCCCCCATTTTTTTCAGATGAGTTAATTCAGATATCTAAGTGACTTAGGCAAGGGACGTGTTGGGACGTGAGATTTAGAGAGGCCAGGAGGGACCTGATCACAAAAGACCTGAAGACTCATGTTAAGAAGTTTGGAAGTCATCCCAAGGTCAGAAGGAAGCCAATTAAAAGTTAGTGTGAAGGCATTTTAAGTATGGGGATAGTGTGTCTTTAAACAGATTATGCTGCCTGGCTGCTGTGTTAAGAGCACGTTGAGAAGATTCAAGACCAAAGATGGAGGGACAAGGTAGGTGACTGTTGTAACATGGTGCATGGTACATAGTAGGTGCTCGGTGCACATTTGTTGGGTGGATGGATAGTTAGGTGGAGGGATGGGTGGATTAATTTAAGGAAGAGATTCTAGTGGACAGAACAAGTGAGGTAACAATAAAGGATAGAAGGGGACAGATTTGAGTTTTATTTAGGAAGTAAAATGTATGGGATTTGATCCTTCATTGGATATAGGGGATGAGAAAGGGAAGTTAAGAATGATGCCCAGGATTTCTGAGGGGCCAAGCGGTGCCATTTATTCATTTAAGGAACATTAGAGAAGAATCACATCTAAAGGAAAAGGATATGGGAAGGAGATGTGTTAGGTTTTGGAAACACTGAGTTCGTGGTGCCCGTGCTTAGGCAAACAAAAATGTCACTAAGCAGTTAGATACGTGGGTCTCAATTTCAGGAGAGGAGCTTAGGATGGAAATAAGGATAAGCAAGGCAAATAGGGATCTTTTTGGGGTGACAGAATTATTCTTAAGTTGGATTGCCGTAGTGATTACACGATTCCGTAAATTTACCAAAAATCATTGAATTGTCCCCTTAAAACAGATGCACTTAGTGGTATGTAAATTACATCTCAACAAAGATTTTAAAAACTAAAAAAAAAAAAGATAAGCAAGGCACTGTCATATAGATGGTATTGAGGCCTTTGAAGTGGGTGAAATCACATAAGAGAGTTCGTATATATTAGATGCCAGAATACTGGCATCTAAGGTACAAGCAAAGGAGTTGGGAGTGATCAGAAGGATAACTAGCAGAATTAGGGCCATGGAACCTGAGGGAAGAGAGTATAGTATTTACAGAAGTAAATGAACGATCTTTTTTGTTTTAATGAGAGGAGAGGCATAGATATCTTTAAATGCCAATGGGAAGGAGCCATTTGACAGGGAGAAATTGAGTGAAGGAAAGAGAAGGAAAGATGAATCAAGCAAGGACCCGGAGACGATGGGATGCAGAGCATAGGTAGAGGGGTGAACTTTCTAGGGGAGGAGAGATCTCACTTCTTTGTAACAGACAGGAGGGAAGGATGGTTGAGGATGCAGGTATGTTTGTTTATTGGCTTGTGAGAATTGGAGGGAATTCTCTAGAGTGAATCCTTTTCTCTTTGTGAAGAAGGAAGTAAAATCATTTGCTGTGTTTTTACTATGAGAAAGGAGGTGGTGAGGTTGGAACTTTGAGGACTGTTAAGAGTTGAATCCACTACATAGATGTAGAGAGAGCTGTTAAGAGGAATATAGGATCAGTAGGAAACATTGGGAGCCCACTTGAAGCTGAACACTAGGAATTCATTTATTTGTTTGTTTGTTTGTTTATTTTTAGAGAAAGAGCACGAGCCTGGGTGGGGTGGGGAGGGGCAGAGGATGAGGGAGAATCTTAAACAAGCTCCACACCCAGCACAGAGCCCGATGCGGGGCTCGATCTCATGACCCTGAGATCATGACCTGAGCCAAAATCAAAGGTTGGATGCTTAACTAACTGGGCACTACGAATTTAAAGGGGAATCAATCTATGCTTGTGTGATCAGCATATAGGTCACACTTAAAACCATGAGAATGAAAATGCCCAGGGAGAGTATGCTGGTTAGGTAAGGGGGGGGATGGAGATTATCTATCTATCTCTCTATCTATCTATCTATCTATCTATCTATCTATCTATCATCTATCTAATTTGTATCATTATATTAGTGATATAAACCTTTTGTCACCTGTGTTGTGATTTTTTTTTTTTTTTTTGGTTTGCCATTTATCTATATGCTTG
>NW_023270175.1:1453093-1497085 GCF_011800145.1 Mirounga leonina
TTTTTTTTTTTTTTTTTGGTTTGCCATTTATCTATATGCTTGTATAGCTTTTTTTTTTTTTTTTTTTTTTTTCTGGCTTGTGGAGGAAGGTCTCTCCTCCTTAAATTTCTTTTCATATTTTTAGTGACTTTCTTTTTTGTATTTTAAGTCTTTAATAGATCTGGAGTTTATTTTAGGATTTAAGGTTTTGCAGCTTATTTTAAGATACAGAGTTTTGTTTTCTTCCAGATAAATAGCTACTATGCCAAGACCATTTATTCATATAACAGTCCTTATCCCATTGAATGGATTTGCCACCATTGCCATATATTGGGTTTCCATATGTACTTGGGAATATTCTAGACTCTACTCTGTTCCACTCATTTAATTTGATGTTCATATGCCAATACCTTCTATTTTCATTATAGTGGGTTTATGGTAACTTTTACTATTTGGTGATATCCACTATTTCTTTGTCAAAATTTTCTTGCTATCCTTGAATATTTTGTTCTCATTCTCTGCATGAACTTTAAAATAATTTTATCCAGTTACAAAATATACTCAATTTGGATTGTGATTATCATTGTATTACTGTTATTAATTTTAGGAAGAAATGACTATAAATTTTCCTAATCAGAATCATGGTATACCTCTGCATTTTTTGTAAGTTGTATTTTGGGGACCGTCTCTTGAATATTTTATTGTTTTCCTCAAATAGGTATAGTAACTTTCTTGCTAAATTGATCCTTAGGCATTTTATGTTCTTGTCCCTGTTGTGAATGGGTTGCTTTTGTTATTTCCATTTAAAACCGCATATGGAGAAAAGCTCTTGATTTTATATATTTTCTTGTATATAATAATCTTACCAAATTAGGTCTCTTAACTAAAAAAAAAACAAACAAACAACCTAGAGGCTCTTAGATTTACCTGAAGTACTTATTTTTCTTTTAAACCAATATTTATACCAATTATTTAATTTTCTCATTTTCTTTTGCCTCAGCTAAAATATTAAAAACACTGATGAATAATAGTGGTAATATCAGTCATCCTTGCCTTGTTCATGATCTGGGAAGGACTTTAGCATTTTCCCCATTTAGTATGATATTTGCTATTTGTTTTTTTAGCATACTTAAAAGTTATCGTTTATGTAGAGTTTTTATTTGGATTGGCTGCTTAAAATCCACCATGGTGGGAGTCTGCACCATGGAAATCAGCAAGCACTACAAATAGTGGCTTTTTTTTGAGAGCCAATTATTAAATGTTTACCAACGCACTATTGTCTGAGTGTATCCCCTTTCCATTGTCAGTATTGTTTTTTGTTTTGTTTTACTTTCTCTTTTTCCATAATCAGGATTTTCAAAGAATCTACTCTTGATTTTAATTATCCTTTATATGATAGTTTCATTTTGATTCTATTAATTTCAGCTTTTTAAAAATGAAACCCTCTCTTTTGATTCTTTTAGTTTATTTCATTGTCCTTTTCAAGTTTCTCTTAAGTTGAAAAATTCATTTATTTTCAATCTTTATACATTTTCCTGAATAGGGCTTTAAGTGTATCCTGTAGATATTTTATTAAGTGTGTTTTTTTCATTATTTTCTATAAAATTAAGAATTTCAGTTTTGATTTCCTCTTAAATTTAGGGCTTTATATTTTTGTCATTTTCTTATTTTACAGGATTCTGATCAGAGAAGGTAGACTATAAAATCTCTACTTTTTAAATGACAAAGGACCAGCATGCTTAGTTAGGGACAGAACTCTGGGCCTCAGAGGTCTTGGCACTGAGTGGGAACCATGCTATAATTTATTACTGAAATTCAGCCAGGTCTCGACTTAGTCTAACCATTCCTGTGTTATACAAATACACTAGCCACAAGCCACATGTAACTATTTAAATGTAAATTAATTAAAAGTGAGTAAAATTAAAAAAAACTCTACTTTTTAAAATCTATCTGTATTATGTTGTTCTTTGTGGCTAAGTACACGATCAGCGGTCAACGTTCCATGGATAGAACAGAATAAAATATATTTTCTATAGGATACAAAGTTCTAGACATGACTATTACGTTGCTTTATTGGTAGTTTTTTTTTAAATCCTCTATATCCTCGCTTATTTTTTTAGTGTGAAACCTACTTACTTCATCTGTTGATTTCACACTGTATTTTTTTGTCTTACCATTTCTCTATTTTTAAGAATATTTGTTTCCTAGAAGTACAACTGACAGTTTAAAGCAAAGGCATATTTTTAAAGTTATTAATACATATTGTCAACAATCTCTGCTCACCAAGGCAATTTATACTCCCACCAGAAATGTACAAGGGAGCAGATGGGGCTTTCCTAAGTTTTCCTCTACTATGCTGTTGGGGAATGCTCCTGAATTCGGTCACCTACATTTGCCTTTTTTTTTTTTTTTTTTTTTTGTCCTCTCTCTAAGAGAAAAATTCTTGGATGCCAGGCAGTAGTTGAGAGCAGGAGCTCCCACTGGATTAGGGTTAGGGTCAACAAAATTGATGGATGTCATCCAGTAGGCCTCGTATTCCCATAGCAAATTCAGTCTCTAGGGCTCAGGTTGCCTCAATACAGAAAGAGGTCAGAGAAATCAGTGGTTTTGATTAAGCAATTAAATATCCCCATGTTGGGGGCGCCTAGGTGGCTCAGTCGGTTAAGCATCTGCCTTCGGTTCAGGTCATGATCCCGGGGTCCTGGGATCGAGTCCCATGTTGGACTCCCTGCTCAGCGGGGAGTCTGTTCCTCCCTCTCTGCCTGCCGCTCCCCCTGCTTGTGCTCTCTCTCTCTCAAATAAATAAATAAAAACTTAAAAAAAATAAATATCCTCATGGTGCTCTTTAAGTAGCCCCCTCTACAGTTCCTGCTGACCCCACACCTGAATCCCCTAGACTCACTGTCTTTGTCCTGTCCAATAACTGACTTTTTCTTCTTCTTTATTTTTAAAGATTTTATTTATTTATTTGTCAGAGAGCGTGCACAAGCTGGGGGGAGGGGCACAGGGCGAGGGAGAAGCAGGCTCCCCACTGAGCAGGGAGCCCGATGTGGGGCTCGATCCCAGGACCCTGGGATCAGGACCTGAGCCGAAGAGAGATGCTTAAACAACTGAGCCACCCAGGTGCCCCGACTGACTTTTTTTCCTAATATTTCCTTCAAAACTTGTTTTCTGGGACACTGAAATTCCTAATGCTTCATGAATGAAGGAAAACTGCTGTACAGAGCTGCATTTTCACAAAAGACATATATTCTGACGGTAGAATTTTAAGGGTCAAAAATTTGAGTGGAGGCAGTGCATGGTACTGATGGAGTCTTCTTTTTTCCCCGCTATGTAACAGCGGTATTGAATTATTCTTTAGAAATATGCATGGCCTTTGAAAACTCAGTATTAAATTCCTCTTCATGAAGTATCTAAGTCAAACAAGTCAACTGTAAAAGCACATTTTTAAATATAATTCAGAAAATTTAAATATGGAACAAGCCTTAGATGAATGTTATTAAGGAATTATTTATTCACTGTGATTATGCAACAAAATATCCTATTATTTTTGAGACGCCAACGGAAGTATTTCGGGGTGAAATGATATACAGTGTTTTGCATTTGCTTTAAAATACTCCAGCAAAACAAGGCGGGGGTGCATACGAGGCATTTCATCATATTCTCTAGTTTTGAATATGCCTAGAAAATTCCATAATAAAACTGCTTAAAATGATAACAACGGCATCACTGCAGCCAGTAAAACAATGCTAAAATGTATAAAGAAAACATTTTTAAGTTTTCCTTACCCTCTCTCCGTTGAAATCTTCTGTGGCCTGGCTTATTTTTTGTCTACTAAATCCGTTTCTCTCGAAGTCACATTGTTTGAAGCTCCTCAGTGGAGAAAATGTGACGACAGGGAAAGATCCAGGTGGGAGAACTAAACCACATTACTGTCCAAAGGCCGTGCACAGGAAACTGGCTGCTAGTCAACGCAGCCTTCCTTAGAAAATGCATTTGGAGGGGCGCCTGGGTGGCTCTGTCGTTAAGCGTCTGCCTTCGGCTCAGGTCATGATCCCAGGATCCTGGGATCAAGCCCTGCATCGGGCTCCCTGCCTGGCGGGAAGCCTGCTTCTTCCTCTCCCACTCCCCCTGCTTGTGTTCCCTCTCTCGCTGTGTCTTTCTCTGTCAAATAAATAAATAAAACCTTTAAAAAAAAAAAAAGAAAAGAAAATGCATTTGGAATCTGGTGCTGGAGATGTGAGATCTGAACTCGAAGAGATCATAAGCCTGAATTCCTGCAGTATATTCATGTTCAGAACAAGGTAGCTGAAATTAGCTCACTATTCAAGTAAGGCCACCCCAGCCTTTTTGGTTCTAGATGAGATGAAGAAGAATGATTTATAGAATAGAAATAATTTCTGAGTAATAACTTAAGCCTTTACATGACTTAGAAACAGATTCATGTGTGCACACATACATGCTTACAAATTAACAAATTCCCAAACTGTCTCAGTTAGCCGATAAAAGATTATGGAAGTTTCCGTTGTAAATAATAAATCACCAAGAGTTGAAAGGCCAGCCAACCTATTTTACAGTAAGACACGTAAATGCACACATAAATCAGAGCCTGAATCTCAGCTTTCTGAGAAAGAAGAACTGCATATTTCCAGACTAGAGCAGCAAGTTGAGGAGGTGGAGTGGGGAAGGGCATCTCTATTACTTACCTACTAACTATGGTCCAGGTTCTGTGCTAAGACCTTGATCTCTATTTTCTCATTTGAGTCTTACAACAACCTGTGAGATAGATAATAACTGTTTCTGTTTCACTCCTCAGAAAGTGGGCCTTGGAGATGGTAATTGACTTGGTTGAGGTCACTCAGCTTGTAAGTGTCAAAAGCTGGAGTTCAGGCTCAGGCCTGCCTGACTTCAAATCCAGAGCTCTTTCCACTCTACTTTATTGCCTCCTGGGAGAAAAAGGTGCTGAGAAGAAATGGAAACTTAACACACAAAAATCCTCAAAAAGAAAAAAAAAAAAAAAGGAAGGTGTTTTTTTTTTCCCCCCTCAAAAAAAAAAAAAATAGTTATGGCTACAAAGAGAGTGATCAAAGGGCAGGCTAACTTTGATGGTTAGAATGAAACAGGGAATCTGAAGGAGCCCTGGCCTTGGGATTAGAAAAACTGGTTTGGGTTGTAACTCCATCACTTTCTAGCTTCTATGACTTTGATAATTTACTTTTACCTCTCTGGATCTTGGTTTCCTCATTCATAAAATGCAGAAAGTAATGCCTGTCCTATCTATCTCATAAGGTTGTTACAGAGATCAAATATAGAGATCAGACCTATCGGAAAGCACTCTCTAGGCTAAGCCACAAAAGCCACACAGCTGTAACAACTATGCTAATTGTAGTTAATGATTTCTTTGATTAACAGTAGCAACATATTAAGCTCTTTGGAATTTCCCAGCAAGTTGAGATTCCTTGTCCTTTGCTTTATATCTTCTCTAGAAGCTACTGGATTTCCCCAAGGGAGGAACTGAGCCCAGAGTCCTAGGCAGAAAGTAAAGACCCAGAGTAAATTGCACTCTGTGTTCCCTCAAACCCTCACCATTTGTATATAGGTGAATCATGTGAAGAGAAACATCAGGGGCAGACGTATAAGGGGAAAAGAAGGTCCAAAAAGGTAGCCTTTTTGTCTGAGCAAGTGCGATGATGGGGCACACAGATCTATCTGCTTTGTCCTAGTGGTGGTGAAGAGAGATTATGAACGATAGGCATTATATACACAGGACCGTGCAGACAAACACACACGCACACATATGTGAGCCTCGGGACTTTTCACCATAAGACAGCATCCATCAGGATAGGATCCCTGGATGAGCCAGTGTAACCTAGGGCCATCTCTGACTCCACAAATCCTTTCGTAACACCGCACTCTCTGTTCATAGTTTTGGCAACTGCCTCTCATCCTTCCTCGTCAATACCCCAGGCAGGCTAACTGGTGGATTCCCTGCTCTGCAGAGCAGGGATTGGATGTGGGAAGGTGCATATTCATCAATGCATTAACAAGCATTTTAATGAGCCTCCAAAGTGTAGAGCTCTACTCTGCTTGGAGCTGAGAGTGCAGGACACATAGGTTCCTCTCCCTCAGGGAGCACTGCAGAGGAGACTAAAATGGAATGGAATTAACGGCATTATATTTTTATACATGAGGGAATGTGTTAGGTAGCTTTCTTGCTTACATACCTATTTCTTCTCGACTCGACCTAATATCTTTTGGGCTCTGAGCCTGGGGGATTGTGTAAATTATGGGGGAACCCAGAGCAGAAAAACAGAATAACAAGCTGGGACCAGCCAAATTTCTTCCCAGCCAAGGATGTGAAATGTAATCGGTACTTTGTCAGAAATTAGCAGTTGACCTCCCTCCGGGCATCAGGCCCCTGCTCTGAACGGAGAGAGTAGGTGATGGTCTGGCTTCTGGGAGGAAGAGAGGCCATCTTACCTTCCGAGATAGGGCAAACCTTGTCCAGCAGTGTGGAGATAACCGCATTTGGGAATGAGGTCTAGGTGCTTAAGGTGTGAAAAGAAGAATAAGGAAAGGGACGTGGCAAACTCAGGGACAAGCAAATCATGACCCGCTATGTTCCAGAAAGCAAAAGCAGTCACCGAAACTGAATAAAAATAAACCAGATGATGAAACAGTGCTCACTTGTTCATTTGGCCGAAAACCCCAGAAGATATAGTGGTTATAGCAATAGCAGTCCCAGTCATCGTCATCACGATCGTGATTGTAGTAAAAACGAAACAATACAGAAATGACTATTTGACTACCTATCACGTGTCAGAAAATGTATTAGGTGCTTTATTTCTGTGATTTCATTTAATAAGCATGTGCAAAACCCTTTGAGGCTAGATGCTAGTATTATCCTTGTTTACAGAAGGGGAAACTTGGCCCACCCACCCAAAACCGAACAGGTGGTTGGTAAAGCAGCAGAACCAAAAGTCTAATGTGAGGCTGTCTGACTTTAAAGCCCATTCTTCTAATAATTGCCAATTTTAATTTTGGGTTTTGGTTCAGTAAAAATAAACCCCCACCCCAGGACTCCCAGGGACCCTTTCCAGAGAGCCCCTACACCCCCCCCCCACTTTCTCTCTTTTTGTCTTTCTCTCTCTCTCTCTCCATCCCTACCAAGATAACCTGACTAAGGGCTCTCCTCGGGATCCCCTGGGCCCCTTGGGCTTTTCACCGTACAAACCCCTTAGCTCTAGTCTCTGTCCTGACTCATGAGGTACTTGGGACCACTGGAAATAGGTTCTCAAGACATCTTTGTTACCTAGTCATGGAGTTGGGTATTGTGCAGAGGCCTCCCTTCTCACTGATGTGCTTATATAGAATTCTTCAAGGCCCCTCGTCCTGGGGCTCTTTCCTGGTTTTTCTCCATCTTCTTTCACTATCCCCTACTCTTCCACCCCACCCTACCCTTTCAGTTTGGAAGCAATATAGCCCTTTCTTGAGCTATTTGTACTCTTTCACTTGCCCCTTGCTTCTTCTAGTGACCATCTGCCTTTTCTGAACATGGAACCAGGTTTTCTTTTTTTTTTTTTCCTTTTGTCATCTGAAGTCCCCTGTCTCAGAAGGAATGATTTCTTTCTCCGAATATGCCCTCCCTGACCTTAGCTGTCAGACTGTGTATGTCCCTGGCCCTTTGGGTTAGAGATTCCTGGCTCTGGGTATACAGGGAGTATCAGGGTACTGAGGCCGTCTCCCAGAAACAGAGGTCTTGGGGAGGGATGCTTAGATCAGACTCGAGTACAAAGAGGGGCTAAATGCTTCCCACAGTCTAGTCTGTGGCTAGAGAAGCCATCATCTTTCAGTGGCTTTGCCCTTGTTCTCCCTCCCTTACATAATTCTGTAGTGGTGAAGGGCAGTGACAAGGAGGGCTTGGGGAAAAGCCCGGGGCTAGAAATCAGGAAGCCCGGTTTCTGCTTACTGACTCTGGCACCCAGTAGCTGCACGGACTTGGGCAGAGCAGCCTGCATGTACCCTTTACACTGCCTACTCTGCTATATTGCAGTGACCTGATGACATCTCGTTTCCTTTGTTGGCCTCTCGGCTTCTTGAAGGCAATGGCCATGACCGTGCCACATTCATTACAGAAACTGCAGGTCCTAACTAGTCTCCCTAACCCACCCCCTCTAATCCATTTTCCACACTGCTGTGGGCACGAGCTTTTTAAAATGCAAAGCCCGCATGTCACCCCCCCCCCACCAACTGAAGGGTTTCTTCAGTTGTTCCTCATCACCATTAAGATAAAGGTTTATAAGACCCCTCTTGACCTGGACCCTGCCTATGTCTCTGGCATGCCCTTTTACCACCTGCATTTTGTCCTGTGTTCATTCCACAAATACTTAAGCATATTTCTGCCTTGGGCCAGGCATTGGGGACGCAGAGTAAACACGGCACCTGTCCTTATAGAACTTACTCTCCTCTTTCCTGCTGGCTGACTGCTGCTTGTCCTTTAAGACTCAACTCAGGCATCACCTCCTACAGGAAGCCATCACTCATGCCCTATTCCATTTGTCTCTAGCTCCCTAATCCGGTTCAGGTGTTTCCCCCTTGTGTACCTGGAGCACCCTATACACACTTCCATCATAGCACTTCTGTGTACCAATTGTCTCCCCACCAGACTGTAAACTCTGAGAGCGGGAACCGTGTCCCCTCCGCTTTTTTATACCCAGCACATGGCTTGGTACACAGTGGCTATTGAGAAAAGATAATTGAATAAACAGCACCCTCTGGTGGCTAGCTGTTGTAAGTACAACCTTTTATGCATCATAAAAGTGAGTAAAGCACAGGCAATTACCCCAGAGAGGTCAATTTTTTTTTTCTTTTAACATTGGGTAAGGAACCATTTCAGAATGTGTGGTCTCCTAGGACCTAGGTCGTCATTCCAACATCTTTCTAAATCTTTCATAATGCAGCAAATAATATGTAAATGATGGAACAAAATTACCATTTTGAATAATTGGGTAAAAAGAAAATATAAGGGAAATTTGTCTCATGCAATGAAAAAATGTAACCTGCTGTACAATTTTTCATTATACCTTTATTTCAGGGCCCATAAGCTCACATTCACTCATTCATTCAACAAACATTTGTTGAGTACCTGTAGGGTACCAGGCACTATTCTAGGTGTTGGGGATAGAGTAGTAAATGAAACAAAGTCCTTAACCTTAAGCTTACATTCTAGTTAGGGGAGGAACACAATAGCAAATATATTTTTATTATGGGTTATGCGTGCTGTGGATAAAAATAAACTAGGGGAGAGTGACATCACCAAGATGGCAACCTAGGTTGCTCCTGACTTTTCTTCCCCTCGCAAGAAGAATAACTAACATCAATTGAAGAACAGGACCCCACTGAGAAAATCCTAGAATATGGGGGTGAAGCTGAAGCACCCTTTTGCTCCACAGAGACCCAGGCAGACTGTATGAGAATGGTGAGAAGTGGCTACACATTGACCACATTGTGCCTCCTTCAGCCTAGTGCAGCACCGTGCAGAGAGGTCTCCCCTGAGCCTCCAGATCCTCCAGTGGGAAAAGAGAACCCAGTGGGGACACCCATCTCCCCCTGACATGTGGGTCACTTTGTGAGAATCCCTACTCTGATCTCACACTATGGGGATTGCAGGAGTATCTCTGGGGCTCAACCACTGGGAATCTGACTATGATGGAGAAGGGGGAGTGGATTAAACAACTAGTGTGTATGGATCTTGGCCCAGATAGTAATCCCAACAGCAGCTTTGCTTATCTACGGAATCAAGTTGGGGGAATACTCTAACCAAAGTACATTGTGGGGTGCAGATCTAGATTTGGATCCTCAAACAAGGAGTTTAGCCAGCCCTAGAGACCAGTTTGTCCAGGTCCAAGCAAGGAGCTGAATCATAGTCCCACCCACTGTGGAGACTGTTTTCCAGCCCCATCTGACCAGAAGGGCTGGTGACAATATCTGGAAGCAGTGCAGCCCAGTGACATGAACAGAGAGGCCAGCAGGCATAGCTGATCACCCCCAGGGCAAAGCTAGCCCTGGACGCAAAGCATTCTGTATGTATAGGCAGGGGGATCAATTCATAGCTAAGGCTGAGGGTAGCTCCTTATGCCAATGGGAGAGACTGGGAAATTGAGAGTGACCTGGAGTAGCCTCTCCCACTCTCTCCTAGGCAAGGGAGCTGAGACATAGCCCCACCAACCATGAAGATTGTCTTCTGGCCCTTTCTAACCGAAGGGCTGGAGACAACTCCTGAAAGTTGTGCAGCCCAGCGGCATTCAAGCTGAAAGGCAAGTGGGCAGAACTGGTCATTTTCAGAATAAAGCCAGTGGCCCTGTTCAATCAGGGAACTTGGGGTGTGGGTTGGCTTGAGTTAAAACAACAAAGAGCTTTACTGGCTTTAGAGCTGCTTCTCCTGCTGTGCCCAGTGAGGGAATCTAATTCATAGCCCTGCTCATCACTGAATAAAACCTTCAGATTGTCTGACCAGGGAACCTAACCAGAGGACATGGGAAGCTGCATAGTCCATTCAACAGCCCTGAGTATACTGGCACTTAAATAGAGAGCACAGCCAGTGGGTTCCCCCTTCTGCAGAGCAAAACCAGTGGCCTCACCTGACAAGGGAATCCAGTGCACACTCAGGCCTGATTATGGCCCCCAAACAACAAGCTGTACAGACCCTGAGCCCTGGCCTGCTTCCTTGCCAGGGCAGGGAAGCTAATTCATATCCACATCCACTAGTGAATGTAGTACCCAGTCCCAACCATCCAGTAATTCTGACCAGATAATCCAGGCAACAGTAAAGCCCATCCTTCAGCCTCACTTGGGTAGGGAACCAAGCCAGCAGTTCTATCCAGCTGTTCCCAGCCAGTGGCACACACCCCCATTCCTGTCCTCAGAGCTCAAGCTATTGCCTCATCCAAAAATAGACCATAATAGCAATCCCATCTGCCCGAGGACATTAAGAGCAGATGCCCAGAGAACCCAAACTGAGCTGACTGGTGAAGAACTATCTCTGCCAAAGCAAATCTATAAAGTTTGGAAGAGGAGCTCAATTACTTAAATGCACAGATACAAATGTAAGGAATCAAGGATCATGAAAAAGTAGGTAAATATAACACCACCAAAGGAAACTAATAAAGCACTAATTACTGACCCACTAATTACTGGAGATCTATGAACTGTCAGGCAGTGCATTCGGAATAATCCTATTAAGGAAATTTAATGAACAACTACAAGGAAACACAGACAACTAAATGAAGTTAGGAAAACAATGCATGAACAAAATGAGAATTTTGATGAAGAAAAGCAACCATAAAAAAAAACAAACCCATAAACAAACAGAAATGTTAGAGTTGAAAAATACCATAACTAAACTTAAGAATCCAATAGAGAGTTTCAAAAGTAGGCTTGACCATGTAGAAGAAATAATCAGTGACCTGGAGGATGGGACATTGTAAATTACCCAATTGGAGGAGAGAAAAAAAGTGTGAAAAAGTGAGGAAAGCCTATGGGAATTATGGGACAAAATGAAAAGAAACAATAGTCACATTATGGTGAATTATGGGACAATATGAAAAGAAACAATATTCACATTATGGGAATTCCAGGAGGGGAAAAGAAAGAGAAAGAGAAGAAAGTATATTTAAAGCAATAATGGCTGAAAATTACCCAAACCCAGGGAAGAAATGGACATCCAGATATATGAGGCCCAAAGGATGCCAGATAGGTTGAATTCAAATAGGACTACACCAAGACACATGATTAAATTGTCAAAAGTCAAAAGAAAGAATTTTAAAAACAGTGAGAGAAAAGAGAGACACTACATACAAGGGAACCCCCCATAAGATTGGTGGATTTCTCAACAAAAACTTTTCAGGCCAGGAGAGAATGGAATGACATATTCAAAATACTGGAAAAAAATAATTTTTTTGAGATTTATTTATTTATTTTTATTTTGTTATGTTAATCACCATACATAACATCATTAGTTTTTGATATAGTGTTCCATGATTCATTGTTTGCGTATAACACCATTCAGTACATGCCCTCTTTAATACCCATCACCAGGCTAACCCATCCCCCCACCCTTCTCCCCTCTAGAACCCTCAGTTTGTTTCTCAGAGTCCATCATCTCTCATGGTTCGTCTCCCCCTCCGATTTACCCCCTTCATTTTTCCCTTTTCTTTTTTTTTTTTTAACATACAATGTATTATTTATTTCAGAGGTATAGGTCTGTGATTCAACAGTCTTACACAATTCACAGCACTCACCATAGCACATACCCTTCCCAATGTCTATCACCCAGCCACCCCCTCCCTCCCACCCCCACCACTCCAGCAACCCTCAGTTTGTTTCCTGAGATTAAGAATTCCTCATATCAGTGAGATCATATGATACTTGTCTTTCTCTGATTGAGTTATTTTGCTCAGCGTAACACCCTCCAGGTCCATCCACATCATTGCAAAAGGCAAGGTTTCATTCCTATTGATGGCTGCATAATATTCCATTGTATATATATACCATATCTTCTTTATCCATTCATCTGTTGATGGACATCTTGGCTCTTTCCATAGTTTGGCTATTGTGGACATTGCTGCTACAAACGTCGGGGTGCACATACCCCTTCGGATCCCTACATTTGTATCTTTGGGGTAAATACCCAGTAGTGCAATTGCTGGGTCGTATGGTAGCTCTATTTTCAACTTTTTGAGGAAAAAAATAACTCTTAACCAAGAATCCCATACCTAGGAAAGCTGTTTGTTCTTCAGAAACAAAGAAGGGATAAAAACTTGCTCAAACAAACAAAAGTGAGGGAATTCATTACCATCAGACCTGCCTTACAGGAAATGCTAATGGGAGTTCTTTGACTGGAAGTAAAACTATGCTAATTAACATCATAAAAACATAAAAAGTTAGCATAAATCTCACTGGTAATGGTAGATATATCATCATAGTTAGATTCTGCAATATGGTAATAGTGGTGTATAATTGTGGTGTGGAATAATACTTACATAGCACTTACATAAGTACAATATTTACATAATAATAGTGGTGTATAATAATACAACTCTAGTTTAAAAGTTTAAAAAAACGAACATAGTAAAAGTAACCATAACTACAATAATCTGTTATTAGTTACACAATATTAAAAACATGTAAATATAACATTAGTAACCTAAAATATGAGGGGAGGAGAAGTAAAAGTATAAAGTTTATGAATTTTATTGAAGTTAAAATTTTATCAGTTTAAGATAAAGTATTATAAATTTAAAATATTTTATGTTAGCCTCATGTTAACCACAGGGAAAATCCTATAATAATTTCACAAAAGAACACTATAAAGAAGTCAAATCATACTGATACCAAAAGACATCAAAACACACAAAAAGATAGCAGGATAAGAAACAAAGGAAAGGGGATCTGTGAAACAACCAGAAAATAATTTTTTTAAATGGCAATAGTAAGTCCTTACCTATAAATAATTACTTGAAATGTAAATGGATTAAATTCTTCAGTTAAAAGACAAAAAATGGCTGAATGGCTAAAAAAAAATTTGAAAACATGCTGCCTATAAGAGACTCACTTTAGCCTTAAAGACACACATAGACTGAGAGTGAAGGGATGGAAAAAGACATTTCAAAAAAAAGCAAGTGTAGCTATAATTATATCAGACAATATAGACTTTAAACTAAAAGTGGTAAAAAGAGACAAAGAAGGCCATTTTATAATGATCAGTATATCAAGATGATAGAACACTTGTAAATATTTATGTGCCCAACATCAGAGCACATAAATATATACAGCAAAAACTAACAGAGCTAAAAGGAGAAACGAGCAGTAATATAATAATAGTTGGGGACTCTAATACCCCACTCTCAACAATGGATAGATCATTCAGACAGAGAATCAATAAATAAACAAATTTGAACAACATTATAAACCAAATGGATCTAACAGACATATACAGAACATTCTATCCACAGCAGCACTTCTCAAGTGCACAGGGAACATTTTTTGGATAGACCATATGTTAGGCCACAAAACAAGTCTTAGAAAATTCAAGAAGATTGAAATCATACCAGGTATCTTCTCTAACCATGGTGGCATGAAACTAAAAATCAACAAAAAGAGGAAAACTGGAAAATTCATGAGCACATGGAAATTAAACAATGCTCTCCTGAACCAGTGGATCAAAGAAGAAGTTAAAGGGGAAATAAAAAGTTGCTTGAGACAAACAAAATGGAAATAAAACATACCAAAATGTGTAGGATGCAATAAAAACAGTTCTAATAGGGAAGTTCAATAGCAATAAATGCTTACCTTTAAGAAGCAAGAAAGATCCCAAATAAAGAACCTGACTCTACACCATAAAGAACTAGAAAAAAAAGAACAAACTGAGCCCAAAGTTAGCAGAAGAAAGGAAATAATAAAGATTGGAGCAGAAATCAATGAAATAGAGAACAGAAAAACAATAGAAAAGATTAACCAAACTAAGCATTTGTTCTTTGAAAGGATAAACAAAATTAGCAAACCTTTAGCTACACTAACCAAGGAAAAAAGAGAAAGGACCCAAGTCAACAAAATTATAAATGAAAAAGGAGACAAAGGAGACAACTGATACTACAGAAAATTGAAGGATCCTAAGAGCCTACTGTAAGCAACTATATGCTAACGAACTGGACAAACTAGAAGAGATGAAGAAAATTTTTGAAACATACAATTTACCAAGACTGAATCAGAAAGAAATCTGAATAGACCAATTATTAGTAAGGAGATTGAATCAATAATTTATAATCTCCTAACAAATCAAAACTCAGGACTAGATGGCTTAACTGGTGAATTTTACTAAATATTTAAAGAAGAATTAATGCTTATTCTCAAATTCTTCTAAAAATTTCAAGAGGAGGGAATGCTTCCAAACTCATTTTACAAGGCCAGCATTATCCTGATACCAAAACCAGAAAAGAAAACTACAGGCCAATATCCCTGATGAATATAGATACAAAAATTCTCAATAAAGTACTAGCAAACTAAATTTAGCTGCACATTAAAAGGATCATACACCATGATCAAGTGGGATTTACCCCTGGGATGTTAGGATAGTTCAACATTTGCAAATCAGTCAATGATATATATTTCATTAATAGAATGAAAGAAAAGAATTATGTGATCATTTCAATAGATGCAGAAGAAGCATTTGACAAAATTCAATATCCATTCATGATAAAAACTCTTAACAAATGAGGCATAGAAAGAACATATCTCAACATAATAAAAGTCTATATATGACCAGACCACAGCTAACATCATATACAGTGGTGAGTATTTGAAAGCTTTTCCTTTAAGATCAGGACCAAGACAAGGGTGCCCACTCTCAGCACTCCTATGCAACATAGTACTAGAAGTCCTAGCTAGAGCAATCAGGCAAGAAAAAGAAAAGGTATCAGAATTGGAAAGGAAGTAAAATTGTCTCTTACTTGCAGATGACATGAGTTTATATATAGAAAATCCTAAAGTCCTAACCAAAAAACTGTTAGATCTAATTAATGGATTCAGTGAAGTTGCAGGATATAAATATTAGTAGCATTTCTATACATTAACAATGAATTTTCTGAAAAAGAAGTAAGTTGATGCCATTTATAATAGCATCAAAACCAATAAAATACTTATGAATAAATTTAACTAAGGAAAAAGATCTCTACTCTGAAAACTAAGACATTGATGAAAGAAATAGAAGAAAGCAAATAAATTAAAAACTATCCCATGTTCATGGATTGGAAGAATTAATATTGTTAAAATGTCAATACTACCAAAAGCCATCTATAGAGTCAATGCAATTCCTATCAAGATTACAATGGTATTTTTTACCAAAGGAGAAAAAACACTCCCAAAGTTTATATGGAATTACAAGAGACCCCAAATAGCCAAAGAAATTCTGAGAAAGAAGAACAAAATAGGAGGCATCACACGTCCTGGTTTGAAGCTATATTATAAAGTCATAATCATCAAAACAGTATGGTACTGGCATAAAAACAGAGAAATAGACCAATGGAACAGACTCGAGAGCCCAGATATAAACCCAAGCATATACAGTCAGCTAATACTTGACGAGAGCCAAGAATACTGAATGGAGAAAAGACAGTGTTTTCAATAAATGGTGCTAACCATTGGATATTCAATATCCACTTGAATATTGGATATTCAAATGTAAAAGAATGGAAGTGGATCCTATCTTATATCACTCACAAAAATTAGCTCTGAGTAGGGGTGCCTGGGTGGCTCAGTCGGTTAAGCATCCAACTCTTGATTTCAGCTCAGGTCATGATCTCAGGGTTGTGAGATCGAGTCCTGTGTCTGGCTTCATGCTGGGCTTGGAGCTTGCTTAAGATTCTTTCTCTCCCTCTTCCTCTGCCCCTCTCCCCTCCTTCTCTAAAAGAAAATAACTCCAAATAGATTAAAGACTTAAACGTAAGACCTGAGAGCATGAAACTCCTAGAAGAAAACACAGGAATAAAACTCCTTGATATGTGTATTTGTGACTTTTTTTGGATATGACATCTAAAGCACAAGCAAAAAAATAAAGAAGTGGGACTGCATCAAACTAAAAAGTTCTACATAACAAAATAAACCATCAACAAAGTGAAAAAACCTACAGAATGGGAAAATATATTTGCAAAACATGTCTCTGATAAGGGGTTAATATCCAAAATACATGAAGAACTCATCCAACTCCATAGCAGAAAACCAAATATCCCAATGAGAAAATGGGCAAAGGACCTGAATAGACATTTCTCCAAAGAAGATATACAAAAAGCCAGCCAGTATATGAAAAGACGCTCCGCATCACTAGTCACTCGGGAAATATAAATTAAAACCACAATGAGAGGGGCGCCTGGGTGGCTCAGATGGTTGAACATCTGCCTTCGGCTTGGGTCATGATCCTGGGATCCTGGGATCGAGCCCCACGTCGGGTTCCTGGCTCGGTGGGAAGCCTGCTTCTCCCTCTCCCTCTGCCTCTCCCCCTGCTCATGCTCTCTCTCTCTCTCTCTCTGTATCTCTGTGTCTCAAATGAATAAATAAAATCTTAAAAAAAACCCACAATGAGATATCACCTCATGACTGTTAGAATAACCATCATCAAAAAAGATGAGGTAGCAAATGTTGGCGTGGATGTGGAGAAAAGGGAACCCTCTGTGAGCTGTTGGTGGGATTATAAATTGGTACAGCCACTATGGAAAACAGTATGGAGGATCCTCAAAAAATTAAAAATAGAACTACCATATGATCCATATATATATTGGATCTGGAAAATATATTATATTTTGGATATATTCTGGAAATAAATCCAAAGGGAATGAAAACCCTAACTCAAAAAGAGATCTGCACTCCCATGTTCATAGCAGCATTATTTACAATAGCCAAGACATGGAAACAACCTAAGAGTCCATCAATGGATGAATGGATAAGAAGCTGTAGTATATAATATAATAGAATACTATTTAGCCATAAAACACCGAGGAAATCCTATCATTCGTGACAACACAGATGGACCTTGAAGGCATTATGCTAAGTGAAATAAGTCAGACAGAGAAAAAGAAACACTATATAATCTCACTTATACATGGAATCTAAAAAAAACCCAAACTCATAAAGAGATCAGAATTGTGGTTACCAGAGGCAGGGGGTGGGGGCAAGGGAAATTGGAGGAAGGTGGTCAAAAGGTACAAACTTCCAGTTATAAGATAAATAATACCAGGGATATAATGTACAACGTGATAACTGGAGCTAACACTGCTGTATGATGTATAGGAAAATAAAGAGAGTAAATCCTATGAGTTTTCATCACAAGGAGAAAGTGGGTTTCCCCCCCCCTTTTTTTCCTTTTCTTGTTATTCTGTCTAAATGAGAACATGGATGTTAGCTGAACCTATTGGGGTAATTACATATACTTCACAATATACGTAAATCAAAACGTCATGCTGGTGTGCCTTAAACTTACACAGTGATGTCTGTCATTAATTTCTCAATAAAACTGGAAAAAAATAAACTAGGGTAGAGATGAGATACCACTTGAGCAAAGGCCTGAATACATATTAGTTATAACTTCAAAGAACTATACAAATGTTGGTTCACCAGACCTGCCTAAAACATTATGGGACTTAGGGAGTTTTCTTTCTTTCGTTTTTTCTTTTAAATTTTGAAATAAATTTAATTTGACATAGAAGTTGCTAAAATAACATAGAGGGTTCCCACCTATGATTCACCTGCTCTTTCCCAGTGTTAACATCTTACGTAACCACACAACTACCACAACCAGGAAATTGTCACTAGTACAATATTCTACTAAGCAAACTACAGACCTCATTCAAATTCCACCAGTTTTCACATGCCCTTAACCTTTTGGGGATGGGGGAGGTTCCATCATTCCATGAATTTTATCACATGTATAGATTTGTGTAATCACCATCATACTTAGAACAATACAAATTCATCACCCCAAAGAAACTCATTTTTTTGCTACCTCTTTATAGTCACATCTGCCCCCCTGGGAACCACTGATCTGTTCTTCATCACTGATAATTTTATAATTTCTGAAATGTTATGTACATGGAAACATACGGTATATAATGTATTATGATTAACATATTATGATTTGCTTAATGTCACTCATCGTAATGCCCCTGAGATCCATTCACATTGTTGTGTGTATCGATAGTTTTTAAAATTTTTTTATTGCTGATGTTCCACAATTTGTGTATCCATGCCCCCACTGAAGAGCATTTCAGCTTTTTCCAGTTTTTGGCTAATGCATGTAAAGGTGTTATGAACATTCATGTACGTTTTTTTTGTGTGGACATGAATGTTCATATTTCTGTGGTGAAATATAGAGTCTTATGTCTTTAGAGGGGTTTATAAGCAAGTGCTGTGCTTAACAAAATGAGCGGGAGAGTGGAAAGAACACAAAAGATTTGGCTTCAGCCTTGTTCTGTCATTAATTAGTAGTATGATGTTGGGTAAGCCCTTCTATCTGGGACTCAAATTTCTATCTGTAAAGTGAGAGGCTAGAAACCTATGATTTCTTTAGGTTTTTTTTTTTTTTTTTTTTTTTTTTTTTGAGAGGGAGATGGGGTAGAGGGGCAAAGGGAGAGGGAGAGAGGGAATCAATCAGGCTCCATGCCCAGCACAGAGCCCAACGTGGGGCTCAATCTCACCACCCTGAGATCATGACCTGAGCTGAAATCAAGAGCCGACTGAGCCCCCCCCAGGTGCCCCTCTTTAGTCTTTTCCACAGCTAACAGTTCTGTGGTTCTGAAGAGAGAGAAAGGAGGTTTCTACCTCATTTCATATGGTATTTATAGCCATACACGTAGAATACCAGCTACAAGCCTAGATTATACCTCTCCCACTTTTTTCTGGCATGTTCTAAATAGTTACCCTGTGTGGAAAGAGAATATGGGGATGAAAGTAACTAATCTTAATGCGACAAAGGCTTGGGGGTCTGATCCCTGAGGAGAAAGGACTCTAAAATGGCACAGGGTCATTCCTAAGTCATGTATATGGAGCAAATTGTCCTCTCCCTCTGTCGCCAATATTTTTATTAGTTAGACTCAGGGTAAAATAAACATGGAATATGTGTGTGTGTGTCTATATATATATACATGTGCGTTATGTATATTTTCTGAATGTTACATTTCTAAACCTTACATGCATTTTTATACTGTATATTTTTTTTCAAAAGTCAGGAAATAATTACACAAAATATTTGCAATGGGTAAGTCTGAGGGATGTGATTATCTTGAGAGGCAATTCTGAGAGGAAAAGAAGCATGTGTGTGAGCATAGTCTCTCTCTCTCTCTCTCTCTCTCTCTCTCTCACATACACACACACTGGTTAAAATCATGGACAAGAGCCAAACTGCCTGGGTGCAAATCCTGGCTCTGCCATGTGCTGGTTATGTGATCTTGGGCAACTAACATAATCTCTGTGTCTCCCAGTTTCTTCTGTGGAATGACAATGATATTAATAGTGCCAACTTCAGAGGGTTAATAAGATGTAAATGAGTTAAAATATATGAAGCAATTTGAACAGTGCCTATTGCTTTGCAGGAAGTGTGTCTGTCAGTCGATGTCTGTGTCTGTCACTTCTCGAGATGGCCTGGCTGCCACCTCCCCATCCACATGGCTTTTCTAACTGCAATAGTCCCATCTCCCACCCACCTCTACCCACTAGAACCCCTCACCCACTCCTCTGCCAAAAAAATTAACTTAGGCACTGAGGCAGTAGGTTGTGTAACTCTGCCTCAGTAATTTTTGTGCCCCCTAAGCTGTATTTACTCCAGTCCAGGGGACTAAAAATCTTATTAATAATTTTGCGTAAATTGAATTTAAATAAAAAGAGAGAAAAAATAATTTTGCATACCCGCTAGACCTTTAATTGATCACCCTCCCCCCAAATCTTTTTTTTTAAAGATTTTTATTTATTTATTTGACAGAGAGAGCGAGAGAGCACAAGCAGGGGGAACAGTAGAGGGAGAGGGAGAAGTAGGCTCCCGGCTGAGCAGGGAGCCCAATGCGGGGCTCGATCCCAGGACCCTGGGATCATGACCTGAGCCGAAGGCAGACACTTAACCATCTGAGCCACCCAGGCGCCCCAGCCCTCCCCCAAATCTAAAGAAACAGATAAAATCCATTTGAAAAACAGCCCCCCCTTCATTTAGTTATTATATAAAGCTGGCAGGACCATCTTTGAAATGTTACATTGTTTTGCTTTAGAAAAGAAAAAAGAAGATTGTCTCATCTTCCTCTTCCTTTTATACCTTTGAACCTTTTCCATACAAAGGGCTGTGGTGGTGGTGATGGCAGTGTGTGTGTGTGTGTGTGTGTGTGTTATCCCCCTAGTGTGATCTGGATGAATCCCTTAGCTTAGACGCTGCTGTAGTTGGTGCTACATCTGCTTCGTAAACATTGTGGTTTCTTATTTTTCCCCCCAGGCTTATTGAGATATAATTGACATATAACATGGCGCAAGTTTAAGGTGCACAGTGTGATGGTTTGATATACATGCATATTACAAAATGATTACCACGATAAAGTTAGTTAACACATTCACCACCTCACAGAGTTACCTTTTCTTGTCTGTGTGGTGAGAACATTTAGCGCCTCTCTCTTAGCAATTTTCAAGTATACAACACAGTCTTGTTAACCTTAATCAAGGAATCTAACAAAGCTGAACTCATGGAAACAGAGAACGTTGCATTCTCTTGAACGCATCGTTTTAAGAGAGTAATGAATTCTTTGCAGCATCGTAAGGTGACAAAGCTGTTCATAACAACTCGTTGATAATCCATCAGATGTCCAATTTACCTCCCACTTTTCCTTCTCATCTCCTTTGCACAGAGAATGATTTTCCCACTTCTTTGAGTACTGTGCTGGCGTTTCCTCTCCCCGTTGTTCTCAACCAGGGTGTTAACTAACAATGGTTAAGGTGTTACTCTAGTTTTAAGATCCTGACATTTTTTTCCCCAGGTACACTCAAGGCCTCAAAATGGGAGCGCAGCTCTCCGTAATGTATCTGCAACCGCCGTTTCTAGCCTTATTTCCCTCCCTTGAACCTGTCAGGCTGATCTGCTTTATCCAAACATCCTCTACTTTCCTGGCTGTGCTTTTGTTCAGGCCCTTCGTAGCATTCTCTTTGCCTAGAATTCTCTCCCTTTAAACCTCATTTCTGTATGCCCAAGTCCTGCTCATCCTCGAAGACCAGCTCAATTACCTGAAACCTTCCCTGATCCCCCAGCTGCCCTTTGCCACGGGCAAAATGAGTTTTCTCTGTGTCCTCATAGAGCTTTGTTTGTGTTCTGTTATATTGCTTGTTCTGCTCTACCTTAAATTGTAGTTAGCTGAATTCACACTCATCTCCTCCACTAGCCTATAAGTGCCTCGAAGGCAGAAGCTGAGTCTTTTTCAGCATTCTGCCCCACGCAGGAACCCCCACAGTGCCTGGTACATAGTGTAGGCCCTTGATCAATGCTTCTGATAAAAACTCCCCCAAATGATCTTTAATACTGGTGTTTCAAAATCTTCTGGGGGGAGGGTGTGGCGATCTCTTCGGACAGAAGACCTCAGGGAATGAACTAGGTTGGCATTGACCGTAGAGTGGAGGACACTGAGATGAAGATGCCTACGAGGTGTTCTGTCCATTACCGCATAAATGATGTCACTTGACTCTGGCTATGGAGCTCATCTGCTACTTCATCCATATTGCCCCACCTGACCAGGAAATCTCAGTTCCTTCTGAACTCCTGTGCAGTGCTCTGAAGGGCTGATGGATGTGACTGAGCTGAGGGGAGGCTATGAGTGAGGAAGTTTCTCATGGGGATGAGTTGGAGGGAAGGCTGATGCACTTTGAACCCAAGAATAAAAGACCTATAGAATGAGCATGTGGGAGATTCCCCAAGAAACTATCAAATAAGCTCTCTGAAAGCCTCTGAGGGTAAAGAGGCCTAGGTCATTTACATTTCAATACAGAATAGAAACAATTACCAAAATGCTACTTTTTTGTGGCCTCTTAAGCCTTTGCAACTTGTGGCTTTTGTGAACTCCCACGTATTTATTTCCTTGTAGTGACCAGTAGTAAAATCCTTCTCATGGGACGTGTGTGTCTGTGTCAGGGAACGGTGGAAATTGGAGGAAGACTAGGTCTGACTATGGATTTAATCTTTGGGCTGGGAGGTAGGAAGGAACTTTGGGAAACAGTAGGGTGGGCGGTTGGATAAAAACGTGCAAGTCAAATTCTTGCTGCCTTTGGGAAGAAAGAAAAGAGCACAGAGCAGAGAAGAGGACCTGGAGACCTGACAGGGGAGGTCTGTGGTCCCTAGTGCTTAGGCCTTGGAAGCCTCGTGCTGAGACTCTGTCTTAGACATCAGAATCTGCTCCCCGCCCCCACAAAAATCGCCCTTTTTAGGGGGTGGAGAGCTTTATACAAGTAGGTTGCCAAGATTACTCTAATGGTATTTTTCGGTGAGGATTGATTTTTCCGCAGATAAAAAGCCTTCTTGTCAAACCCACTAACCCAAACCAAAGAGCAAAGACCGAATAAAGATCTGGAATCTTCCACCAACCAACCAACCAACCTGTCAACCAATCAACCAAAAATGCTTATCAAGATAACGCCAGTTGCTTTCAACTAAGGGTTAATAAGCAAGTGAAATACATCAGTGCATTTTCAAGGAAAACTGCAGACAAGAAAAATACCAGGGCTTTCAAGTACCTTCCAAGCAATTTGAGATGTTTTATTCACATCATGAAGACAGTTTTACCCTGGAGTATTTCCTATTCAGAAAACACTCGAGGAACCTGCTCTTTTGGGCTGCTTCTTGACATGGAAAAATTTTAATGTCACTGCTTTACCTTTGCTTTGGGATTTTGCCTCTTCAGCCAAGTTTCCACTCTCCTACTTGTGCCTGGCTGTTTGATTTGCTCACTGCAGCTGTCCAAGCCCCTCCCTCCTTCCCTTGCTTCCATCTACATTTTCTCCACAAAATGCATTTACTGTAGTCCATTTTCTAATGTTTGTCATTCCTACTGGGCTTTTTCGTTTTACTAAATCAATCAGTAAATGTCTGTTGTGTGTAAGGCATTGTGCCTGTCATGGCAGGAGCAACAAAGTGACATCAGAACTTTCCTCAAGGAGCTTGCTGTCTAATTGAAGATTTTCAAGCCAGGAAGTGCTTCTCGTATTTGACCTTCCCTTTCGATTCCTGTTACTCTCTTTGGCTAGGCCCTGTTGACATCACAATAGTTTCCTAAATCACCCACCCCTCCAGCTTACCATTACCCCCAATCGAAGCAATCCCAGTTCATCTCTTTAAAAAAAAAAAAAAAAAAGTTGACTTGATGGTTGCCAGAGGAGGGGCAAAGGAGAGGGAGAATGGGTAAATGGGGGAAGGGGAGTGGGAGGTATGGGCTTCCAGTTATGGAATGGATACGTCACAGGGAATGAAGGGTACAGGATAGGGAATATAGTCGGTGGTATTGTAATAGCGTTGAATGGTGACAGATGGTCGATACACATGTGGTGAGCACAGCATAGAGTAGTTGAACCACTATGTTGTTCACCTCAAACTAATGTAACATTGTGTGTCAGCTATACTCAAATAAAAAATATATATATATTTTAAAAATTCATTCTCTCTCCATCCAACCCTCCAAAAAAATATTTTTCAAAGATACCATATTGCCTAATCAACAAGGCAATTTCGTTAGCTTGGTTCAAAATTTCCCTCCCTTTTACTTTTAAAATCTAAGTCCTGTCTATCTTTAGGAATCAGGTCCCATTTCATCCAGGCATCTTTTCTCCCATTTCCCCACCAAGAGCGATCTTTCCCTTCAGTTTCTGTAGATTATATCCCACATCACTCATTGGTATGCTGCCTTGACTTGTTTGTTTTATATGCATGTGGCTTTTCCCCATTCAGATTGCAAATTTATTGGGAGCAGGGCCTGAGCATAATGCATTACACACAAAAGATGCTTAATACATGTTTGATGATGAAGACGGGGATGATTTTTCCTGATTTCAGGGTGTGTATAGGATGGGTTATGAGGGTGAGTGGCAAAGGAAAGATTCTGGAGGGAGGGGGATGAATTAATAAGGCTTTTACAGTCGCAGTCCAAAAGGGTGGTAAGGGCTTCAACTTACTAATTCCTTGGCTCAGAGCTGCATTGTATTGCCAGAAGAATTTTAGTGAGTTTGAAAAGAAAAGGAGGGGCAGGACTTTGGGACTGCTGTGAATTTATGTGGGGGTTGAGGGAGAGGTAGAAATCAGAAGTAACTGAACCTGAGTAACTTCAATAATGATAGTAGCATTAGAAAAAAGAAAGAAAGAAAGAAAGAAAGAAAGAAAGAAAGAAAGAAAGAAAGAAAGAAAGAAAGAAAAAGAAAGAAGGAAAAAAAGAAATCAGAGATGGAAACCAGATGTAGAGGGGAGATGATGAAGTTTTTAAAAATTTTTTTAAAGATTTTTATTTATCTGACAGAGAGAGAGAGGGAGAAAGAGAGAGAGAGCACAAGCAGGGGGAGGGGCAGAGGCAGAGGGAGATTCAGGCTCCCCAAAGAGCAAGGAGGCTGATGCGGGGCTCAATCCCAGGACCCTGGGATCATGACCTGAGCCAAAGGCAGACACTTAACCGACTGAGCCACCCAGGCGCCCGATGAGTTTGTTTTTAGACATACTGAATTTAGGGTAACTTGAGTAACCAAGTGGACATGTCTAGCAAGCTGTGAGATACACCCTACCCCCATTCAATTCAATGCAACAAATATTTACTGAACATCTACCGTATGCCAGTCACTATGTTGGAGAGACCGTCAAAGAAGACACAAGCCCTGGCCTCCAGAACTCATGTTTGAGTGGGGAAGACAGACTAATAAATTCCTCTGGTATAAGGTAGTAAATGGTATAATTGAATTATATATAAAGTGCTATGGGGATATAAATAGGGGACGAATTGCGTCCAAGCAGGTGAGAAAAAGTTACAGGAGTGACGAGTTTTGAGCAAGGCCTGGAAAGATAAAGTAGAAGTTTGTTCAGTGAACAAATAGGGAAATGGCTTTCCAAGTGAAAGAAGTCTCGAGCGAAGGCACAGGACATGGAAGTGCGGGGCATTCTAGTAATCTGAAATGACTAAAGAGAGTGGGATGACGGAATAAAGATGGATGGAGCAAAAGAGGTGACAGGTGTCAGAAACTGGGCAGGAATTGTTACACTAGCCTGGGGAGGTGATCTAGTGCAGTGGTTAGAGGTGTGGACTAGTGTCAGACTCCCTGGGTCCAAATCCCATCTCTGCCACTTACTAGGTGTGTGGCCTTGAGTGAGTCCCTTAGTCTCTCTGTGCTCAGTCTTCCCATCTGTAAAATGGGACTGATGGTACCTGCCTCATAGGATTGCTCTGATGGTTGAGAGAGCTAGTATATGTAAACTGATTAGGGTCATGCCTGGCATTTAGTGAATGTTACGTAGAGGTTAGCCCAAGGGCTAAAAGGCAAGAAACAGAGCACTACACCATTGTGTACTACTCCCTCAGCAGCTTCAGAAGGAAACTATAAATGGGAACTAAGTCTCCGTCTCCAGATACTCTAAGCACACATCCGGGGAGCACTCGATGAATCTCCCCTTCTCACTGGAGCTGGAGTTTCTCGAGAGGGTGAGTTTCTCTGCCTTGGAAATGTAGGTCCAATTTAAGGAAAGGGTGAGGAGCCTGAGGGGGAAAAAATTCGAATGGCCAGAGTGGGACTGTTGATTCACAATAAATGGGAACTCTCATTAGGGCATTCCCGCCGGCAAGCGGAAATAAAACAAAATCAGGCAGCGATACCGCAAGCATATTTTATTTCAGTTAAGTAAGAAACAGAAAATTGGCCAGCGGGGACCTTAGAGGATGAGCGAACAGGCAGCAGGGCCCAGTGACAGTATTTTGCTGGGCTCGGAGTATGTGGGGATCCTCTGAAGGGGGCCAGCAATTGGAAATGCAGCCCTACCTTGCTAATGAAGCATATCTCGCCCCTGGAGTTCGGATGCTCTCAAGGAACCCATTGTGTGTTCCTCAGCTTTCTAGAACTCTACTTGAGTGCTCCTTGAATAGACTCTTGGAATGATTGTACTTCCCTGTGTGACTGCTCTATGTGCTGCTCAGATGGAACTGAACCTCGTCCGCCCACCCAGCCAGCCCAGGGGTTTCACTCGACAGAACTCGGTGTGAATTCTGGTTTTACCACTTGCTAGCTGAGTGATCTTGAGCAGGTCACTAAAATTGTCTGAGCTTCAGTTTCTCCATCTGTGAAACGGGAACGGAAATGGCTCCTCTGTTATGATAATCACACGAAAGAATTTATCTATAAAGCACTTGGAACATTAAGTCCTTTACACTTAAGCCACCCAAAGACCCCTGCTCTCATTTTAGCCCTTCTGGGGGCTTCCTCCCGTCTAATGTCAAGAGTAGTAGAGATGGGAAGAAGGAGAAATCAGTATATGGAAAGACAGTGAAAAATGGTGGCTCTTTTTTCCAACACCCCCCCCCCCCCACTCTGACTGTGTAGTAGAGATATTTTGATGTAGCCAGTATTCCAAAATAGGAAAGATATTCAGATGCTGGATGGCCGAAGATGAGAAATATCTAGATGAGATGACATCATGAAAACTCTATGAAAAATGTATCTACACATGCGTGTATTTACTGTGAAGTCACAGCTGTGCATTTGTACGTTTTAGGATGAGAAGGGGACAAGGAAAATCAAAAACATTTTTTTTTAGGATGGTAGAAATAGATTGTTGTAATGTTTTCTTAATATTGGTGTGCCTGTGGAGAGGGCTCCTCTCTTCCTGACATACTTATATCTCCTTGCCCTCTTTTCTTTTCTTTTTTTAAAAAGATTTTATTTATTTATTTGACAGAGACAGAGACAGCGAGAGCAGGAACACAGCAGGGGGAGCGGGAGAGGGAGAAGCAGGCCTCCCGCAGAGCAGGGAGCCCGATGCGGGGCTCGATCCCAGGAGCCTGGGATCATGACCTGAGCCGAAGGCAGACGCTTAACGACTGAGCCACCCAGGCGTCCCTCCTTACCTTCTTTTCAAAAGAGCAGCAGGAGGAAAGGGTGCTGGAGTAAAGGGAATTGTACAGTGGGAATAACATGCCCCCATCTCATCTGTCCTTCTGCCCAGCCTTCCATTAACCATCATGATCTACCAGAGGCCGGAGAGCTTCCTGTCTGTGGTGCTTCAGTGCCTTTGCATCATTAATATCATCATCTCTACCCTTCTTCTAGGAGAGGATCTAATGAGGGAGGTATGGAAGAAGTTCTGCATGCTTAGCTGTCAATCCGAACCTTTGAAAAGAGCCAGCAGGGGAAAAAGGCAGCAATCACTGTGTAATATTCTGGACTTTCTTGGCAGGTGAATACTGCTATGCATGAGGCAAAACTCATGGAAGAATGTGACGAGTTGGTAGAGATCATCCAGCAGAGGAAACAAATGATCGCTGTCAAAATCAAAGAGACAAAGGTAAAGCACGGAGCTTCAGTGAGGCCAAGGCAGAGTTGACTTTACAAATGTCAGAGTTTCATCCTGATAATTCCAGTTTGAATTTGGATCGTGAAAGTAAGAAGAAATGGGGTTGGAGGGAGGGAGGCAAAGAAGAGGCAATGTTTGGCCTAGTGCTACAAACCCGGTAAAAATGATGAGAGTTCTGGGGTATTGGAAATATTCTATACCTTGACCTAGTTGATGGTTACATGGGTGTGTGTGTATGCAACAACAACAACAAAAGTCACAGAGTTGTCCATTTCAGATGTGGGTGCTTTACTGTACGTATGTCATAAGTCAATCCAAAAAGAAAAAAGAAAAAAGTGATGGTAGAAATGTGGGCCAGAATTATGGAAGGACCATGCGTGCTATTATATGGACTTTGGGCTTAATCAAAAAGGCATTGGGAAACCATTCTTGTTTCTTAGGAAGGGAGAGACTGATATGGCAGAAGTATGCAGGGTGGATCCAAATAGGATGATACTGAAGTCAGGGAAGCAATCTCAGAGGCTTATGGAATGACTCTCGATGGGAGTTGATGAAGACCTGAACCAGGGAAATGCCAGCACGAATGGAAGGGAAGGATAGAACAGGCATTACTAGAAAGGAAATGATGGATGTCATCGACTGATCGGCTGTAAAAGATGAAGGGGAAAGAGAAGACTTCCAGGTTTTTAACCTGGGAACTGAAGAAGCATGGTCAAGGTCAGGTGTGAACCTCCATGCATCTGTATGTTTGTAGGCCTATTGGTCTGCCGGTCAGGGTAGTGATTATAAGCTAATGCTGGGTATACAATGTGAGGAGTTATGAGAGTCTGGAGTGATGATCAATACTTTGTGCCAAGCTGGGTGGTGCCAGCTACCGTAGGAATTGAAATTTCTGAGAACACAGATCTGTGAACGCACAGGTGTGCATAAGGATCCGTAGAGAAATACATACATCAGAATGTAGATCCTCATAAAGAACAAGGAGGTACTTTTTATTAAACACGGTTGTGAAAATATATCGACCGTAAAATGTATAGATGTTGATCCCTGGGTGGCAGGGTTTCCTTTTATACTTTTTGTTTTCTAAATACTCTATAGTGAGCATGCACTGTTGTTCTAGTAAAAAAATTAAGGTTATCAATAAAAAAGAGGAGGTAGATGACCGAGAGTATATGCCAGGGTGTGTCGCGGCCTAAGTAAGTGGCCTGTAGGTGGAAAGGGGCTGGCACGACATAGATGGAGGGTGAGAAGCTGAGTGGTTTGCACAGGGGCCATGGGATATTAACAGGCCTTATATTTAGAATCACCGCAGTAGATCACCTTCGTGTTGTTGTATCGTTTTTAATTAAGCCCTGCATATTGAAGCTCATTTTTCTTCTGCTCATTCCTTTAAGGTTATGAAACTGAGAAAGTTGGCACAGCAGGTGGCTAATTGCCGCCAGTGTCTTGAGCGGTCAACGGTCCTCATCAACCAGGCTGAACATATTCTGAAGGAAAATGACCAGGCCCGGTTTCTCCAGTCTGCAAAAAATATTGCCGAGAGGTGAGCTCCTCCTGGTCTTTTCTCCAGGCCTGCCCTTAGGAAAAGGGTGCAGCCAGAAGTCACTTGATTCTGTTTGGGCATGTACGCAGCAGCTGCCAGCTCATTTTACTAAAGCCTCGGTGGTACGTTTGCTCTGTGCATTTCCGGCACCCTTCTCTCTGGGTAGCTTTACCGCTTCCCCCAGTGCACCACAGACCTGGCTCTGCCCTAGCTCTCCGCTGCCCACTCAGTGCTGCAGTTTTCTTCTTTTTTTTAAAGATTTTATCTATTTATTTGTCAGAGAGAGAGCACAAGCAGGGTGAGCGGCAGGCAGAGGGGGAAGCAGGCTCCCCGCGGAGCAGGGAGCCCGATGCGGGGCTCCATCCCAGGACCCTGGGATCATGACCTGAGCCGAAGGCAGACGCCCAACCGACTGAGCCACCCAGGCGTCCCAATGTGCTGGAGCTTTCTATGTTGGTGTTAGCGTAGGGGCAGAGAGACTTTTGGCCACAGAGATAGGTGTGTCTTTGTGCAGCTTTTATTGCTTTCATTTCGTTCTCTCTCACAGATGGATAGAGCAGTAATTCTCAGGCTTTTATTTAATCAGTCACCCCTTGAAAACGTGATGGATGTCCTGAGCCCTCTTCCTGAGGGGAAAATGCATATTAGATATATACACGTGGAATTTTGCCTACGATCCCAGAGGACTCATGGATCTTTCGAAGGCCATCTATACACCACGTGCAAAGAATCTGAAGTCTAAAGTGGAACACTGCTCAGTAGAGTCACGGGGCTCCAGAGACTCATTAGGCGAATCTGACGTCCTTCTATCTCTCTCTCATTTACTGAAGGCTTTGGCTCCACGTTCACAGTATTCCTTCCTGTTGTTTCTGCCATCATTCCGGGTGACACTGGCAGCATCCACATGGCTGACCCCATCTAATACGCCAGCCATCCATTCTCCTGGCTCCTTGCCATTCCCTCCTCCAGTGACCCTCACCTCTGCTCCCCTTCATCTACCCACTTCCGCGGCTCCCATGCTGAACCTCGCTACAACCTCTGTATTTACAGTGGATTGCTTTTCTTCCAAAGCTTCTAGTCTTCAACTGCATCGGGACCCCTAAGGCCCAACTCCTACCTACCAGCTACCTACTGTCTTTACTTCTTTCTTTGGCCTGTTGAGGGTCTGTGATTTCTCACTTCAGCTGCTCACTCTCGTTGCAGTATACCCACTTTCCTGGCCCCACTGTCTTTTTATCACACCAACCATCCTGATCGAACCCCCAACCCTGAATCATCCCAGCTCTCTCCACCTTTTCTTTTTCTTTTTAAAAATATTTTATTTATTTATTTGAGAGACAAAGATAGTGTGAGAGAGAGCACGAGTGGGGAGGAGAGGGAGAAGCAGGCTTCCCGCTGAGCAGGGAGCCTGTTGTGGGGCTCCATCCCAGGACCCTGGGATCATGACCTGAGCCGAAGGCAGACGCTTAACCAACTGAGCCACCCAGGTGGCCCTCTTCCCACCTTTTCCATGTCTGTATTTGAGTTGCAGAACCCAGCTAGAGAAAACCACATAATCAAAGAGGTTGGTACTACCGCACTACACATTTATGGCTTCTAATCTCACCGGGGCCCCCAAATCCTTCTGTGTCGCTTTGGTCAGCTTTCTTTTTGCTTTGTCTCCCTAATGGCTATTTCAGATTTTCTGTGTTCAACTCAAAAATTCCAACCCTGCCACCTTCCCGCTCATGCTCAGCAAATGACTTCATGTCCTATTTTAGAAAGAGACAAAAAGTGGTAGGTATGAAAGCACAAAGTTCTCAGCTTCTCAAACCGAACTGCTGGCCATACCTACATCCACATCCATGACTTCTGCCTCCACCCGCCTTTTTTTAAGTAAGCTCCATGCCCAGCGTGGAGCCCAAGGCGGAGCTTGAACTCACAATCCTGAGATCAAGACCTGAGCTGAGATTAAGAGTTAGATCAAGCTTAACCGACTGAGCCACCTAGGCGCCCCTCCCTTTTGATTATAGTAGAAGAGATGTCCCTTCATTTGTGTTTTGGCCACATGCTTCCTTTTTTTCCATAGCTTCAGTTTCTCCCTTTCTCTAGTTGACTTCACATGCACTTTTAAACCCACTCATGTCTCTCCTATCTAAAAAATATAATACCCACAGCTTTCTTCTCCCTCATACCCCCTCTAGCTATCGCCCTATCCCTCTCTTTCCCACATAGCAAACTTCTTCAAAGACAATGCCATTTCCTCACCTCTGACTTACTCTTCTTCAACATTAAAAGTTATTTATATTAAAGTAATACTTGTGCATAGTTAAAAAGTCAGATATTACTAATAGTCATATTACAAATAATAGCAGTCTTCTCCTCACCACTGATTTCTGTTCTCCCATAAGAATAATATTGAGCATTTACTCTGTGTTGAGCATTATTCTAAGCCCTTGTAGGTGTTTACTTATTTAATCCTCACAAGAACCTCATGAGATAGATGCTATTATTATCCCCATTTTACAAGTGAGAGAATGAGGCTCAGAGAGGTTATGTGATTCGCTTAAGATCACCCAACTAGTAAGGGATAGAGGCAGGATTCAAAACTAGGCAGTCTAGTGCCATAGTCTACACTTTTTCCAACAAAGCCAAGCAATTTCAACTCTGTTAGGTATTTCTTTTGGCATGACCTTTACATTTCTTTTTTTTTTTTTTTAAAGATTTTATTTATTTATTTGACAGAGAGAGAGATAGCTAGAGCAGGAACACAAGCAGGGGGAGTGGGAGAGGGAGAGGCAGGCTTCCTGCTGAGCAGGGAGCCCGATGTGGAACTCGATCCCAGGACCCCAGGATCATGACCTGAGCCGAAGGCAGACGCTTAATGACTGAGCCACCCAGGCGCCCAGACCTTTACATTTCTAAATAACGTCCTTATATTGTTATTTTCCCCCCAATTTTAGACATTAACAATTGACTTCTGCAACCTGGAAATTTGTCAGCCATCATTTCCTCAAATTTTAAAAAGGTTTTATTTCTTTATCTGAGAGAGAGAGAGAGAGAGAGAGAGCAGGTGGAGGGGTGGAGAGAGGGAGAGAATCCCAAGCAGACTTCACACTGAGCACGGAGCCTGATGTGGGGCTTGATCTCATGACCCTGAGATCCTGATCTGAGCCGAAACCAAGAGTTGGATGCTTAACCGACTGAGACACCCAGGTGTTCCTCTCAAGTATTCTTCATGCCATCCCCTTCCTTTCTTATGCAGACTCCAATTACATGTATGTTAGGCTGCTTCAAGTTTGTCTCAGCTCACTGATGCTCTGTTCATATTTTAGCCATTTTTTTCCCTCTGTGTGTTTCATTTTGATAGTTTCTCTTTTTTTAAGATTTTATTTATTTAGTTGAGAGAGAGAACACAAGTGGGGGGAGGGGCAGAGGGAGAAACAGACTCCCTGCTGAGCAGGGAGCCCAATGCGGAGCTCGATCCCGGGACTCAGAAATCATGATCTGAGCCAAAGGCAGATACTTAACCTACTGAGTCACTCATGTGCCCCTCATTTTGATAGTTTCTAATATGTCTTGGCATTCACTAACCTTTTCTTCTATAATGCCTAATCTGCCATTAATCTCTCCAGTGTATTTTTCATCTCAGACATTGTAGTTTTCATCTCTAGAAGTTCACTTTGGGTCTTTCAATAACATCCATATCTCTACTTAACATATTTAGCTTTTCCTCTAGCTTTTGAATATATGGCATGCAACACTAATTCAAAAAGATGTATGCACCCGTGTTTATTGCATTATTTACAATAGCCAAGCAACCTACATGTCCATTGGTATATGAATAGATAAAGAAAATATAATACACACACACACACACACACACACAGGACTATTACACAGCCATAAAAAAGGATGCGATCTTGCCATTTGCAACATGCTAAGTGAAATAAGTCAGACTGAGAAAGACAAATACCGTATGATTTCACTCATGTGGAATCTAAAACAAAACAAAAACAAAACAAATGAATAAACAAACAAAAAGCAGAATCAGACTTACAAATACGGAGAACAAACTGACAGTTGCCAAGGGCAAGCGGGTGGGAGATGGGCAAAATGGGTGAAGGGCAGAGGGGGATACAGGCTTCCAGTTATGGAATGAGTAAGTCACGGGAATAAAAGACACAGTATAGGGAATATAGTCAATGCCATTGTAATAGCAATGTATGGTGACAGATGGGAGCTACACTTGTGGTGAACACAGCGTAACGTATAGACTTGTCAAAACACTGTGTTGTATGCCTCAAACTAATGTAACATTGTGTGTCAGCTATACTCAAAAGAAAATTAAAATCAAAATGTGGACAGAGCATGGAATACAATTATCATAACTGTCATAATGTCTTATTCTAACATCCATGTCAGTTCTGGGTCAGTTTCAATTGATTGCTTTTTCTCCTCATTTTGGGTTGTATTTTCTTCCTTCTTTGCCTATCTGATCTTTTTTTTTTTTTTTTTTGGATGTTAGACATAATGAAATTTATCTTATTGGGTGCTGTATATTTTTGTATTTCTATAAATATTCTTAAGCTTCATTCTAGGACACAGTTAAGTTACTTGAAAATAGCTTGATCCCTTTGGGTCTTGTTTTTAAGATTTGTTAGGTGAAATCAGAGCAGTGTTTAGTCTGAAGCACATTTGTCCGCACTAGTGAGGCAAGACGTTTCTGAGTACTCTCCTGAGTGCTCCATGCATCATGAGATTTTCCAGTCTGTCTCTTGGGAACAGACACTCTTCCTGATCCTTTGTGAGCACCAGGGATTATTCCCTTTCATTCTTTAAAAAAAAATTTTTTTTTTAATTTATTCATTTGAGAGAGAGTAAGAGCACAAGCAAGGGGGAGGGTCAGAGGGAAAGGGAGAAGACTCCCCTGCTGAGCAGGGAGCCCAACGTGGGGCTCGATCCCAGGACCCCAGGATCATGACCTGAGCTGAAGGCAGATGCTTAACCGACTGAGCCACCCAGGTGCCCCTCCCTCTCATCTCTTTAGGGGGGCTCTTTCCTTGGCCTTGGGCAGTTTCCTCACATGCATGTGTTGATCAGTATTTTGTTGAATACTTGGAGGGGAACCTTCCGAAGGTCTCCAGAATTCTCTCTGTGCAGCCTTCTCCTCTCTGGTACTCTGCCCTGTGAACTCCAGCCAACTTAGTCTCCCAGACTCTCAGTGTTCTTAATTAGAGACTTCATCAGGCTCTGCCTGATTTCCTCTTCATGTACCATTTTACTCTCTTAATTTTGTTGGAACAATTTTTCCCACTGTCTCCTAAGAAAGAGTACATGGGAAGTAAGTTTTTGAGAACTTTTTGTTTAAAAAATATTTGAAATTTACATTTGATAAGTTGGAAATAAATTTCCCTTATAGTTTTGAAGGCATGGTCTATTGTCTCCTAACTTCCAGTGTTGGGCTAAGAAACCCACTGCTATTTTGATTCCTGATCTTTTAAATGTGACCTATATTTTAAAATTTGAAGTTTTTAAGGTCTTATCTTTAATCCAGTTTTTCTGAAATTTTTCCAAGATATGCCTTGGTGTGGGTCTTTTATCATTCATTTTTGTTGGGCACTAAGTAGGTCTTTCCAATCTGGAGCCTACTGACTTTACACTCTGGGAAATTCTCTTACATTATTCACTAACAATTTCCTCCCATTTATTTTCTCTTTTCTCTCTTTCTGGGACTCTAATTAGTCAGAGGTTGGACATTCTAGATTTTCTCTCTGATGTTTAAAATCTTTCATTTCCTAGTTTTCATGACACTGTCTTCTTGTTCTATTATCTGAGATGTTTCCTTAATTTTTCATCAGTCCGTCTATTAAAATTTTAATTTCAGCATTCTTATTTTTATTTATAAGAGCTCTTTCTTGATCTTGGCTTCTTTTTTTTTTAGCATTCTGTCCTTGCTTTGTGGATGCAAACTATTTGTTTATCTTCTTAAAGACATGGACAGTCATTTAAAAAGCTTCTTCTAAACTCTGCATTGTTTTGGTCTCCCCCAAGTTCCTTTTCTCTCTTAGTTTGTTTTAATTTCTGTCTTTCCCTGAATGTCTGGTAAGCTTTTGGCTGCCTGTTGGAATTTAAGCACTAGAGGGTGACTGCAAGATCTGAGGGGATGGGAACAGTTTGTTGCATCGTGAACGTCACTATACGATAATAAGGTGGAATGCTGGATTTTTACCGAGGGGACCCAAGTGTCAGTTCTGTAAATGTTTTCTCTTCAGTCAGTTTCCCCTGGAAGGAATTCACCAATCTCCTGCTTCTGGCGGGGGAGGAGGGGTATTAAGCCTGGCTCCCACCATTCTGGGAGCCAGGCAAGGAAAAGTGGCTGAGGGTTTTAAGACTGCTTTTGGTACAACGTCAAAGCTCTGCGGAAAGTGAACCTCACATCTCCTGCCAGGACGAGGGAGGAGTAGTCTCTGGCCGAGTGGATCTGGGCTCTAGCTCTTCTTCATACAAACTTTCAACTGTCGGCGGCACAAAATCAGCTTGATGTTGTTGGCTTCCTGACCCAGCTTTCTCTGGTCTGTTGTTGGTTACCGCTCATCCAGCCCTTTCTAGCTTCCAAACATTTGTTGACAATCTCTCACTTGCTGGCATGTCTTTTTCCATTCTCTTTGTCTTTGTGGGTTTATGACATTTTATTCTTTGACTGTCATTTCAGTGGTATTTCATGAGAGCAGAGATAAAACATAAATTTAAACCATTGTATTTAATCATCCTCACTCACTCTTCAACTCTCTGAAATGTCTTCTGCCTAGTTTCCTGAGTGTTCTTCCCGAGGTCACCAAATGGATACCTTGTTGCTAAATCTAATCGACATTCCTTTGTTTTATCTTACTGTTTCATCTTACTTAATCACTCAGTAGCATTTGTCCCTACTGACGATGATTCCTACTTGAAATTTCTCTGCCCTTAGCCTCCATGAACACTCCTGCTTTTCTCCCTACCTACCTAGTTTCTTTTGCCTTTGGGAGCAAATCACCTTTGACCTATTCCTTTAATGCTGTTCTTTATGATTCTGTTTTAGGCTATTCTCTTCTGTCTTGAGAATCATCTGCCCAACCTAAATATCTTCATCAGCGGTTTCTCACAGGGTCTGAAATTCTTCCCCACCAATAATAATTGTAATAATCTATTATGGACCAAGACTTCAGTTAAAATGAAATTTCCACTGGGAGAGTATTCCTTCCCCCTTACAAATGACACTTACCATATTGTCCTTGAGAGATAACTAATGTTTTGCTTAAACATATTAAACATAGAAACACACACTTACATATACCCCAATGCCATTTTTACTCATCCTTAACTTTCCAGCCACTGTTAACATTTGGGAGTATAGTACCCCAATAGTTAGATTTTTATTTTATTTTTTTAAGATTTTTATTTATTTGAGAGCGAGAAAGAGTGCATGACTGGGGAGGGGCAGAGGGGAAGGGAGAAAGAATCTGAAGCAGAATCTGCACTGAGCATGGAGCCTGATGTGGGGCTTGATCCCACGACCGTGAGATCATGACCTGAGCCAAAACCAAGAGTCAGACACTTAACTGACTGAGCCGCTCAGGCGCCCCTAGATTTGATATCTATTTCACAAACAAAAGGTCATCCTGCATATACTTCATTATACTCTATGTTTTAAATTTAACAATATATCATGAACTTGTCCCTGTCATTGGATATTATTGGATAACCTGATATGCCCTTACAGCTGTATCTTTGCTTACACCTCAGTTATTTCCTTAATAAAAAATGTATGAAGTAGAACTGTGGTGTCAAAGAATATTTGCATTTTAATCTATGTTGGTATTTAATGCCAAACTGATCTCCAAAATTTGTTATCAATTTCAGTCCTAATAAAATATGTAGGCATTATCTCATACAGGCATAAAAAGCTCCTATATAATTGTCATTATTTATAATCTTAAATGCTATCTCATTTTAATTTACATTTATTTGATTCCTCATGTACTTGGGCTTTTAAATATATTTTTAAAATATTTTATTTATTTATTTGAGAGAGAGAGTGAGTGAGAGAGAGAGAGAGCACAAGCCAGGGGAGAGGCAGAGGGAGAGAGAGAGAGAGAAAAGCAGGCTCCTCGTTGAGGATCCTGGGATCATGACCTGAGCCAAGGGCAGACGCTTAACCGACTGAGCCACCCAGGCATCCCGGGCTTTGAAATATATTTGTTGCCTATTTGTTTTCATATGGTGTGAATTAACTTTATGTTTTATTTGTCTATGCTCCTTTCACTACTCTCCTTTTTGCTCATTCCTAGACACCTTAAAATCTGTTCTGCCCCCAGTTTTGACCCCTTCCAGTCCATCCCTGCAGCCAGCGTACTCTTCCTAAACATAAATTTGAGCCTCACTTCTCTGCCTAAAGTGCTTCAGGTGCCCACACTGCTCTTCGGATAAAGTGCAAAGCTTGCAATATGGCCCACAAGACCCTGCATGACTTTGCTAATTCTCCAGGCAAGGGAGAACACACACATCCACATAGTCTCTGCTTACCTAACTCCTACTCATTGTGTAGGTCATTGTGTGAAATGAACTTCCTCTGGGGAGATTTCCCTTAGTGCCCAAGTCCCTGCCAGGTGGGTTTTGTGTATGTTACAGTCCCTTTGTAGCAGCACGTCTATTGCCTATTTAGTATCTTTCTCCTCCATGAACTGTGAACTTCGTGAGGGCGAGGACCCCAACTGTGTGTGTCCAGTGTGCTTAGCACAGGGCCTGGCACATTCGTTGTGCTCAGTGAGTGTTGGAGGGATGGATGGATGGTTGGAAGAAAGAAGATTGGGGAGGCCAGGAAGAAATTTCATGAGCCAATTTTCTGCCTTAACTCTTGCCCTGTAGGGGTTGTTGTCTTCTTACTCATCAAATCCTGGAAGAGGGGCCATTCAGCGTGAGACCTGAAGATTATACTGCTAGTCTTTCATTTGTTTATCCTGGCCTACAGTTTATTCCTAAATCATCTCTATTTTCACAAACAGCCAAGAGCTCCTGTTGGTAGAAGTGTAGCAGGGTGTACATGCATGAGGATATATGTTTGTTTAACTCCTCAACCCCTTAAAACTAGTTCACCGTGGAAGTTTCCTCTCTGGCCTTCTTACATTCAGTGCCTCTGCCCTTCATTCTACCTGCGTATTGTCGCCAAATTAATGTTTCTTTCCATTCCGTCATTTGCATGTTCAAGGATCTTCATTGGCTCTGATTCAGAAGGTCTGTCACAGGGCCTCAACATGTATGCTTTGGTCAAAACTCTCCGAGAGAATTCTGATGTGTAATCATGGTTAAGAATTGCTGAAGCACAAAAGAGTTTACCTAATTTTTTTTTTTTTTTAAAGAGCTGTCTAAATTGGTTCAGGGTATAGAGCTTAGAATCCAATGAACATGGATTCAGTTATATTTCTTTTTTTCCTGACCCTTACTGGTTGTGTGACTTTAGGCAAGTTAGTTAAGCTTTCTGTGTGCCATTTCTTGCTTACATTATATCTCACTGTCATTTACAAAATGGAAATAACATTTACTACGCAGGATTATGGCAAGAGGTAAATTAAACAATGTACATAAAGTACATGCATGGTCTCTTCTATCTACTAAATGCTCAGTAAATGTTAGCAGCTGTGTTGTTGTTAGTCATTCCATTATTCACTCAACAATTGTTTGCCATGTGTCCAACACTGTGTTACAGACCATGGAAGATATGAGAGGTACAAAATATAAATCCTGCTCTTGAGATGCTTAGAACTAGCTGGGGAGATAAAACTAGCATAGCATTATATAATCATAATAAATAATAATAAAATTAAATTCAAATGTTTTAAAAGAGTGACTAAAGTACAGTATTCAGGTGAAGGCTTGAACTCAGCCCCAGCATGCTGGCTTGTTTATTAGCATAAAAAAACATGGAGGGGGAGAAAAAAAATCTCTCAAACTGCTCTTACCAAGCCTTCAGAGGTCTAGTTTTGATGCTGCCTGCCAGATGGAAAATGATGCAGAGGGGAAAAAATCCTGTATTTACTTCTCAAAATTAAGACAGGATGGGGGAGTGTGTTTGAGGGGTGAACATATGTGAATAAATATGGTATAACCCTTAGTTGGTTCCTGATGATTAAATTTTAAATGGTTTCCATTCGAAAAGCACAGATATGATATTTTTCATTTAATGAATTAAGCCCTATGAGTCATTTATTTTCACCTTGTTGAACCAGAAATCAAACACTGAGTAAAGGTTGCAAACCGATTTTGATGTATATTGATGTACTTTTTCTCTTTTCCAGGGTCGCTATGGCAACAGCATCTTCTCAAGTTCTGATTCCAGACATCAATTTTAATGATGCCTTTGAAAACTTTGCTTTAGATTTTTCCAGAGAAAAGAAATTGCTGGAGGGGCTAGATTATTTAACAGGTGTGAAAATACTGTGGTTTCCTTCCCATTTTAATGCTTGTCTTTTGGTGTTCTCTTACTTTAAGGTAATCAGAACAGGACAATATTTGTAATGAAAACGCTTTTATAACCTTTAAGACAATACATGTATCCTTTTAGATAGAATATACTTTAGCTCATGTAACAGAAAAGAAAGATGATGTGTCAAATATTTCTGGGGGCAGACGGGTATACCATCATACCTAAAGGTCAAGAAAAAACAAGACATTGCTGATGGATTTCTCCTTATGAGCCTATCAGCAATATATTGTTGCTTGTTGTTGAGGCAGTTAGAAATCAGGTGGCAATTATGGAATATAAAAGAATGTCCCGCATAGGTACAGGTACCATTCAAATTGTTTTAAGGAAATTTGAGGATCTGGCAGATTAGGACGAAAAATGTAACAATTTTAGGAAATGAGGGATGCAAACAGCCTATGAAAAATGCTGGCTACCTTCAGGATTATTGAATGGCCACCTCATGAGAAAAATACACACGTACAATAACTTTGCATTGGTCTTATTTTTGTCAACATATTAAAATAACTGTCATTTATTGAACAACTACTTTATGCCAGGCACTGTGTATTAATTTTATAGTATAAATATGTACCACAGATCTGTGAGGTAATGATCAATCATCCCTTATTTCACAGACGAGGGAATGCATATTAATTTGCACTTGGCCATCCTGCCCAGAATAAATGATAAAACTTCTTTAAAATAAAAAGAAACAGGTCGAAGGTCATGCAATAAGAAAACCACGTGACCGCTGGAGGTCTCAGCACGTGGCTTCCATCGAACGCTTCTCTTTTACGAAGAGAACCTCCTCGCCACGAGATGTTGAGTTGGGCAGCAAGAGTGCCAATCGTTAACGTGTCGGAACAGAGAGTGTGCCTTTCTCACCTGCTTTCCCACCTTTCCTTACAGCCCCAAACCCACCATCTATCCGAGAGGAGCTCTGTACGGCCTCCCATGACACCATTACAGTCCACTGGATCTCGGATGATGAGTTCAGCATCAGCTCCTATGAGCTTCAGTACACCATATTCACTGGCCAGGCTAACTTCATCAGTAAGTCATGGTGTAGTTGGGGCCTGTGGCCAGAGATAAGGAAATGTAAGGAAGCAGTAAGCTGCTCAAGATTGGCCGGGGCGCCACGAGGCAAGTGTTTGTAAGACATGTTAGGTTGTTGAGTATAGTGTTTCTCGTAGACAGTGCAAGCTCCCCCAGGGCATTGCAAAGACCATATTACTGGGTGGACAAGCAAGGTGTGTATTTCCTTGCTGGGGCAGTCACGGGGGCCACTCCCATTTGTGTATGTAATCCTCGGCCTTTCCTCAGTTCATCCATGTCACTCTACTCATCCTGAGTCAGAACCCAGCGCAGAATTCATTCCTGGGTAACCACGCCACCGTCATTGCTGATTCTGTGTGTGTGAACATCTCTCTCCTCGGCTCTTCTTCCACTGCATTATCGTGATAAAATACATCACGTTCGAGGATGACTACTTCCTTTCCCGGACCTATTTGTGTCAGCGACTGTAGTGATAAGCCTTCTGTCTTTGTCACTGTACCCCCTCTCCCCCTCCTCCGAGAATGACACCAAATACAAAAAAAGTGTCAGTGGGCCCCAAAATGAAATCTGTTCAAAAAGCAGTCACTGGGCTCACATGTTATGGTTTCACCTTCTGATGAATTGGAGCAAGACGAGGCAGAATAGAAACTTGACTCATCGGTGGCTAGATAAGAGGGACCCGGCTGTGAGTTCCCCTCCCTGTGCGGGGGAGAACTGGAAAGCAGAATTAAAACGGGATTCAAGACCGGAACTGGTTCCCACCCTAAGGTGCACCCTGGGTTCCCGCCCTAGTCCGCAGAGCTGCAAAGTAGTAATTTCTTTTACCTTTGTGCTTGTGCTTCCGTGTCTCACTTCGCAGGCCCACACGAGGGGAATTTTCCCAATGAAACCCTCCCAATAGGCTTCCTTTTCCTGTTTGGTGCCAATGCTGGGCCACATGGTGGGCTGGGGAGGTGAGAGGACATTGGGGGTCACACTCGAAAAACACTTGCCTCGTGCAGCTCCAACCTAAGCCACTTGGCCTGGGCAGCTGTGCTCCTAGGTGTTGCTTTTTTTTTTCAGCTTACGGAGTCACACACTCTAAGGCCTCTCTGACATGCTTTCCTGCCCTTGTCTGTCTGTCTCCTGCTCTGGCAAGTCTTACAGCCAGCAACTGAGCTTCTCCTTCCTGAGAGGGGGAAGGCAGTGGTCTCCAGGGAGCTGAGACATAAGTGCAAGCGACAAAGATCTAAAGGCTGTCCTCTCCCTTTTCAAAGATATATAGTCCTTTGTAGAAGAACTTAAAGGATAATTCTTAATGCCAATAGGATCATAGCGCCTTAGGATTGGAAGGAACCTTGGAAGGTCTTTAAGCTAACCTTCTTCCCTTCTACCAGACACCCAGTGGATGATTGTCCTGTCTCTACTGGAACATTTCCAGTTCCAGGGATGGGTAGCCCACTTCTAACAAAATAACTCATTCAGTTCGTTGTGCAGCTATAAACAAATTGTCAGGGCTTCCTTATGGAGGGCCTAACTCTTCCTCCTGGTAAATAACAACGACAATAAGAATTGATAGTGCATTCTGCTTTGTCATTTATAAACGCTCCCACATACATCATCTCACTGAGTCCTCATGCGTTCTTCCTTAGCCTTATGAAATAGATGATACTAATTCTATTTTATGGATGAAGAAGCTGAGGTTCAAATGAAATGAGTTGCCCAAGGTCACAGAGCTACAAACTGATGGAGTCAAGGTCTGAACGCAAGCCTGTCAGACTTCAAGCTTAATGTTTCTTGAATTAAACCCACAGCTACTGATTAGTCCCAATCCTGCCCTTTTGTGCCTCGCTAATGAACCTGATTCATCTCTCCATGACAGTTCTTCAGATAACGTTAGGTAGCTCTCATGTACGTCCCGTCTAAATTTTCTCCTTTCCAGGCTAAACATCCTTAGTTCTTTGAATCGCTCCTTATGTGACATGGTTTCAGGCCCTTTACTGTCATGGTATCCTTTTTAGGAACACACTCCTGTGTGTCAAAGTGCTTTATAAAATGCACTGTCAAGGGGCGCCTGGGTGGCTCAACTGGTTAAGCACCCGACTCTTCCTTTTGGCTCAGGTCGTGATCTCAGTCCTGGGATCCGGTCCCGCATTGGGCTCTGTGCTCATCATGGAGTCTGCTTGAGATTCTCTCTCCCCCTGCCTCTCCCGCTTGTGCTCTCTCTCTAAAATAAATGAATAAAATCTTTAAAAAATGCGCTGTCAAAAAAGTGAATACAGTACTCCAAAAGTGGTCTGACCACCACAGAAGACAGCTGGATTATTTCTCTTATACATTAGCTGATGCCCCCCAGCCCCGAACCTTTTTATTCCAGTAGTCACATTGACGACTGAGTATTGACTACTGAGCATGTAGTCACTTGGAATCCCTAGGTCTTTCAAATCCTTGATTGTCTAAACCGAAATGCAACACCTTGAATTCATCCCTATTACATTTTGTCTGGTTAGCTTTGACTTCACATTCCAGCCTGCCAAAATCCTTTTAAATCCAGTTTCTGCCTTCCCAGCCTGCCTTCTCTGTCTTCTTCCAGTCAAGTGGAATAGGATAGAGACAGAGCCCTGAGCAAAATTCTGTCTGGCAATGGGCAGATGAGATGAAACTATTTTAGGTGCCCCTGGGTGGCTCAGTAGGTTGAGCCTCTGACTCTTGATTGTGGCTCATGGTCATGATCTCAGGATCCTGGGATCGAGCCCCATGTTGGGCTCCGAGCTCAGCAGGGAGTTTGCTTGTCCCGCCCCCCACCTAAATAAATAAATAAATAAATAAATAAATAAATAAATAAATAAATAAATAAATAAA
>NW_023270175.1:1497095-1533982 GCF_011800145.1 Mirounga leonina
AAATAAATAAATAAATAAATAAATAAATAAATAAATAAATAAATAAAATCTTTTAAAAAAAGATGAGACTATTTTACTGGGAATATTCATGAAGATTCAAGGTCCTACCCTTATCTGTCGGTCTGGCCTACCACTGTTCTGCCACTGTTGATTGAACCTTGGCTCTGAGAGTTACTTTCCCTTGAGGTTTTTTCCACATTTTCTCTTCTTAAACCACTTTGTTGATATATAATCAGCATTCAAAAAGTTGTCCATCAACAGATCAACAGATAAAGAAAATGTGGTATGTCCATATAATAAAATATAGTTCAATCTTAAAAAAGAAGGAAATTCTGCCATTTGTGACAACATGGATGAACCTGGAGGGCATTATGCTAAGTGAAATAAGCCAGACACAGAAAGACAAATACTACGTGATACCATTTATATGAGGAATCTTAAAATAATCAAACTCCACATTTTCTTTAACCAGAAATTTCTTCCTTGTCGACTAAAATTTTGTCTGGAGAAGCTGTTCCCCTTATTTTTCTTTTTGCTTTTCCTTCCTTCCTTCCTTCCTTCCTTCCTTCCTTCCTTCCTTCTCTTTCTTTCTTTCTTTCTTTCTTTCTTTCTTTCTTTCTTTCTTTCTTTCTCTCTCTCTCTCTCTCTCTCTCTCTCTCTCTCTCTCTTTCTTTCTTTCTTTCTTTCTTTCTTTTCTTTCTTTTAGCTTTCTCCCTTCATCTGTAATTATCTCCCCTCTTCCTCTAAGATTTGGAATGGTCACAAGCCAGTAATGTTTCCTATGATGCTGTTAGCTGAATTCAAACAGATGTTTGGCTGATTGTCTTCCCCATTACTGTCTATCTTTCCTCTATTTCAGTTTTGTGTTTTGCATTTTGAAAGCACTGGCTATACCCTCTGTCTGGCCAGGCAGCCTGTAACATACTGCCACCAAGATAAAACTTCTGTTTCCTCTCCTTTTCATTTCCATGCAAATGTTCTCCACCACACATTTAGACTCGGGTTCATGGATTTCCATATTGTGGTCTTTCCCGTTTGAACAAGGTATATACTTCCATTACCAGAATTCACTCCTCAACCCCATCTCGCCAAGTCCCATTGATACCCAGAAAATCCTCTTTTTACCTTTTCAAAATTTAGAAATGGTTTCAAAATTACAGAAAAGTTGTAAGAGTAGCACAAAGAATGCCCATATACTCTTTACCCAGATTCATCTGTTGTTAATATTTTGTCCCATTTCCTTTATAATTTGCTAGAAGTCCCCATCTCTCTCTATTTCTGAACCATTTGAGAGTAAATTGCATACATCATGACCTTTGACCACTAAATTCTTCAGTGTAGGTTTTCTAAGAATAAGGAAACTCTTATATAACTACAGTGTGGTTATCAACTTGAAGAGATTTGATATAATACTTTTCTGATCCCGCCATTCATATTCCAATTTTGACAGTTGACCCAATAGTACCCTTTATAACATATAAAGGACCCGAAATTGTCCTTTAGAGTCGAGGATCGGGTATTGCACTTAATTGTAATTATCCCTAGCCCCCTTTAATCTGGAACACTTCCTCAGCCTTTCTTTGTCTTTAACGACATTGACATCTAAAATCCCCTTTTATTTCTTTATTATAGTGTCCCTTATTTTGGGTTCCTCTGATGTTTCCTCACGATTTATATTCAGATTATGCATTCATGGCTGGAATACTGCACTGGAGATGTTGCATCCTCCTTAGGACATCACATGTAGAGGCATGTGATATCCACTTGCCCTTCATTGGGGATACTAATTTTGTTCAGCTGGTCGAAGGCGTTGCTGGGTTTCTTCACCACGTAGTTACTATTTTTCTTTTTGCAACTAATAAGCAATCCATGTGGTGATACTTTGAGACAATGAAAATGTCCTGCTTCCTCATCAAACCCATCCTGCCCCCACTCCTGTTTTAGCATCAGTCAAAAATCCTTGCCTGGTCCAGTCTTTACTCTGATGATTGCAAAATGATGATTTTCCAAATGAGCGTTCCCTCCCCCATTTATTAGTTGGCACTCTGCATTCTACTGTAAGCAAAAGCCCCACCCTCTATTTATCTACTCAGTATGGACTCATGAATTCTCTTTCTTTAGTGGTTTATAATTCTTTACTGCCCTTGCTTATTTTGATGCTCAGATTGTCCAGATTGAGCCAGTAAGGACCGTTTAAGCTGACTCCTGGGTCCTTAAATTCTCCCATCATTTTCTTGAGCACTTTACTTCTAGCAGAACAAAAGATTCTAGGCTCATATTGACCTTTTCCTGCCCTAGCCTTGAAATCAGCCATTTTTCCAAGGAACCCTGGTTCCTTTTAATGGGAGGATGTTATTAGAGAACAAGATCTGGGTACTAGAAACACACACATGTACCCATGTATGTATACATATGCACACGCATAATATACAAACGCACACACCTAACATATGTGCACATATGGATACACACACACACACATCTATAGAAATCAAGAGTTCATACCAGTACCTCCAATTCCAGTCCATCCTCACGGGTTCTTTCTTGCCTTCCCCCGTTCCATATTGGTATGTTCCGACTTCACAGTGAGAACCCTGGCTCCCAACGACATCAACACACGTGCTCATTTGCTTAATCCCGTAATGTATCTAACAGTTTCAGAAGTGCTTTGCCCATACCATGACAGAAACAAACAATAGTTCAGGATTTGTTTTCAGTCTTCCTCCTTCCCCCTTCCCCTTGGTGTGGTTGTTTTTCATCTGAAGTGCAGTTGGGTTCATTTGTTTCACTTGCCTTCAGTTTTCGTCCCCACTCTTCCCATTCGTATTGATTTAATTGCTCTTTTCTGAATTCGTAAGGCAACAGGGTGTTTCCCAAAGGGAAAACGAGACAGAAAAGGTGTATTCAAACAAGTGCCCTTCTCTCCCCTATCTTTTTAATCCCATGCCCTTACCCCATCCCTTTGCCCACCGACTTCAAATATATGTACGTTCTCTTATTTGCCTTTCTTTCTTGCAAAAAAAAAAAAAAAAAAAAAAAAAGAATAGCATACTATCCATGCTCTTCTGCAATTTGCTTTTTTTCAACTAACAGTATACCCTGGAAATCATTCCATATCAGTTAATTGCGATCTTCCTCATTCTTTTTCATAGCTACATAGTACTTCATTGTGAAGTTCGGTCTTTTGTTTTGTATTGTTAGAAGCATATGTGGAAGACCATTTATTTCTCTCTTTGTATTAAAATTCAGTGTGCAGTTTATGATTCATACTGTGAATTGGTACATGGATAACCAAGCCCTCCAACATTATTCCTGGCCCTTATCCTTCTTCTCTTTTCATGAGCATGACTGAGCATCTTCACCAGTTATTCTTTCTAGAACATCTCTGTTTGCCCTCCATTATGCTTCTTTTTCTAGTTTTATTTGAGACTTTTTCAACTTCCCACCAAATTCATTATAAAGACCTCATGATCAGATCTCTTTCAAAACACTCATGATTATTATTTTTTTCTAAAACACTCATGATTATTTTTAATTTTCAGCCCCACTAATTCCTTTACAAGTGCTGCATAGAAGTGACTAAATTCACTGCTCATTTTCCTTGCCCATTCCTTTGCATGCTTTGCTAGAATGGTGGTTAAAAAGCAGTAAACTGATTGAAAAGCAGATAACAGAACAGAGAAACCTCGATAATTCATAAACCAGAACGTCAACTCCTCTTTTACTCACAGTTAGCCAAATACATGTTTTTAATTATGCACATTTTTCTCTGTTTAAGTCAGTGTTTATGGTCCAAAGAGTTTTGAAAGCAGAAACCTAGATCTCTGAGTTTGGGAGGAAAGAAGGTTCCAGGCAACAATGTGTTCCTGGACCACCCCACCTCAAATGGGTATTAGAACCAGGAAGGGGCAAAAATGGGTGGTGTCAAGTGAGGAGACGGTAATGTTTGCTTTGGTTCTCATGCCATCTCCTTGGCTTCTCTATGATACCTCGGAGCCCAGGAGGGGGTGGGAGAGATGAGCCATAAGCCCTGAAAGCTTCGCTACCTTGCAGGGACAAAGCAACATGGTGTACACCTCCTGAATTGTCACGGAGTGGAGAGCGCAGTGGACTAGGGTGAGAGACCAGGGTTATACTCAGCACCATCACCATCTGTCTGTGGCCTTGGGCAAGTCACTTTTCTTCTCTCAATCTTAGTTTCCCATTTGTAAAATGAGGGAAATAGGGCGTGTAGGTGTCCTGTTGGCTCTGAGATTCCATGTTCCTGTGCTCTCTGCCCAGCGCCTCTCCATCCATACCAGGCCAGGCTCAGCTGTCAGAGGATTGGACCTTGGGTGTAAAGATCCAGAGACTCCATGAAAGTGATGATTCTGTGACTTTTGTAGAGTGGCTTTTCCCATATTATCGGGCAGAAAACTGAAGCCACCTAATTTTCACTAGTGGTGGCATTCAACTGCCAGAGGCAAGGAGCCTGGTGTAAGCCTAGCTCCGTGGGAGGAAACAGACAGGAGATATTTAGTTCACTATGTCGCCTGGGACTCAAAAGAAAACAAAATGAAATTCACTTTTTTTTTTTTTTGGTGGTGGTGGTAGCGGAGGTCAGGGGGGCTTTTGATGAATTTTCAATGTGCTTCTCATCCTATCTCTATTACCTCCTGGTTAATGTCCTTGTCTCCCTCCCTCCCTCCACAGGCCTGTACAATTCAGTGGATAGCTGGATGATTGTGCCCAACATTAAACAGAACCACTACACAGTGCATGGACTTCAGAGCGGGACCCGCTACATCTTCATTGTTAAAGCCATAAACCAAGCAGGCAGCCGGAACAGTGAACCCACCCGACTAAAAACAAATAGTACGTTGGGGTGATTCCAAAAGGAGAGCTCCGTTTTCCCCTCCGCAGGGACCCACAGCAGTGCAAGAGAGCGGAGGCGCTGAGTAGAGGAGCTTTAATAGTCTATGCTTTGGGCGCAGGGTTTGTTGGTGCCCTTGGGAAATACATGAACACAAAGATGTACACAAAGTATATGTAGTAGTAGCTGGTGTTTGGGGAGGGTGTTAGTAAACGGGTTTTCTCTGCACCCCATCCCATGCTAGGGGAACAGTTGTGTAAGACAGTACTGTTTGGAATAATCTGGTAGAATCCTTCTGCTGAGAAGCCATCCCTGTTGGGAATGCTTCTGACCTAAGGTGACGGGAAATCCAACTAACTCGGCTTAACAAATAGTATTTGTGAGTAGCAAAAACAAATAGTATTTTTTTTTTCTCTTTCTCACATAGTGAGAAGCTTGAAGGTAGGCAGTTCGGGCCAGTGCAGCAGCTGGTTCTGTGATGTTGTCACAGACCCAAGCTCCTTCTCCCTTTGGGTATTGACTTACTGTTACATGACCACAATACGGCCCTTGTGACCACCAGATGCCATATTTCCTTTTAAGATAGGAAGAAGGGGAGAGGGTTGGTGCACAGGATGGCTATCTCTTCTATTGGGAAAGCCTGGCACTTTTCCAGAGTGTCCCCAACCCTGTCTGACTTCTGTTTCCATCTACTTCCATCTTACTAGCCACCCCTAGCAGCAAGAGAGGCTAGAATATCTCGCTTTTCTGGCCTCTGTGGTGAAAGAGGAGAAGGGGGAGTGTGTTCGCCAACAGTGTCTGCCATGGACCCATTTTGTATAATACAGCTCTTGCCATACCCAGCAATTGGATTCTAGTCATTTGTTTCATCATATGGTTATAAGGAATCCTCTGTCACGAATGATCCTACACAACAAATGTTTTCTCTGATCATTCCTGATGCATCAGTCACTCTAATGAAGTTACCTAATGATATGTTATTTACATCCCCATTGTAAGAGAGTAGAAAGATGGTCTTCACTGAGTCCTTCCATTTTTTTTTTGTTCTGCCACCAACCGTTCCCCTCACTTTGTCTCACCTCAAATACTCCTTCCCCCAAGACCTACTCAGATCCCAAGCCACCCACTGAAATAAAGCAGAGTATAAGACATATCTGAGAACATGAAAGCCCGAGAGCCCCCTCTTAATTTGATAACCCGTTGAGGGAGGCAGCTGATTCTTGTTTTATTGAAAATGGTGGCTTCAGGCCCTACTTCCTTAATATAATCCAAATAGCAGCCAACTTGCACGGGCCCAAGAATGATCGTCCTATCAAGAATCCCCTGGTAGCAATAGTCCCGGAGGACAGAGATGGCATTCTTAAATACTTTCCCATGCATTGTCTTTTTTTTTTTTTTTCCACTTTCTTTCAGGCCAACCCTTTAAACTGGATCCCAAAATGACTCACAAGAAGTTGAAGATCTCCAATGATGGGCTGCAGATGGAGAAGGATGAGAGCTCTCTGAAGAAGAGCCATACCCCAGAGAGGTTTAGTAGTACGGGCTGCTACGGAGCAGCGGGAAATATATTCATTGACAGTGGCTGCCACTACTGGGAGGTGGTCATGGGTTCCTCCACCTGGTGAGTAGATCCCACTCTTATTTTTTCTCCTCCCTTTTTCCTGCCATTAGGTTCCTGGGAGATCCAGGTCCATAGCACGAACATAGTACCCGCAGGTCAAGGTTAAGAGGCAGGTAATGAAAACCACGCCTAGTAAAATTGGCCAGCTGTCACAAAACCAAAAAAATACGAAGTCCTGGGAAATACACTGGGCCAGGAGTTGGAAATTCCTCCAGCGCTCTAACTGCTGACTTCGTAAAGCCCTCGTGCTATCAACATTGTGGGTCTAAATGTAAACTATTTAGGAAAGGAAGAAGCATGCGTCAGATTTCTTATATATCCCATATGGTGCCTAGTACCACTCAGATCATTAATAAGTGTTTGTTTCTCTCTCCTTTCAACGGTCTCACAGGTATGCAATTGGTATTGCCTACAAATCAGCTCCCAAGAATGAATGGATTGGCAAGAATGCCTCCTCGTGGGTCTTCTCTCGATGCAACAGTAACTTTGTAGTGAGACATAACAACAAGGAAATGCTGGTGGATGTGCCCCCACAGTTGAAACGTCTCGGTGTTCTTCTGGATTATGACAACAACATGCTGTCTTTCTATGACCCAGCTAACTCTCTCCATCTTCATACTTTTGACGTGACCTTCATTCTTCCAGTTTGCCCAACATTCACAATCTGGAACAAATCCCTAATGATCCTGTCTGGCTTGCCTGCCCCAGATTTTATTGATTATCCTGAGCGGCAGGAATGCAACTGCAGGCCTCAAGAATCCCCTTATGTTTCTGGGATGAAAGCTTGCCATTAAGCTTCCAGAGAGTGTATAACTCACTGGCTCTCCAGTCCAGCAGTTCTTCCCCTCCTAAACCTCAGTTAGTGTCCAATATACAAGACACAAAATAAAGTTCATCTGAAGCATCCAAAATAACTAGATATTATAGATTTAATTTTCGTGCATTAACGCTTATATTCGAATTAATGTATTGAGTCTCTCAGAACGAATTATCTGAGGAGTCTGGGTTCAAGCCATTGGAGGAGAAATTTAGAGAGTACCTCTCTTATCATTGGAGAATTAAAAATTCCCAGTGATTTAGGAGTATAAATGATATTGGAAGGAATTAGGATAACTCTAAGTAAATAATGTAGAAAGATGCTCTGAACAAGGGGCTAGCCAGCCGGAAAGGTGTGTGTGGAGGGTGTCAGCCTTTCTGGCACTGGCCAGTTTGGCCAAGTAGAATTTTGAAGTGTCAAAGGATCACATATTATATGTAGTTTTTGATAAAAAGCCTACAATCAAGGATTTATTATACGAAGAACATGTATGTGTATATATAATATATATATAAAATGAATACATAATATATGTTATGTATTCATTTTATAATTATATATACATAATAAATTTTTTGATTTGCTCATTTGAGTGAGAAATATACTGGAAGGAAAAATAAGTTATATCATTCATTTTTGTCCCCTAAAGGGAACATCATCAAAATCAGGCCAACATTTCCTCCCTCCCTCCATCCATCCGTCCCATTCTCCCTCCTGTCACACACACATGTGCAATAATGACGTAGATGGTTGGAAGAGCTCTAAGGTGGATTAGGAGAGATTGGGGGACAGGATTGCACAAGAGATGCTATTGCTGGATAGAAAATTGATCCAAGTAGAAGCACAGTTTCACTGAGGCTACTTAATGGAGGAGGTTCCTTTGAATTGTTAAAAATTCCGTCACAGAATGTCTCAAAGAAATACCGTCTTATTACTCTCAAATACATACAGTTACTAGAATTAGGCTAAAAAAAAAAAAGAGTTGCATAATGGATGTTCTTTAGGAACTTTATTTACGTAATCAGGAAGAATGGAGTGTTCTAGATGAAACAACCATTTGCATATAAATGTACTTGTATTTTCGGATAAAACACTTCTGAAGTGCTTCAGAATGCCGGAGAACAGTCTATTTTACTAAACAGGTTAAAGAATTGTTCCTCTTGCGATCTTGTTTACACTAGTCATCTGCTTAGCGGACCCTTCAGTGGCAAATGCAAATATAACTTTCATCCATCCCGGTCTTCCTCGCTATTGTTGAAGGGCATCAAGTTTTACGGTCTGTGCTTTTGTCAGTTCCACTGCAGGGACTGGGGATGTCAGAACCAGAGCTTTCTCCTTCCCAGGAGATAAGTCCACCTCAAGGAGTCTACTTCTCGGGAGTTGCAAAAATACTACTTTTGTACAAAGCGGTAGCTGTCCCAAGCCACCAGATGAGCCTTGAAACAATGCCAAAACGTCTCCCCTCTTCCTTCCGACCACCTCGGTGGACATTCATTCATTCATTCATTCAACAAACTACTAGATGCTGGGTACCACTCTGCTGCTGATGTATTGATAAAAACACGTCCCTTGCTGTCAGATGCCTTACTACTCTGTAGGAGAGACAAAGTATCTATATAAATCCCCTAAATAACAGCTTTGTATTGTTTGTTCACCTAACAGGGAAAGCAGGACTGATGCGCATACAGAGGGCAGGCTCAAACTTACGTTATCTAGCAGCAACATCGGCCTTTTGCTTGAAAAAACTGTATGTCATTTCTGCTAATTAGGAAAGGAGCAACCTCAGTCAGATCCAGCAGTGCCAGGAGCTAGCTTGCTGCCGTGGAAAGCCTTTGGACTAAAATAATCCTAGTTCTTCTGCCATTTCCTAGTGGTGTGACCTGGGGTATGCACGTCACTTCTCCGAGCCTCTGTTTCCTCTTCTGTAAAATAATACCTACCTCACAAGGCTGTTGCAAAGATTTCAAAAGATAGCACATGTAAACTGCCTAGCACAGCACCTGGCATGTAGTGAAGTGCACAAGAAATATTAACCTCCTCCTCCCGGCCCCGGTCCCAGTACAGTGTAGCAGTGCTTTAAAATGATGCCTTTCATTTCTCAGTTACTCTGGTCTCTCCTCGAGGGCTTAGCCCCCAGTTTTTAAACAAAAGACATGATTTCCCCACCCCACCCCCCCCTTCAGAAAACCTCTCCCTGGCTCCCATAGCATTCAGTAGAAGGTCCCATTTACTTAGGGTTTGGCTTTTCAGGTCCCCATTTGCTTTCTCAGCTTCATCCTTTGCCACTTTCCTCCTTCCACTTGTTACTCTAGACAAGGTCAACTCTTCACACAAGTTGTTCTCTGGGCCTGGAATAGAAACATTACTAAGAGTTCTGATGCCCAGAGTGAACAGGAATTGTTCTGACATTGAGGGAATCGTGTGAAAATGCTATAAATGCAGAACACACCCCCTCCACCCCAGTCCAACTCCCTTTACCTTATCCTTGGGGCTCCCCAGCTATTCATTTTTTTGTGCCCTTTAGGTTTTAGTGGCCTGGGACAAAGCTTCAATTTCCCCTCCTTACATTTGACTACCTTACCTAGACTACCTTTCCCCACCCTGCCCCTCTCAACCAGATTAACTCTTGACCCCCCTCCCCCCACCCCTCTCAACCAGATTAACTCTTGATCCCCCTCCCCCCGCCCCTAGACTGGGGTATGTTCTCATCTGAGCTCTCATGGCACCCTGAGCGTTCCCCACCCCCTTCTCAGCAATAATCACCTTGCACAGCAGTGTTTTTCAAAGTGTGGTCCTTAGACCGCCTGTTAGAGTCACCTTTGGTGTTTGTTAAAACAATTGATCCTAGACCCCACTCCTGATCTACTTAATTGGACTATCTGGGCACATAAGTGGAATTTCACATTTTGAACAGGTTCCCAGGTAATTCTGATGCACACAAAAGTTTAATGTATAATAATCATCTTCCCTACTAGACTGTGAATACCTTGAGGGCAGGGACTGTGTCTTTTGTTGTTGTATTTTTTAATACTCAGCATGGTGTGTGGAACAGAGTGGTTGCCTGACTAAAGTTTATTGAATGAATGTATGAATGACGAATGAATAAGCAAAGTTTCCCTGTTGTACTCTGATATCCATACCGGTGTTTGTTATTTCCTGGGCAGAAAAGTTTGGTTACTTCTCCATTTGGGCTATGTTAATATTATTTTTGCAAATGTCCCAGGACTCATACATATCAATGACTATTGTCTGCCTCAGAAGCTCTTTGGAAGTTAACTTGGGGAATTGTCTAGAGCATGTGGCACCATTCTTTTCAAGAACTTTCCAATCTTTTCAAACTTCGTTCTTTGAAGGTGGATTTAAGTTTGGGCTACAGCCAAAAATCACTCAGAGCTTAACCTACTGAATAATGCAGGAAATTAAACTGGGTTTGAGGTAAGCAATGACGTTTCTGAGCCAAATAATGAAAAGTGCTTTCCAAGAAACAACATGGTGGTAAAGTACACCTGTGGGGAGTGTGGTGAGTCCTGGAGACTTCAAGGCTTTCATAGATTGTGGCAATGCCAGGGACCTTATTGACTGCCTCTAGCTAAATAAACCCAGTTGGACAAAGGGAATAGGACCTGTATTTAACATCTTCAAGGAAGGTGACACCCTCAGTTTTCATTGTTGTTGCCCTACTCAATCTATTCCCCTACGATCCTTTCTGCTAGCAAATTATTCTTTCTGTCTGCAATTTATGCTCGTTTCCACTTTTTTATATTGTCTTATTGAAGAAAGCACAAAATTAATCAAAATAAAGTTAAACCTGTTTTGAGAATATGAAAGAAATTTTAATGCCACATTGGAGTTGTGACTACTTGTAAGAATTGCTGCATCTGTATGTGTTTTTATCATGTAATTCCATTGTGTAACTTTGGATGCAGTGAAATTCAGATTTCAGCAAAATCACTTTTATGTTCTTTTCAACTTAAATACACTAGGTGAATTTTCTAAGCTTCCATGGTTTACATATTTATATATGACTACCTGGATGGAGCAATCCATGGATGGACTTTTTGATAAGCTCAAATATTTGATACCCTTTCCTCTACAGAATGGAAATGTGAGGCTGACAGATAAGAACCACTCCCATGCTTATTTCAATTCCTGAAGCCAATTGCAGCCTTGGAGCCGTTGGCTGTATTTGGCTGTGTATTACAAGTTGGCCAGGTGGGCTGCCATCAGGGCAGGTAAAACTGCCTTTTACGGTCTGGTCTGCCAGCTTCAGACATATACTGTGTTGTTGTTGTTGGCTAGAATATTTATTAGACTATTGTCGGACTATTTTTTATTGAATATTTTATCCCAGGCTTGTTTGTACTGGGAGCTCTGGACCAATAGTGTCTCTCCTAGTGACAGAAATCTGAGCATCTGTGGATTACACAGCCTCATCCTTCTAAAATATCCCAGCCATCCAAAATGCTATATTATGAATTAAATAAATATATATGTATTCATGAGTTCTCGACTGTCTTTCACTGGAGTTTAAATTGGGGGAAGATGAAAAGAAAGACGGCCGTGGGTTACTGGAATTGTCTAAATGACTTGGGGGAAATCAGATATCATATAAAAGGTAGAGATCTGGGCAGAGAAGATCCAGGGGGTCCAGAAATCGGGATCCCATCATGAAGACTGGTTTCCAGGAGCAGACAACAGTCAGGAAGACTAAAGAAATGAAGGTAAAAGGCCCAAAGAGACACGCACATTACTTTTTAGGGATTGAAGCAGAAACTGGGAATTAAGGAATAACAAAGAAAATCCCACAACTGGAACCTATTGGTTAAGGTCCGAGTAGGGCCAGAAGTGACTTGAAATAGGTTGTCAGAACAAGGGCCTATAGAAATGATGGCCCCAATACAAGAAGATTAAAATATAAAAGAGACAAGATTTTGGAATATCAGGGCCCTAGTGGTCTAACTGGAGAGCAACCTAGGCAAAGGCCAAATATGGGGCTATTACCCACAGCTAAGATTGGGATGTGAAGTTTGGAAAGTCTGGTTCTATTTGATAGGCCAGGCCAGAGAAGATATGGGGTTCTTTATGTTCCCCTACCTAGGAATAGGGTTCCTCCTGGAGTCCCAGTGAAACTGAGCCTGCAGGTGGGGGTGAGGTGATCTGTTTATAAAGATTAGGAGTAACAGAGGCCATCAAGTCGGTTGTTACATGGACAGTGGAAATGTAGACAGCATGATAGCTAATGAGAATGACTCTCCTCCACTGTGAATTTCCAGGGGTGGAGGATCAAGGTGGTCTTCCTATAACTGTTTGGCACGATATGCAAATTACAATTGTGACTGGCCTGGACGGGTCATTCAAGAGGCATTCATTGTGTTCCCAGTATTCCTCTCATTTCTCTGGGGGACATACTAACATGAAAAAAGTATTCCTAACATTTATAATCTAGTGGGGCATCCAATTCAATAATTCATCCCAGATAGTTTTTAACCTACAAACTCAAATTACTCAAGGTAGCTGAAAAAGGAAGCCTTTCCAGAAGACACAGGGGTGAGAGTAGAAACTCTTACCAGACTTGTACGTAGGACATGCATAGTAAATGCTGATTGAATAGAAATAGAACCTGATAAGCAGAATGACAAGCAGGCCACCTTGTACACTATGAAGTTTGTCTTAGGTGAACTTCACAGCACCACTTGTATAATCCCTCTTGGGCACATATCTCTGGTCCAGCATCCCCACAATTGCCTCTTTGTAACAGGCAACCATTGTTTAAGGCCAGTCTTCTTCAAAGGGAATAATTACAAGAACTAATAAATTAGCCATCGATAATGTGCTAATGGAGGAGGATGGGGGAAATTCACACCTCCTCCAGCTTCTCACTCTACCTCTTCCTTCCTTCTCAGAAAATAAGAAAATGTTAACAGGAGCCTTCTAGAGACAATGCTTTTGTTGTCCAATCTGGGGGTTTGGACAAGGTGGGGAGGGCAAGCTGTAGACTTGCAGGTTTGAAAGGGTCAGCCAGCAATGCTCTGGCAGGCTTGTAGGGGACATATTTGGGTTGTCTTTAACTCTACTTCTACTTTAACTCTACTAGCATTTACTGTGTATGTCCTATGTCAGGGTAGCCTTGTCCACAGAATGCAGAGGATCTGCTACTCCTCCAGCCAGATTGAAGTCCCAGAAAATGGAATTTGGGCTGGTTTTCTCTTTCATGTCCAGTGGCAGGAAAAAGCCATTATGATCTACACATCTTTTTGCCCAGCTTAACTCCCTTGGTGATAAGGGAGGGTGTGGTGATACACCAGAAATGTGTAATTCACATCAAGCAGCTGGCAAGCACACAAGTCCAAGGCCTGAGTGATTTAGCAGGTAAGGGTACAATGGATCATTTGTTTGATTCAAACAGTTTATTATTTACACAATGAAAGAAAAAGTAGTCTAAGGTTTCTGCTCCTAGTGGTCCCTGTCCCAAACACCAAAAAGGAGGACACCGAAAAAAGGGATCAGAGGACTGCAATGGTAGTTGTGGGACATCCCTTTGCCAAGAAGCCGATTATAGTATGTAGCTCTATTCTGAGAGGGATGAGTCAGGAAGTCTCTTATCTCATCAGATCCCAGGAGGTGGGAGGGGATGAAAAACTCTTGACAGCCTTCCAGGGGATGGGGGGATAAGGAGGCAGCGGGAGAAAAGCAGCAGTGGCCTTGAAGCAGCTCCTTGTAGGCCTCCCATCCTCTGGTGCCCTGGGAGGATCACAGGCGTTCTGCCAAGACTCAGATTAGTTATGGTTCAAGCCTTTGCCTGCAGGACCTCTGTAGATAGTGTGAGGCTGCCTGGGTGCCATGGAGGAGCTGTTCTCGTACAGCAGCTAGCTGAACACCCAGGTACCTTCCCTGGTGTGCGGGGGAAGCCAAAGGAAGCAAAGTCAGGGTCTGTTGAGGAACTCCCCGCCCTCCCTCCCTTCTGCTGACCTTCCATTCATGTCCTTGCACTCTGCTCAGTGTCTTTGGGGTTGGGATGGTGTGGAGGCAGGGATTAAAGGAACAACAGGACACACAACAAATTCAGACCTGGCAAAATTCAGTACCAAGGCCAGAGAATCCCAAAGCCCAAGTCCTTTGCTATCTCTGGCTTAGTTTTTCAACTAGAAGTTGAAATGTATGAGTAATTTCTAAGGTCCCTCTTAGCTCTAACAGTAGGCATTTCCATAAATGCAAATTTTCTGAATATAGTAGTAGGAGCCTAATCTGCATACCTACCCCAAGAATGTTGGGACATCAGGGCAGATCATCAGGAACCTATGACTAGAACAGAAAGGTAGATAACATTGCTGTTACTTTGGGACCTCCGTCAGACTCCTTTTCAAGGTGACTGTACTCCTTTTTACACACTTTTCACTCAGAGCTCCCATGCCAGTCTCGCCCACTTATATTTGACACCATTATTTTTGAGCTTTCCACTTCAGCCTTCTTCCCGTTTTATTCACTAACTGTACAAAATACAGATCCTGCTCTAGTTAGTCAGGTCTCAGTTTCAAATTTCAGGTTAGCTGTCTGACAGTTTTCCACGTATCCATGTAGGAAATTGCCAAAGACATTCCACTTTCCAAAGGCAGAACAGGACACTTGATACAGAAACGAACAAGGGTCCTATGCGCCACCTTCCCCAATCACAGCCTTTCTTCCTCAAACTTCCACAAATATACTCCTTACATGGAAGAGAGAGAGTCTTGGCACTTATCATGCAATTACTCACTTATTCATTCATTCAATGAATCGTTTATTGACAGAATCTTCGTGTCAGGGGCTGGAGTCCAGTGATGACTGAAACACATAGTCTCTGCCCTCATGAGACTCATAATCATCTAGAGGGGAGACAGACCACCGATGAATGAACCTTTGTAATAATAGGGGCTATCACTGATTGCTTACACGTCCCTGACACTATTCCAAGCATTTGAAATGTAGTAACTAATTTAATCCTTCCAGCAACCCTAGGAGCTAAAGACTATTATTGGCTCCATAGAGCATGAAAAGTTAATCCCTGTGCCCTTGCCCAGACCGGTAGATTCCGTGATGCCTGGTGAGCAGCTAGCAAGGCTCCTGGCCTTAGCTGCCTCTGGCGCGGGGGTAAAGGAGTTTAACGCCCAGCACCTCAGAAATGATCCCGGCCAGTGGCGCCAGGATTTGGGGTTCACCAGGAAGGATTCCCAGGACTGTGCCAGACACCCTCAAAACCGCCCCCGCCAAGGCTTTCCCATTCTCTTTTTTCCTCCCCTTTTCCTCCCAGTACCCCCCCCCCAGTACTCCCCCTTTCCAGGCCGGCTCCTCCCTCTGAGCCGCCTCTTCTCTGACTCATTTTCCCTTCCCCGCCCCAAAGACCTTGGCTCTCTCTCTGGAGCCCTTCCCTCTGGCGGGAAATTGAGGAAGGGCCAACTAGCTTTGAGAACCAGGTGAGCGCGTTTCCCAGCGGATGAAAAACGCCCCCTCCTCCCCCTACCGCGTTCGGAGGGACAGGAAATGGAGGGAGTTCCCGCAGCCCCGGCGGCTGGCTTCCCCGCCGCCTGAAGACCCTAGTGGCCGAGCGTGGGAGGTGCCCCGCCCCGCCCCGCCCGGTGTCTCCTGGGATGTGAGGAGGGAAGGGGCGGCCCAGTCAAGACCGGCCGGCGGGGCCGCCGCGGGCTCAGGCGGGGTGAGCTGAGCAGGCGCTGGGGCGGGCACTCGCCGCGGGACAAGCTGGGCCACGGAGCCCGAGCTGGAAGCGGGAGATGCGCATGCGTGGAGAGGTGCGCAGAGGTGCCGACAGCAGCGGCGGCGGAGGGGCGTGGGGGCCACGCGCGCGTGTGGCGACTTACAGGGGTGTGTGTGGAGGTGTGCGTGGAGAATGGCAGCGCGTGCGTGTGGGGGTACGTGCGTGTAGGCGTGCGTCAGGCGGAGGGGAGAGCGGGAAGGACCGCTGACTGACGGCGGGGGTGGGACTGAGGTGAAGATGTCAGCGCAGCTCGGGCCGACAGAGCCTAAAGTCCTGACTCTTAACTTTTATTTTCAGAGGTGGGGAGGGAGGGTAGACATGACCCCTTTGAAAATCCGGGAAAACTGTTGATCATCTCCTGGTTAAAAAAAAAAGGCACACAGGTTGCATGCAAGCAGGGAGGGCTCCTGGGCCCGTGGACGGCCATCCGTGGTCCCCAGATCATGGCTTCAAGTGGGGAGAAACCCCTATTGGTCACTTTAGGATCTACCATCGTGTCTTTGGATTGTGTGAGAGGAGGAACGGGACAGGTGACTGAGCTGTTGTTGCCTGCTCTCTCTGCGGGCCCGCCTCGGCTCCGCGTCCCTTCGAGGCTGGGTTTGCTGAGCCTCTGGGTCCTGGTGGCCTCGGAGAGGGGTGACAAGGCGGGATCACCCCCCTTCCCGCCTCGTGAACGACTGGAGGAGGGGATCTCGTGGCCATCCCCTGAAGCCGGGGCGCGGGAGGTGGGGGGCGATCTCGTTAGCCTCAGCCCTGCTGGTGAGCGCCTTGCTAAGGGTGCAGCGCAGGGACTGGGAGCGCGCGCCCTTGTTTGATTGCCGCCCCAGGGTCTCGACAGCCTGTGTGGAGTGTTGGAAGGAGGACTCTACAGTTGGCGCTTTGGCGGGGGAGACTGGCTTGGGTTCTGATCCCATCTTTGCCATTAACTAACCGTGGAACACAAAGCAATTGTCCTCATCTTCCCGGGTGTCACTTTCCTCATTTATAAAACAGGGTTGTTGGAAGTGTAACCAAGACTACAATAAATTCCCAGCACACAGAAGCACTTAATAAATGGCAGCAAGAGTAGAAATATGTAGATTTCCAGAGAAGTTAAATTAAACATTTTATTCTGGAAGAATGTATTAAACTGATGGTTTCTTTTTGGTCTATTCTAGGCACACTTGGTTGTGCCATCTTCATACAAAGCCCACCAAGCCCATTCCATAAAGTCACACGCCTGAAGTAAGTGGGGCTTTAATTTGAATTCTTTGCAGCATTCAGGTAGGTAATGATTAGCCCACTATCAGCTCTCACCTGGATGGCTGCGTTAGTGTTGAAGCCTTCACGTGGGCCCTCCTCCCTCCCATGGTCTCCCTGTTGCAGTCAGAGTTACTTTTCCCTCTGAGTGACAAAGTAACCTGCTGGTTCAGAGCACTGACCTTGATGTCTGACAGATCATGTTCACATTGCAGCTCCACCCTGCTCCACCACCTTCTGGTTGTGTGATCTTGGACAAATCACTTCAGGATTTAAGAATCCTTTCCCTTAAAAAACAACACCACCACCACCACCAAACCAGAATCCTTTCCCTTATCTGTAAAGGGGATGGACAATGGTGGTGGTCCCTGCCTCATTTAGGAGTTGTGAGAAGTTACAGAGATAATGCATGCAGAGTGGCCCATAGTAACTGCTCAGTAAAGTGGCAGATTAAAAATGGTAAGAGCAGCGAGGCTGCTAATGAAAGAGTGGTTGCAGTGGTATACCATGGAGTCTAGACTGGCTACGGAGTAAAGGGATGAGGTGGGAATGAGCTGGAGAATGGGAGAAGTCAAAGGATGGGAGATCTTGATGAGAATGAGGAGTGGGTATTCTGAGCACCCAGAACTAATAAGGGTGGGAGCTTGTAGCCAGAGATTGAGAGAGTGGAGTTCAGGAATTCCGAAGAGGAACAGTCCCATGTTTAACAGGTGGTCTGGAAAACTAATGGCTAGAAATGGCATGTGAAGTGACATGTGATCAGGGATTGCAGAAGTAGAGATCAAGGGACAGTGAAGCTCGAGTGTTGGGTTAGTCATCCGTAGTCATTGAGGTTGCTTATATGATGGCAGGGATTGGAATGGAGAGGAAAATGGAGCAAGTGCCAAAGCCAAGGTCCACCCTGATGAACAGGGAGCAGTCATTTATTTTGCAAATATTTACTGAGCTCTTGCTAGATGTCAAGATATAACAGGACAGACAAAAGTCCTAATCGCACAGAGCTTCCAGTCAAGGGGGAGTGATAATTGGCATTAATAATCCCACCCAAAAATAGAAGACTGCAGACTGTGAAAGGAGCTATAAAGGGAAAAAAAGGGGGGTTATATAAGGGCTTATAGCAGGAGGACCTGACCCTGTCCAAAATGTCAGGGAAGGCTTCCCTGAGGAAGTGATGAGAACTGAAGGATCAGTTGGGGTAGATAGAGGCGGATGAGGGGTGCGTGGAGGAAGTGTCCCAAGTAGAGGAAATAAGCATGTGCAGAGACCTGAAGGTAGAATATGTATAAGGGACTTGAAGAACTGACAGGCATCTCCTATGACTAGGGCATATTAAGCAAGGCGGGGAGCTGAGGCTGAATTATTTTAGGTTTTATTCTAGGAGCAATGGGACTACACCTATTAAAGGGTTTTAATTAGGTGAATGACATAATCAGATTTCTCTGTTTGTATGTTAATTCCCCCCCCCAGTTTTATTGAGATATGATTGAGATATAACATTGTTTAAGGTGTAGAACATAATGATCTGATACATGTACTTATTGGAAAATTATTACAATATTTCTTAAGTAATGCATAACTATATGCTCATAAAAAATAATCAAACACAGAAGTATGTAAATTGTGAAAATCTAGTTTGTACTTTTGTGTGTATACATTAGAATATATGTATGTATATATACACACATATATGTATACGTTGTTGTATTTGTATACAATATAATTATATATATAAAATATAGCAACTGGCTTTTTCCACTTAACAGTGTGTCTTTGACTTTTTCCATGTCTTTATTTTTTAATTACTCAGTAATATATAAGTATATTTTCATGGTAAAAGATCAGAACAATATACAGGTATAGAGAGAATGAATTTTGAAACTTGCCTTTCCTGCTCCCTCCCTATTTGTCATCCCACCAAAAAACAAAACAAAACAAAACCATCAACAGTTTGGTGAATATCCTTATGGTATCCTTTCCATGCATTTATATTAAAAAAGAAGTACTGGGGCGCCTGGGTGGCTCAGTCGGTTAAGCGACTGCCTTCGGCTCAGGTCATGATCCTGGAGTCCCGGGATCGAGTCCCACATCGGGCTCCCTACTCGGCGGGGAGCCTGCTTCTCCCTCTGACCCTCCCCCCTCTCATGAGCTCTCTTTCTCTCTCATTCTGTCTCAAATAAATAAATAAAATCTTTAAAAAAAAAAAAGAAGTACTTATACGCATATAGAATTTTTTACATAACTGGAGTCATTCATATTGTTATGCTGCTTTTAAATTTCTTATTTATTGACTTAATTCACATATGACACATGAATATATACACTTTTCTTTCAAAGGATTAGAGTTTTAAAGGGAAGGCTAAAAGCTTCTGTCACTGATTTCCTCCCTGCCCCTCCTCCTCCCTACTCACTGTTTGGCTTATTTTCTCTTAGACTTTTTCTGTTCATTTGCAAACATCCTCTCTCCCTCCCTCCCTCCCTCCCTCTCTCTCTCTCTTCCTCATACACACAGAATATATAGTATTATTTAGTGTTATTAAAAACTATAAATTGTATTGTGCTTATATGTATTGCTTTGCTACTTGCTTTCACTCATTATGTCTGAGAAATTTTCATGTTAGTACATATACATCTAACTTGTCCTTTTTCACTGTTGCATAGTATTCTACAGAATAGATAGGCTATAATTTGTGTAGCGATTTCCCCACTGACATGGTTATTTCCAACTTTTTTGTTAATATAAAACGCACTGCAATATAAATCCTTGTACGTGCCTCTCTCTTTCCTTTCGCTACTGACTTCTAAATGCTATCTTTAGTCAATACTAGATTTTTATGCATACTTAGGTTTATTTCAGGATTCTCTATTCAGTTCTACTGATTCATTTATTTATACCTGCATTCATACTACATTTTTAATTTCTATAGTTTTATAACATGTTTAATATCTGGCACGGAAAGAGCCTCCTTTTTTCTTCGAAATTTTTTTGTTATTCTTGCATATTTACTTTTTTATAAGGATATTAGAGTGAGATCATCATACCCATATAGAATCTTATTGGGGATTTTGTTGCCATTGTACTGAGTTTATAGATTTAACTGGGGAGAATTTGCATCTTTACATTGAGTCTTCCTTTTTATGAATAAACATGGCTCTCTATTCAAATTTTTAAGTTCTTTAGTAATGTTTTATAATTTTCTGTCTTATAATATGTCTTGAACATACCTTGTTTGGGTCATTTCTAGATACTTTATAGTTTTTGTTGCTACTATTAACAGGATTTTTTCTTTCGTTTTATAATTATTATGGGTATATAAGAAAACTATTGGGTTTTCTATGAAATCATGTGTGTCCAACAACTTTGCTGAATTCTGCTTTATTTCTAATAGTTCGTTCATTGATTCTATTGGATTTTCTAGGTAGGCAAACAGATTATGTGCAAATATTGATAGTTTTGTCTCTTTGTCTTCAACCTGTATACTATGTGCATTTTTTTTTTTTTTGCCTGAATGCATTGGCTAGGACCCTGTATAAGATTGAATAGTAGCAATGATATCAGACATCCTTATCTTATCCCTCCCTTTAACAGATATGCTTCTAAGTGAAATAAGTCAGTTAGAGAAAGACAAATACCATATGATCTCAGTCATATGTGGAATTTAAGAAAGAACACAGATGAACATATGAGAAGGGGAAAATTAAAAAAGGAGAGAGGCGAACAAGCCGAAAGTGACTTTTAATGACAGAGAACAAACTGAGGGTTGATGGAGGGAGGTGGGGGAGGGGATGGGCTAGATGGGGGATGGGTATTAAAGAGGGCACTTGTGATGAACACTGGGTGTTGTATGTAAGTGATGAATCACTGAATTCTACTCCAGAAACCATTATTGCAGTATATGATAACTAAAAAAATTTAAATTAAAAAATAAGAATGCTTCTAAAATTTCATCAAGTATGATGCTTACGGTGGGTTTCTGGTAGTTGCTCTTTATTAAATAAGTTTTCTTTAATGCTTAACTTTTTGGGGGCTTTCTTTTTAAAAGCAAGAATGGGTATGAAATTTTGTCATTTGCTTTTTTACCTATAAGTTGGACATACAGGTTTTTCTCCTTTAAATAGTTAATGCATTTAAGTGCATTGAGAGTGTTTTAAAAACTTCCAGTTATGAAAATTTCCAAACATAAATAACAGTAGAGCGTTAAATAAACCCCATGTACCCATAATTCAACTTCAGTAGCCATCAACATTTGCTGTACTTGGTTCAGCTATCCCCCTCCCCTCTCTTCTGCTGGGATATTTTAGGCTAATCATGAATATCATCTGACTTTACTGCTAAATATTTCCGTGTGCATCACAAAAATTATAGCACAAAGGACATCTTCTCGTATAATCATAATGCCATTACCACACCACTACCCAGCACATACAAGATTTTTCCGATTGCCTAAAATATGTTTTTACCACTGGGGTTTGTTCCAATCAGGATCCAACCAAGGTTAACTTGTATTAGGTTATATCTCTCAAGTTTCTTTCAAGTTTTTAAAAAACTAAGAGCAATACCTCCTCTTTTTTATTTTCATGCCATTGGTTTGTTGAAGACACTTCCGTTTGTCCTGTAGACTTACCCACAATATGGATTTGGCTGATTACTTCCTCGAGGTGCTGTTTTACTTATTTTTGTATTGCCTATATTTCCTGTTTACTGGAAGTTCGAGCTAAACACTTGATTAGATTTAGGTTCTTTATTATTACTTGGTGAGACTATCTCATGACTGATACTGTGTACTTCCTTTTACATAGATTGCTCGTCTTAACTTTTAGTGACACTGAAAGAGAATTGAAATTGTGATAGTCTTGGGTGCCTGGGTGGCTCAGTTGGTTAAGCGACTGCCTTCGGCTCAGGTCATGATCCTGGAGTCCCGGGATCTAGTCCCACGTCGGGCTCCCTGCTCAGCAGGGAGTCTGCCTCTCTCTCTGACCCTCCCCCCTCTCATGCTCTCTATCTCATTCTCTCTCTCAAATAAATAAATAAAATCTTTAAAAAAAAAAAAGAAAAAAAAAAGAAATTGTGATAGTCTTATCCCTTCAGTGTAATGTTCTCCATCATCTTTTTACCTAATGGCTTTACCATCCTTTTGATAACTATTATCTGAATCAATTATTTCATTAAGGGTTCCAAAGTAATGATTCTATCATTCTTTCAGCATTTATTAGCTAGCATACCACTCTTTAAGAACTATCCCTCATCTACTATGACTATTTGATAAGCCTAAAATACAGTTCCTATAGGAAAGACACGATAAATGCTTAACTCTTTCCCTGTAATTGCCAGTTTTCCAAGTAAGGATTTGGCGCCTTGTTACCCTTTGACAGATCTGTAAATGTTACAGCTTCCCTGTGTTTCTAGGAATAATCTATGATTAATGATGTATCTTTTTAAATGTACTATGGAATTTGAGTGACTAATATTTTATTTAGCAGTTTTGTATCTGTGTTCACAAGCGAGATTGCCTGTAGCATTAATCTTCAACCTGGGGTTGAACCACCCCTCTGTGGGGCATTTGGAAATGTCTGGAAGTGCTTTAGTTGTCAGTTTCTTGGGTGTGTGTGTGGGGAGTCCTACTGGTATTTAGTAGATCAGGACCAGGGATGCTAAAGGAAGAATTGTCTTACCAAAAAATGCCATTAGCACACCTGTAAAAAATGATGGCCTATAGTTCCTGCTTGTTTGATTTTGGTATTAAGGTTATGCATTTTTATATCTAAGTTCATAAGTGAGGTGGGTCTGTAATTTCTTTCCTTTTACTTATCAGATGATATACTAGCCTTATAACTGTATGGTATCATTTCCCTTCTTTCACTTTGCTATGGAGAATTTTATATAAAGTTTGATTAATCTGTTCCTAGACAGTTGGTCAAACTCTCCCGCAAAGCTTTTTTGGGCGGGTGACTTTTGAAGTAGATTATTATCATTTCATATTCTTCTATGATTAGTTGGCTTATTTAAGTTTTTTATTTCGTAGGCCAACTTTAGTTATTTATTTTCTTGGGAATTATCCATTTCACCTAGATTTTTTAAGTTGTTGGTATAAAAGTTATACATAGTACTTTTTTGATCATTTTTTAATCTCTGTTTTTGTAGTTTGGCTCCCTTTTATTTTATTAATTTGTGCCTTCTTTTTGAAATTATACTTGCTAAAAATTTGTCCATTTTATTAGTCTTATTTATTATCATTTTTAATTTTAATTTTTTTTAAAAGATTTTTATTTATTTGAGAGCGAGCGAGTATGGGGGGTGGGGGAGGGGAGGAGGAGGGGGAGGAGAAGAGGGAGAGGGAGAAGCAGACTCCCTGCTGAGCAGGGAGCCTGATATGGGGCTCAATCCCAGGACCCTGGGATCATGACCTGAGCTGAAGTCAGGACTTAACCGACTGAGCCACCCAGGCACCCCTTTATTAGTCTTTTCAAAGAACTAGCATTTCCTTTTATTGATCTACTCTATTGTTTTCTTATTGTTTGCTTTAGATTTCAGTAATTATTTTTTTAATTGAGGTGTAATTAACAAACATTATATTAGCTTCAGGTGTACAACATAATGACTTGATATTTGTATATATTGTGAAATGATCACCACAATAAGTCTAGTTAATATCTATCACCGTACAGAATTTTTTTTCTTATGATGAGAACTTTTATTTTTTTTTAAGATTTTATTTATTTGAGAGACAGACACAGAGACAGTGAGAGAGAACACGATCAGGGAGGAGAGGGAGAAGCAGGCTCCCCGCTGGGCAGGGAGCCTGATGTGGGGCTCAATCCCAAGGCTCTGGGATGATGACCTGAGCTAAAGGCAGACGCTTAACTGCCTGAGCCACCCAGGTGCCCGATGATGAGAACTTTTAAGATCTACTCTCTTAACAACTTTCAAATATGCAATTCAATGTTATTAACTTTAGTCACCATGGTCTACATTGCATCCCCATGACTTATTTATTTTATAACTGGAAGATTGTGCTTTTTGATTCCCTTTACTCATTTCACCTTCCCCTAACTCACTGCCCCTAGCAACCACCATTCTCTCTGTATCTCTGGGCTAGTTTTTTTTTTTTTTTTTTTTTTTTTTTAAGATTCCACATGTAAGTGAGATCATAGAGTTTTTGTCTTTCTCTGTCTGACTTATCTCACTTAGCATAATGCCCTCAAGGTCCATCCATGTTGCTGAAAATGGCAGGTGTTTGTTTGCAACCTTGGGAACTTTCTGATTGTAATATGAAACCAGCCCCATACATGGAAGGCAGGGAGAGATGGAAGGAAGAGTCAGACTACTTCAGATTCATGGGTGGCAGGTTTAATAAGCAATGGAACTTACCGTGAGGCTTGTCTTGGGCAGCCACAAGAGGAGTAGATCTTCACACCTGTCCACCAGAATCTTAAGTTTATATAGAGGCCTCAAGGGGTTTAGTCCTGCATACCATCCAGATGGTCTCAATAACACCTTACTCTCTCAAGGCTATGTCCTTGGAACAGCTTCTGGGAGTGGGGAAGGCAAGAGTACTGCACATTCTAAGGATGGGGGAGGGAGTGAGGAGGCTCCCAATTGCCCGGGTCCAGCTCATGGGTCAGCTGGAGGTCACATCCTCTTGGCCACTTCCTCCAACAGCAAGATTTCATTCTTTTTTATGGTTGAATAATATTCCATTATCTTTTTATCTATCTATCTCACATTTTCTTCATCCATTCATCCATTAGTGGGCACTTAGGTTGTTCTCTTACCTTGGCTATTGCAGATAATGCTGCAGTGAACATTGGGGTGCATATATCTTTTCAAGCTAGCGTTTTGTGTTCTTTAGATGAGTACATAGAAGTGGAATTGCGGATCAAATGGTAGTTCTATTTTTAATTTTTTAAGGAGCCTCAGTACTGTTCTCCATAGTAGATGTACCAATTTCCATTCCTACAAACTGTGCACAAGGGTTCACTTTTCTCCACATTTTCACCAACACTTACTTCTTGTCTTTGTGATAACAGCCATTCTAACAGGTGTGAGGTGACATCTCCTTGTGGAATAATGATTGATTTTACCTTAATTATTTTTATTTCCTTTTGATCTTGCTTTTTAAATTGAAAACTCTTTTACTTTCCATTTTTATAGATTTCTAATAAATGCAGTTAAGGCTATAAACTTCTCTGTTACCATATCCCACAGGAGTTTTTCTCCTCAAATTTTATTATGATACTTTTCAAACATACAGAAATATTCAGTGAATATCCATATACCTAACACTTAGGTTCTAACATTTTTAACATTTTGCTGTGTTTGCTTTATTACATATCTGCCGACTCGTCAATCCATTTTATTTTTTGATGCATTCAGAATAAGTTGCACTTCAGTTCACCCCTGTGCCCTTTAGCATCCATTTCATGAATCAAAGTTCAATATTTCTTTATGATTTTTTAAAGATAAGATTTACTTATAGCGAAATACAAGAATCATGTGTTCCATTGGATGAGTTTTGATAATTGACATAACCAAAACCTCTGTCAAGATACAGAACATTTTTAAAAAAAATTTTTTTAAAGATTTTATTTATTTATTTGAGAGAGAGAATGAGATAGAGAGAGAGCATGAGAGGGGGGAAGGGTCAGAGGGAGAAGCAGACTCCCTGCTGAGCAGGGAGCCCGATGCGGGACTCAATCCTGGGACTCCAGGATCATGACCTGAGCCGAAGGCAGTCGCTTAACCAACTGAGCCACCCAGGCGCCCAGATACAGAACATTTCTATCATATCAGGGAATTCCCCTTTTGCAGTTAATCCCCATCAGAAGGTGTCACTGTTCTGATTTATTGTGATAGATTAGTTTTGCACATTGTATTAATTCATATAAATGGGATTACACAATACCTACTCTTTTGTGTAAAGCTCTCTCTACATGGTTCATCCACACTGTTGCTTGTATCAATACTTCATTCCTTTTTATTGCTGAGTAACACTCTATTATATGGATAGATCACAGTTTGCTTATACATTCTTGTGTTGATGGATACCTGGGTTGTTTCTAGTTTATGTTATTGTGAATAAAACTGTTATAGACATTCTTTTTTTTTAAAGATTTTATTTATTTATTTGAGAGAGAGAGCACATGAGAGGGGGGAGGGTCGGGAGGGTCAGAGGGAGAAGCAGACTCCCTGCCGAGCAGGGAGCCCAATGCGGGACTCGATCCTGGGACTCCAGGATCATGACCTGAGCCAAAGGCAGTCGCTTAACCAACTGAGCCACCCAGGCGCCCCTGCTATAGACATTCTTGTATAATTATTTTGCAACAGGGAGTGGTAAATATCTAGGTATGGAATTTCTGGGTCATAGGATAGGTGTATGTTTTGTTTTATGTGAAACTGTCATATGTTTGTACCCTTTTCCTCTCCCACCAGCATCCTTATAAACATTTGGCAGGGTCTGTCTTATTAATATTAACCATTCTGGTGGGTGTGAAGTGGTACCTCACTGTAGTTTTTATTTGCATTTCCTTAATGACTAGTGATGTTGAGCATCTTTTCATGTGCTGTTGGCCATTTGTATATCTCCCTTTGTGAAAGGTCTGTTCAAATATTTTGCCCATGTTCTTGTTTTATTGTGGTAAAATATACATAACATAAAATGTATCACTTTAGTGATTTTTAAGTGTACAGTTCAAATGTACAGCATTAAGTACATTCACATTGTTATGCAACTATCATCACTATCCATCTCCACAACTTTATCTTCCCAAACTGAAGCTCGTATTATACTCATTAAACAATTCCCCATTGCTCTCTCCCCCCACCCCCTGGTAACCACCATTCTACTTTTTGACTCTATAAATTTGACTATTCTAGGTTCCTCATATAAGTGGACTCATACAATGTTTGTTCTTTTGTGTCAGACTTATTTCAGTTAGCATTGTGTCTTCAAGGTTCATCCAAGTAGCATGCTTCAGAATTTTCTTCCTTTGAGGGCTGAATACTATTGTATGTATATACCACATTTTGTTTATCCCTTTATCCTTTGATGGATATTTGGGTTGTTTCCACTTTCCCATTTTCTTTTTGTAATTGAATTTTTAATTCATTTTTCTACTTTTACAATTGATTCTTTTTGTTGAGATAAATTTTTTTTTTTTTAGATTTTATTTATTTATTTGACAGAGGGAGACACGGCGAGAGAGGGAACACAAGCAGGGGGAGTGGGAGAGGGAGAAGCAGGCTTCTCACAGAGCAGGGAGCCCGGTGCGGGGCTCGATCCCAGGACCCTGGGGCCACGACCTGAGCCGAAGGCAGATGCTTAACGACTGAGCCACCCAGGCTCCCCGTGTTAATTGAGATAAAATTGACATATAATATTTTATTAGTTTTAGGTATACAGCATAATGATTTGATATATGTATATATTGCAAAATGATTGCCACAATAAGTTTGGTTTATTGATTTTATTGGATTGATATTGATTTTAAGTATGTACTATTATATCCACCCTTTTAAAGTGTACAATTTAGTGGTTTCTAGTATATTTACAATGCTGTGCAACCATCACTACTACCTAGTTCCCGAGTATTTCCAGCACCCCAGGCAGAAATCCTGTAACCATTAGCAGTTACTACCGATTCCTCCTTTCTCTCAATTCCTAGCAACCACTAAATGTACTTTCTGTGTCTACGAATTTGCCTTTTCTGTACATTTCATATAAATGGGATCATGCAATATGTGGCCTTTTGTGTCTGGCTTCTTTCACTTAGCATGTGTTCAAGGTTCATCCGTGTTGTATCATATATCAATACTTTGTTCCTTATTATGGCTGAATAATATTTCATTGTAAGTATATACCACATTTTGTTTATTGGTTCATCAGTCGATGGACATTAGGATGGTTTCCACCTTTCTGCTATTGTGTATAGTGCTGCTGTGAATATCCTTGTGCAAATTTTTGTTTAAATACCCGTTTTCAATTCTTTTGGATATATACCTGGGAGGGGAATTGCCAGGTCATATGGTAATTATATGTTTAACTTACTGAGGTCCTGCCAAACTTTTCCACAGTGGCTGCACCATTTTATATTCCCGTGAGCAATAAATGAGGGTTCCAATTTCTCCACATCCTTACCATTTTTAAAGTTACAGCCATACTGGTGAATGTGAAATAGATTATTATTCAGTTATAAGTAGAAATGAAGTACTGATACATGCTATAACATGGATGAACCTTGAAAACATGCTAAGTGAAAGAAGCCAGACACAAGAGACCATTATTGTATTATTCTGTTTATATGAAACGTCCAGAATAGGCAAATCCTTAGAGAAAGAAAGCAGAATTGTGGTTGCTAGGGAACGTGGGGTGGGGAGAATGGGGAGTGTTTGCTTAAAGGGCACAGTGTCTTTTTGGGGTGATGAAAATGTTCTGGGATTAGATAGTGATGGTTGCAAAACTTTGTGAAGATACTACAAATCGTTGAATTGTATACTTTAAAAGGGTGCATTTTATGATATGTGAATTAAATCTCAATTTAAAAAAGCAGAGTCTCATTTTAGGCCTGGAGTTGAAATTTGATGTTTAAATTTGTAGCATTTCTCTCCTATTTTTGGCAGCATGCATACCATGTAGAGTCACCATGAAAAGTTGTGTAGTTTGTTGACTGAAGAGGCACATAGCCAAGCGTCTGAATGGGGACTGAAATTAGCCCATATCCTGCTGTCTAACTTGTGTTCCCTAGTTTGGTACTGACTCAGCCCAGAGAAAGAAGCACCATTTTACCCTTTTGTAATTCAGCTGCCCAGAGGAAACCTCTTACCTTGATTTGTCTTCTTGGAGAGGGCATCTTGTACTACTTTGCATTAAAGATGTGATATGTTCTTTTTTTAAAAAAAAAAAGATTTTATTTATTTGACAGAGAGACAGCGAGAGAGAGAACACAAGCAGGGGGAACAATGGATACTGCTTTCCTATCCTGGAATCTCACAGCCTTTTACTCAGTCTAATAACCAGTTATAAAATACCCCCATAATCCCCCCAAAGGTCTGTTGACTGTAACTCACTCTCTGGTATAATTTCTATGTCAGGGATTTTTTTAGCTGCAGGCAATAGAACTTGGTTCTGATTTTTGGAAGACTACTGGAGTTGATCAAAACCAAAGGAAATGCTGAAAAACAAGGCACTCAAGGAGGTCCAGAACTAAGGAAGCTTGGAGTATTTGGGTAGCAGAACCTTAGTCCTTATAAGTCTCCCCTCAGGCTTTTAAATTCAGGCACAGAGAATCTGATTATTCCACTAAGAGGGATAGGGTTTCTTTCTTTTCTTTTTTTTTTTTTTTTAAGATTTTATTTATTTATTTGACAGAGAGAGGCGCAGCGAGAGAGGGAACACAAGCAGGGGGAGTGGGAAAGGGAGAAGCAGGCTTCCCGATGAGCAGGGAGCCCGACGTGGGGCTCGATCCCAGGACCCTGGTATCATGACCTGAGCCGAAGGCAGACGCTTAACAACTGAGCCACCCAGGCGCCCCTGGGATAGGGTTTCTTACCAGAACACAGATCAGTGAAAGAATGCTGGACAAACCAAATAAAGGAGGTAAGAAAAAGATGGACGTTAACATCCAAGTGGAGATGTTGAATAAATCTTCAGATGTATAAATGTAGATTGCAGAGTAGAGGGCTAGACTGGGATAAACAATTAGAGGTTATAAGGATGATTGAAATAATGGGCATGGTTGAAATTTCCCAGGAAGAGAGTAAGTGGCCATGCATCCCTCCAGCATCGTTACCTGAGGGCCGGAACACTTACGGAGCAATTTGTAATTGGAGGATTGTTTCTTTGTTTTGGAGGACATGATATTCCTAGTAACTGGGAAAAGAGTCCAGGGCATGGGACTATAACACTGTGCTGGGAACATTCCATCTTGTAAGAATGAAGTTGTTATGTGGATATTTTAATGGAATGTAACTTCCTTCTGTCAGTTATAATAAATGTCAGCTTATTTTCCATCTCATATTCATTTATATTGCATTTGGTCCTGTGCTAAATGTTTTATGTATGTCATCTAATTTAATCCTCACAACACATTAATGAAATTATTATTATCACCATATTTTACAGATGGGCTACTGTAGTCTCAGACTTTAAGCAATTTACTCAACATATTGCTAGGAAGCAGTGGAAATGAAATTTAAGTAAGGTCTACGTGAATTCAAAGACATTTCTACTTCATATCAAATGATACCGCAATGCCAATATTAGCTATGGTTTAGGATTATTGACCCTCTGCTGTGTACCATGTAGTGTATTGAAGACCTTATATGCATTATCTCATTTAATGTTCATAATAACCTTATAAGGAAAGTACTGTTGTTATTCCTATTTAACAGTTGAGGAGTCTGAGGTTTAGAGATGTTAATTCAATGGTTGTCACATAGTAAGTGGTAGAGTCAGGGCTTGAACACTTCTATTTGATTCCAAAGCCTGTGTGCATCACCAGTTCGCTCTCCTCTATCAAAAATAACTGAATCTTTGAACAGTGGCTCTCTTCCCTGGCTGAGTATTAGAATCACCTGGGGAGCCTTAAACAAAATCGATGCCAAAACTCATCATCAAATATTCTGATTTAATTGATCAGGAATGCAGACTAGGCCTGGGATTTCTTTTTTAAAAAGCTTTTATTCATTCATCCAACTTATTCACTAAACATTTAATGTCTTCTGTATGCCAAGCACTTTCTAGGCATTTACTTCCTAGCAAGATGTATCAGTCAGCTCTTGTCACAATGATACGTAGCAACAATTATAAAATATTAGTGGCATGAAAAACTAAGAACTTACTAAGCACTTACTCTCACATTTCTGGAGTCCAGCCAGGATTCAGCTGATTAAGCAGGGCTTTATGGGGCAACTGATTTAGGTTGGAGTGACTACTTTAGTTGCTTCAGGATGGTGAGTAAGCTGGTGCGGCTCTGCTTCATGCATTTCTCCTCAGACCACTGGACTAGCTGGCGCTTGTGTCTCTCCTGGCTCATCTCCTGCCAGTGGTAGAATCACAAGAGGGAACGTGTCCAACTGTGCAAGCATATTTCAAGCCCCTGCTTGAGTCACATCTGTGTATATTTCATTAGCCCAAGCAAGTCTCAAGGCTGAGCTCAAGCACGGGAGGTGGGGAAAGAAGCCTCGCTTCTGTTGTGTGGACTTGCAAAGTTCATGGCAAAGGCTGAGAATTGGGGCCAATAATTCAATTTAGGTGGGAAAGAATAAAAATGAACAATCAGCAGTACACATAAGAAAATTACCAAGTGTGTTAGAAAGTGATAAGTAATAGTGCAAAAAATTCTGGAGGGTGATAATGAAGGTGATCTTAATATGCAGCTAGGACTGAGAACCACTGATCTTACAGTGTTCAACCTGGAAAGAAACCTGGGCTAACATTCCCTCAGCCATTGTGAAAATAATAAAACAGATCCAGAAAGTAGAAGAATCTTACTCAAGGTCCATAGGTCCCTAGCTGTAGAAATGGATCTAGGGCCTATGTCCCCTAGTAGACTGTTTCTCTTATACCACAGTATTCCAATCTACGGTCTTAGAATTCTTTATTAATGGCACCAAAAATATGCTGTGGAAAGACACAGTCATTCTTTTTTATCTTGACCCTAGACATTAGAGGTGTACTGTCTAAATCCTGTGCTTCCTTTAGTAACCCAATTCAGAGCCCAATTTCACATTTCCCATATTTGTACTGTTCAAAAGTTTACAGACATTCTACCCTCTTTTAGTTTTTCTCCTCTTCAAGTTAAAGACTGTTGGTTTTGATCTATCTTCTTGTGACCCCATAGTCCCACCCTAGCAATCTACTTGATTATTGGGCCTTCTTTCTTCCCCAACTCTGTAACACCTTGAGTCGTCTTTCTTGAGTTCCTTTTTACTTTGAGCCTCCACTAGGCCTTTCAGTCATCATTTCTGTTTTGGATTACAGTCTTCTTGATTTGCCAGGATGAACAGTCAAAAGAAAAGAAAAGATATGGAACCTGCTTGTACTTGGAGTTTATTGTCTGAACAGAAAGGTGAGTAACTGAATGAGGTAAGAGGGGGTATAATCTAGATAATCCTGTTCATTCTTTTTCTCCTACTTCTCCTCATGGACTTCGGGACTTTTTAGGTGTATATATATATTGAGACATTACATGGATACAATATTTACCCATTAATAATCTCTTGAAAATGTCTCCACAATTTTTGTGTTTTCCAAAGTGAGGAAAAAGAAAAGAGAAGAGGCAACTGTGGTTTCTACTGTTTTCCATGATCCCCAAAGCACTTTTAACCCTAAAAGACCCTCAAGTCTCTCCCTTTACTGTAACCACAGATTTTGACAGGAGACAGCCCAAAAGAGCAAAGAGCGAAAATTGCTGGAGTCCTTCCCCTTGTGGCTGATTCCTGAACTCCAAGGAATATTTAGTTATGAGGAATAGAAATTGGTTATCTTCAACGGACCACTCACTTGCCTGCCCATTTCTGTGACATTCTAATATCTGCCTCTCCAGAGTCTGCTTCCTCCTATCCACCTAGTCACACCTCCTCCCAAGTATAAATCTCACTCTTGCTTTTAAAGGTATGCAAGTACTAAAAACCTATAGAAATGTGGAGGCTGTGTGTGCGTGTGCGCATGTGCGTGTGTGTATGTATACACGCGTGCCTGCATTTGTCTATTTCTATCTATATACCTATATGTGTAAGTATTTGGGCTGAGTCTCTGTGTATATGTATTTAAATTGTAGGTCGTTGTATACATCTGTCACACTAACATCAGCAATGCCTTATTTCTCATTAACAAGTTAAGCTTAACAGAAGCTTCAACAAAAGCAATAGGCTAATGCTCAGAGGAAAGCAAAATACCAGAAACAGTCACTTCATACTGTATGCCTCTTTAAGTTAATGCCTAAAATTTTCCCTCTCTTTTTTTTATTTTTAAAAATTTTTTTAAATTTTATTTATTTATTTATTTATTTATTTATTTATTTATTTGAGAGAGAGAGACACAGCGAGAGAGGGAACACAAGCAGGGGGAGAGGGAGAGGGAGAAGCAGGCCTCCCGCGGAGCAGGGAGCCCGATGCGGGGCTCGATCCCAGGACCCTGGGATCATGACCTGAGCCGAAGGCAGACGCTTAACGACTAAGCCACCCAGGCGCCCCGCCTAAAATTTTCCTTACAGTGCATATAAATGTAAATGTTTATACCCTAAATATATGTGTGTGAAGGTTTCACATTAGTTATAAAATAATTTTGTGGGTTAGTTGGAATAGATGTGAGGTGACTTACTTCCTTGTATTTCTGCCTGGGGAGCAGTGTGAATTGCTGTAACAGTGTGGCTAAATTTCTGTATATTTCGTGTTTTGATATGAAGGTGTATTTGTGCTACTCTTTTTCTTTTTTTATTAACATATACCAACTCTGCTCCATATTCATGGAAGGATCTCACAGGTAGATGTTTTCTCTCTTTTACTCTCATTTTGTTTTGTGAAAAATGCCTCCTATAAACCTGGCTTCTCATCCGCATTCCATTCCCATCTCTCCCCCCATATTCATTGGACAGCAACCATTGATATCTTCTGACAAATAGGACTTTTAGATCACATAAAGTAGGTATTTGAATACTAGCAGGACCACTGATTTTACTAGAACCAGCCATGCCCACTCATTTACATATTGTCTATGGCTACCTTCAAGCTAAGATGGCAGAGTTGGATGACTGCAACAGAGACCCCAAAGCCTAAACTATTTATAGAATTTTACAGAGGAAGTTTGCCAACACTTACCTGGATCAGCATTCCCCAAGCAGTTCTACAGAGCACTGTGGTCCAGGAGATAATAACTTCGCTCTTAGGAAAGGGTTCTATAGTCATTTAGGACTAGAGAGTGCTGGATTAAACCAAATTAAACAGCCTTTTTTTTTTTTCTTTTTTACTGTAGGCCATTTCAGATCCTTTCACATGCTAACATGCATTGAGAAACTCTAAAAGGAGACAAAGGGTGCATTCCCCTTAACTTATTCGACCACTGGACTTCTTTTCCACAGCTCTCTTATTAATATCTTGCAAAATAGTTCTCCAACGAACAGTTATTTGGGAAATGCTAGCTTAGACATTCACCTAACAGAAGTTTAAACTTGATAACTGACTCCTTGGATTATTTTTTCTAGTTGCAGAAAGTGAAAAGCTATGTAGTATGGTATTTAAGCATATAGACCGTGGCTTTAGACAAACCTTAATCTTAATTAAGTCTCTACCACTTACTAGCTGTTGAACCTTGGACAAGTTATCTAATGCAATAAGCAGGACTGGCCACATAATTGGTGGGCTGTGGTGCAAAATGAAAAGGCAGGACCCCTTATTCAAAAGTATTCAGAATTTCAAAATAGCAACAGCAGAGCATTATACCAATGGTTCCTTCTGAGCATGAGACCCGTGCACAGATTGTACACCCATGAACTCATAATCCTGGTTATAAATATCAATGTCCTTAACTATAAAATGTGGATAATACTTACTTCATGGGATTATGGTAAGAATTAAATCAGAAATGTATATAAAGAGCCTAGTAAAGTGTCTGGCACAGAATAGGCAGTAATAAGTGACTTGTTTTTAATTCAAAAGCATTTATAGCCATATTCAATAATTACTTATTGAGTCTCTACTATGTGCCAGGCACCATGCTAGGTACTTAAGGTATTATGGTGAAGAATACAAATAAGGTCCCTGTCTTCATGTAGATTATTGTTTAGTGGGAAAGACAGTGAAAAAATAAACAACACAAGTATAAATTGTGATAAGAGCTATAAAGCAAAAACAGGGTGCCAGGAAAGGGAATAATAGAGAGGATCTGCTTTAAATCGAGTGGTCGGGCAAGTACTCTTCTAGGAAGTAATGTTTAAGTTGAGATCTGAAGGATGAGAAAAAGCTCTCCACGAGAAGAGCAGGAAGAGTGTTCCAGGCAGAGAGAATAGCTAGTGGAAAGGCCCTGAAGTGGGAGAGAACATGGCATTTTTTTTTAAAGATTTTTTATTTATTTATTTGAGAGAGAGAGAATGAGAGAGAGAGAGCACGAGAGGGAAGAGGGTCAGAGGGAGAAGCAGACTCCTTGCTGAGCAGGGAGCCTGATGTGGGACTCGATCCTGGGACTCCAGGATCATGACCTGAGCTGAAGGCAGTTGCCCAACCAACTGAGCCACCCAGGCGCCCGAGAACATGGCATTTGTTAGAAACTGAAAGCAGGCTAATGTGGCTTGAGTGTAGGGTCTGAGGAGAGTGATTCACAGTACACCTTGTAAGATAAGGTAAGAGTTTTAGATTTTATATGAAGTGCAATGAAAAGCTCTTGAAAGGTTTTGGGCATGGCAGTCACATGATGTAATTGGTATTTTTAGAAGATCATGTTGGCTGCTGTGTGGAGGGGAGCCATAGATAAGCTAGAGTAGATGAGTAGGAGGCTATTTCAGCAGTCCAGGAAAGAGTTGATAGTGCCTTGTACTTGGGTGGTATTTGAGGATGTAGAGATAAATAAAGGAATTGGAGGCTTATTTTGGAGGTATAAATAATAGGCCTTGCTAATTGATTGAATGTGGAGGATTCAAGAGGAGAAAAAGAAATAAAGAATGACTCCTAACATTTTTCTGAGCAACTTGGTGGCACCGTTTAACTGAGATGAGATGCCTGGGGAGGGTTTTTTTGTTTTTTTGTTTTCTTTTTTGGAGGGGCAGCCATGTAGAAATCAAGAGCTCAGGTTTAGACATGTAAAACTGGAGGACCCTTTAAGATGTCCTAGTGGAGAGGGTGGTATGAGTTACAGTTGTTTGTATTGTTGTCTCGGATTCTGTGATTACGAACACTTGGTGTCACCTCATTAGATTACCAGGAAATATTTAGAAAACATCTAAAAGAAAAATACCTAAACACAGGAGTCCATAAATATTATCACCATGGCAGACATATAGAGTCGTGACTGCTTGTTGTAAAAGAACATGGTATATCAGAAAAGACACTGTGTGGGATTCCTCAACAAGATAATTTTATTGAGATGGAACATGTATTTGATCCCTATGAAGAGGGCTCCAGCTCCTCCCAAGCTGTGGTTCTTCAGGGATGTGCGGGGATTGGGAAAACGGCTGTAGTACACAAGTTCATGTTCGACTGAGCAGCAGGAATGGTCACTCCAGGGAGGTCTGACTATCTCATCTATGTACACTGCAGAGAAATAGGCCATATTGCTAACCTGAGTGCTGCCGACCTGATCATTAACACTTTTCAAGATATAGATGGACCAATCCTGGACATTATTCTTGTATATCCAGAGAAGCTTCTGTTCATTCTCGATGGATTCCCTGAGCTTCAGTACCCTGTAGGTAACCAGGAAGAGGATCTTAGTGCTAATTTCCAGGAGAAGAAGCCAGTAGAGACCCTCTTATGTAGTTTTTTTTTTTTTAAAGATTTTATTTATTTATTTGAGAGAGAGAATGAGATAGAGAGAGCATGAGAGGGGGGAGGGTCAGAGGGAGAAGCAGACTCCCCGCCGAGCAGGGAGCCCCATGCGGGACTCGATCCTGGAGTCCCAGGATC